>NC_136900.1:24012369-24197369 GCF_949152265.1 Phoxinus phoxinus | reverse complement strand
TAAGCAATAATGAGCTTTTCTTGGATAGTATATTATGCCATTTTAGTTTTTTTTTCTTCTTCTTGAAATAAGCAAAACCATTTTTGTTGAATGTCTTGGTAGCTACTTTTGTGCCCATTTTTGCAAATAGGATAGTAAATAATAAAATGTTTTAACAACCATTGATAAAATGTAATGCATATACGTCAATAAAAAGGTGTGTAAAATACAAAATAGTATTTTTAATGTCTATTATGTAAGGGATAATGTATAGCGAGGCGGTTGTTATAGCGAATACAACACCTAAACGGAGTCTAAACGGGTTGTATTCGCTATAACCACCGCCTCGCTGTACATTATCCCGCTTATTATATGGCTACCTACCAAATAAATCAATAATTTTACACAAAATATTGTTTTAAAAAGGAGGTTATTGATTTAAAAACGATTTATATGGCTTCCGCTAAAGAACACCGTGTCCATGGCAACGCTCTGTTTTTCATGGCAACAGGTCTACATTAGAATTCAACCAAGCCATGTAATAATTATGTTTAAATGATAAAGAAGACTTAAATCTACAATTTAAGGCATTTATTATAAATATGTGACTCATTTGAGAGGAAATATGAGTAAATAAATCATTGGGACAGGAAAGGTAACCAGGAATGATGACCCATATATATATATGTGTATATTCACACACACAGAGGCGAACCAACACTGAGTGGGGGACCCAGGCAAAATTAATCAATGAGACCCTTTTTATATATGTATTTTATATACGTTTTATATATAATATACGATTTTTTTGTTCATCTTCATTACCTAGAGGTATAACTATAAAAAAATTAGTCAAAACACAGAACATCTAACATAACATAGGCTAAGTTGTGACAACTAGAGACTCAATTGTGTCTGTTTTTATTTCTCATAAAGGATTTGTATGACTTAATACCCCCAAAACACATATCTGAGAACTTTATCGACCTGTGAAAATGATCTTACACCGCCTCACTAGTGCAGAACATCCATTATCCACTGGATGGCAACACAACCATGCTGGATAAATCCAGTCTCCCTTCGCTTGCTGAAAACACAAGAGAGGAAAAGCAGAAATCATTATGAGTGCACGTAGCGCTCGGCATATCACATATTTATGAATCATAGAATATTCCAAACAATACGAAGAGAGATTTCTGAAGACAGTACTTTGGAAGTAAAATAATGCCAAATGTTTTTGAAATAAAAAGCCTGTTGAATTGCACTACTTGAAAAAATATGCATTGCATTAATAACCATGCTTGCATTTTAATGCATTGTATTTTTAGAGCTTGCATTTTTATGGGCTGAAATTCAACATGGTTGTATATTTAAGCTGTGTGAATATTTCAATTCAAACACATTTTCATTAATACAAATTCAATAATCCATATTCACCTTTCATATTTCACTTCCAAAATATTTAAACTGTTTAAAAATACAACCTATAATATTCAACGGGCAATTTTCAGTCCACTTTATTTCGCTTTACAAATTCAGTGGTTCAAATTCGACAGTAAATTTAACATTGACGTCCAGGAACTGCAGGAAAAGCAGTAGATTACCGAGTTTAATAATCTCCATCTGCTAAATACAATGCATTAAAATGCAAGCATGGTTAATGCAATGCATTTTTTTTTCAAGTAGTGCAATTCAACAGGCTTTTTTTTTTTTTTTTACTGTATTTCAAAAACATTTGGCATTATTTTACTTCCATACTATGCATGCTTAGTGTGTATTAAGTATTATTGTTTAAGCCTTTCATTCTTTTGTGTGTGTTTTAGTGTATTCTCCATCATGGATATTGTATGGTGTCAGCCCTTCATTTTGCATTGGCCTTTTTTTGTTTACGTCTCTAGCCTTCCCTATAATTTCATAAAATATAATTCATACATTTACACTATATTTTTTTTTCCTCAGCTGATCAGTACTTCTCCAAATTGACTGGTGAATTCTGATAGGGTTGTTGTCCCTATTAATTTATTCATTAATTTAAGTCACAGTATTCAATGTGCATTATCTACTTTATTTAGACAAGCATGAAAAACGCCGTGCATTACCCGAAGAATAATCCACAAAATTTTGAGGTGACGGAAAGAAAAAAAACTATATTTCAATGCAAAGTTTCTCGAAGGAAAGCAACACATTTAGCAAGAGAACAGAAAAAAATGCATAATATAACAAATATTGCAACAAATGCATAATATTAATTTATATAAATATATTCTGCTAGTTATATTATAGTAGGCTATATTATAAATATATAATATCTTATCTTATTTTTTCCCTTATTTTATAGGGGCTCCCAGGATCCATATTCGTTTGTTTATTTGTAAATGAATGTAAATGGAAAATTACTTTTCGCGCCATCTCTCTCTCTCTCTCTCTCTCTCTCTCTCTCTCTCCCTCCCCCCCCCCCCCCCCCCCCCCTCCTCTTTGCATCCTTCGTACGTGCACATCCACACTAGCTTCATGGCTTTACAATACACACAGGCGAACAGAGTCCAACCACTTTCAAGACGCGGGGGGAGCTCCTTTTTTCAAAAACACGTAAAAGCAATATATACGTGTATCAGCTGATAAATAGTACACCAGAGTCCACTTTCAAAAATCAAAGTGCAAAGTGTAATGCGGAAATTACCTGAAATATAACAGAAAATAGGAAAGTAAGTGCGCCGAAAATGGTTCATTCCTAAAGCACGACGTGCAAAACCGAACGCGCCGCACCCCGCTATAACACTCAGAAGATCCACCAAACCAGCTGAGGGTCACAGACACGCCCCTCCGACGCTGTAATTCGACAATTCCATTTAATAGGCGGGGTTTCAAAGAAGGGATCGACTGACTATTGGCTGATTGTCACGTCAATCAGACGCTGCTCTGCATAAGCAGGTCAGGTTGCAGTTGCAGGGGAGTGGGCAGGGTTGGGATAGCTGAACTTCTCCGCTGGTCTAGTGTACTATCCTCAATTTAATACTTTATTGGAGAAATTATTTACTTTGCGTGTGTTTTAATAGGACACCACTAAGCAACTTCTTCGAGTAATTAATGGGTTTATTGGGAAGTTAAGGTGAGTAAGTCCGGCTTTTAGCTCTAATTGTTTGTCAAAAATAATTTCTATCAGTTTATTTGAACATGCGATAAACAGATAACCTTGCATAATATTTCATCTTTATTGTTCTTGTATGAGACATATATAGCGATACATTGACATAATATATTATCATCAATATTTTACCAGAAGTGATAAATTAAAAATTGAGACTTATAATGGAATCAAAACACGGAAAATGCCTTATTTAATGTATATTTGCTAACACATTCAGGCGTTTCATCCATAAATAAGCCATGGTAGAATAATATATTAGATTATTTATAACTCATATAGCCTAATTATCATATAGGTAAAATAATGAAAGAATTTAGTATAATGCACATCATCATTATGTGCAGTGTCTGTTTAGATATATAAAATGTGTTATGTTTCTTCAGACACTGGGACACTCCGGACTGGTTTCCTGTGGCATCGGATCTTGTGATTTCTGAAAGCTGGTAAGCCACTGACTAACGCACATTGCGCCTGTTCTCCACTCCACTGTGCGTGTGACAGCGGCTAACCAGCTTTTGGATGTGTGCCTGACTGGGACTGTCCCACTGGAGACTCCTGAACGGGTACAGTTACTGGAGGGACACCTCTGGCTCCATGATGGCCCGCCTCGACGAGTGTTTGTGTTCCTGTAACTCAACTGGTAATCCTCTGTGCGTGAAACCAAGCGATTCCCATCATGAGCACATGTCCTGAATAAATGCACTGTGATCAATGTACAGTAAATGTAAATGTTCAATGACATAGAGACAGTCAAGTTGTTTCTCTAGTACTTTTATATGCAATAATAATGTTAATATATTTTGCACGCAATGCAACCAGCAGCTCTGAACTTCTGAACTTGTACAGTAATACAAGTCCAGTTACAGTAGCTGTGGGAGTGTCACTATGTGTCAATCGATATTCATGTTTAACAGTGTGACAATCAGTGTTATATTCCATTAATATATCATTAAACTTTCATTTTGTTCACCCTTTTCAGTTTTGGTTTTGTACAGTATGAGGTTTAGAGTCTTTTCAACATGTTGAGGTTTTCATGATATGACAGTATATAATATTATGGATATAAAATAAAATATAGAAAATATAAACCTTACATTTTTCGAATATATTATATCTAAAAAAAAAAGTTAAATATATATTTTAAATATAAACATGCTTGCTGAGTTTGCAGTAAGATTTTGCTAAAGAAATGGATAATGCAGTATGACAACAAATAAATGTAAAAAAATAATTATTTTCAATTGTCATTATTGTATTGTGTTTAAAAATATATATAAAATCAATTCTAATGTTGAGTATACAAACATGCTTTTAGCAAAAAAATATTGATGTTGTAAGATTTTAACTAAAGAAATGGGTAACGGTGTGTGTGTGTGTTTGGGGGGGGGTTAAAGGTTGTGGTGAGATTGTGCTAAAGAAACGAGTAACATGGTACGACACTAAGTTAACAAGTTCATTTTTAAATGTTAAATTTGGTCAAAAACACATCTTTGTCTTTAAAAGCACTATATGTTACATAAATATGACTACATTTAGGTGATAAATGGTTACATTTTGGAGTTTGAGTTCCATAAAATATGAATCCTGTCTCCTAACATTAAATACTTTATAATGTATGGCCGTTATTGGTAAACATGAAACTGAAAAATCATGATTGTGTCTGTGTCTCGGACTGCACTGCTGTTGATGGCTCTGGTCCACTTCAGGGAATTCAGCACAGATCACAGCTTTAATTTGATTGCATCACTTTTTATTCACAATCTGCCTTTTTGTTGTGATTAACCCCCCTGGTGAAATGAATAAAAAAGATATAATTGTCATTAATGTAAATTTATGAGCATATAGCCACACCTTTACGAGTGTGTATCTGTAGCTTATCCACCATGGCTGACGGTTCCTTGATCTTTTATATATAATACATTTTCATATAGTTATTCATGATATCAAAATCTCACAAAACACTGTTTTTTAATATTGAATTAATGCGATTTTATAAGTTAAGATGCACAGAGTTTTTCCTGTTAGTGCACTAATGAAATTATGACTTCCATTATAAAAATAAGTATTTATAGAAGTATTTATTAAGTATTAAAAATTATTTATTTTAGACACAATAGGGCAGTTCTGGGTTTAGATTAGTGTCTACTAAACTTAAATCCAATAACCATATCAAATCCGACCATATATACTTATATAACATGAATAGGTGATAATGTAAGAACGTAATAAATATATATATATATATATATTATTAGTAATAATTATGCATAATTATTAGAATAAAACATTTTATTTTATAATTTTTAAATAATTGTAATAATATATTAATATTATGTACTGTATATTAAATGTCAAATGTATTGTAGTCAAATATAAGTGTACAAGCATATAATGCATACATGCAAAATGTATGCAAAAATATATAAAATTATAGTTAAGTAAAAATATGTAAACATATTTATCTGTGGAGGTCTGGCCGTCTTAAGTATAATAACAAATAATACCAAGAAATTCTGAAAATTAATTTTAATGGTTTTACTCAAATTATTATCTTAATATAATTTGTATTAATAATAATAAATAAGTGGAACCTTTGGACCCCACTGTATAGTCTCAGTGTTGTTTTAGAAAAAAAATGTTTATTAATATTTTTTAATTAATTAATGGAGAGCGATTGTGAATGAGTAATGGAGAGCGAGTGTGAATCAGTAATGAAGAGCTAGTGTGAATCAGTAATGGAGAGCGAATGTGAATCAGTAATGGAGAGCGAGTGTGAATCAGGTATGGAGAGCGAGTGTGAATCAGTAATGGAGAGCGAGTGTGAATCAGTAATGGAGAGCGAGTGTGAATCAGTAATGGAGAGCGAGTGTGAATCAGTAATGAAGAGCTAGTGTGAATCAGTAATGGAGAGCGAATGTGAATCAGTAATGGAGAGCGAGTGTGAATCAGTAATGGAGAGTGAGTGTGAATCAGTAATGGAGAGTGAGTGTGAATCAGGTATGGAGAGCGAGTGTGAATCAGTAATGGAGAGCGAGTGTGAATCAGTAATGGAGAGCGAGTGTGAATCAGTAATGGAGAGCGAGTGTGAATCAGTAATGGAGAGCGAGTGTGAATCAGTAATGGAGAGCGAGTGTGAATCAGTAATGGAGAGCGAGTGTGAATCAGTAATGGAGAGTGAGTGTGAATCAGTAATGGAGAGCGAGTGTGAATCAGTAATGGAGAGTGAGTGTGAATCAGGTATGGAGAGCGAGTGTGAATCAGGTATGGAGAGTGAGTGTGAATCAGTAATGGAGAGTGAGTGTGAATCAGTAATGGAGAGTGAGTGTGAATCAGTAATGGAGAGCGAGTGTGAATCAGTAATGGAGAGTGAGTGTGAATCAGGTATGGAGAGCGAGTGTGAATCAGTAATGGAGAGCGAGTGTGAATCAGTAATGGAGAGCGAGTGTGAATCAGTAATGGAGAGTGAGTGTGAATCAGTAATGGAGAGTGAGTGTGAATCAGTAATGGAGAGTGAGTGTGAATCAGTAATGGAGAGCGAGTGTGAATCAGTAATGGAGAGCGAGTGTGAATCAGTAATGGAGAGTGAGTGTGAATCAGTAATGGAGAGCGTGAATCAGTAATGGAGAGTGTGAATCAGTAATGGAGAGTGAGTGTGAATCAGGTATGGAGAGCGAGTGTGAATCAGTAATGGAGAGCGAGTGTGAATCAGTAATGGAGAGCGAGTGTGAATCAGTAATGGAGAGTGAGTGTGAATCAGTAATGGAGAGCGTGAATCAGTAATGGAGAGTGTGAATCAGTAATGGAGAGTGAGTGTGAATCAGGTATGGAGAGCGAGTGTGAATCAGTAATGGAGAGTGAGTGTGAATCAGTAATGGAGAGCGTGAATCAGTAATGGAGAGTGTGAATCAGTAATGGAGAGTGAGTGTGAATCAGGTATGGAGAGCGAGTGTGAATCAGTAATGGAGAGCGAGTGTGAATCAGTAATGGAGAGCGAGTGTGAATCAGTAATGGAGAGTGAGTGTGAATCAGTAATGGAGAGCGTGAATCAGTAATGGAGAGTGTGAATCAGTAATGGAGAGTGAGTGTGAATCAGTAATGGAGAGCGTGAATCAGTAATGGAGAGTGTGAATCAGTAATGGAGAGCGAGTGTGAATCAGTAATGGAGAGTGAGTGTGAATCAGTAATGGAGAGCGTGAATCAGTAATGGAGAGTGTGAATCAGTAATGGAGAGTGAGTGTGAATCAGTAATGGAGAGCGTGAATCAGTAATGGAGAGTGTGAATCAGTAATGGAGAGCGAGTGTGAATCAGTAATGGAGAGCGAGTGTGAATCAGTAATGGAGAGCGAGTGTGAATCAGTAATGGAGAGCGAGTGTGAATCAGTAATGGAGAGCGAGTGTGAATCAGTAATGGAGAGCGAGTGTGAATCAGTAATGGAGAGCGAGTGTGAATCAGTAATGGAGAGCGAGTGTGAATCAGTAATGGAGAGCGAGTGTGAATCAGTAATGGAGAGCGAGTGTGAATCAGTAATGGAGAGCGACTGTGAATCAGTAATGGAGAGCTAGTGTGAATCAGTAATGGAGAGTGAGTGTGAATCAGTAATGGAGAGTGAGTGTGAATCAGTAATGGAGAGTGAGTCTCGTCGACAAACCATCAAGTCATCCAATTGGGCAAGATACAATGCACAGTCTTTATTAAATACATAGACAAAAGTAAACGTTTTCGAGATAAAATCTGGTAATATTTTACAGTAAATACATGTTTTGAAATGTACCAAAAAGTAGTAAATATAGCATTAATATATAGATTTATTCATATATACAGCAGGATATATATAACACGAACTGTTATACTGATGCCAGTTAAGATGAATTTAAGCCGAAAGTCATTCTACATCCTTAGCCCTGTGCTTCAGGTTTATTACCGCCAAGACGATTCCCTGGAAGTCAGGACTGCAAGACACATAGAAAGGTACATTGAGTGAGGCTGTTGGGTTTAGAAACCATGACAAGTACAAAAATACTTCATCTGATAAGCTTTTAGACACATTCCCATGCACACAGCAGCCGAGAGAATACAGAAGGAAACCTCAAACCCAGAGAAAAGTCTTAAAGGGTTAGTTCACCCAAAAATGAAAATAATGTCATTAATGACTCACCCTTATGTCGTTCTAAGCCCGTAAGACCTCCGTTCATCTTCGGAACACAGTTTAAGATATTTTAGATTTAGTCCGAGAGCTTTCTGTCCCTCCATTGAGAATGTGTATTCGGTATACTGTCCATGTCCAGAAAGGTAATAAAAACATCATCACAGTAGTCCATGTGACATCAGTGGGTTAGTTAGAAGTTTTTGAAGCATCGAAAATAAATTTTTGTCCAAAAATAACAAAAACTACGACTTTATTCAGCATTGTATTCTCTCCCGGGTCTGTTGTCGATCTGCGTTCACGACTCCGCAGTGACTCCGGTGACGTAAGACGCTGATGACGTGTTATCTGGTGCGCCCGAGCGTCGTTTACAGTCTGAGGAAGACGCACGATGTAAACAAAACAATCTTCGCAAACATGTCTAAGGATTTCGACACAGAGGAAGACTTGCATTTTTTTGCCCATCCATATTTATTTGAACCCGAATACACGGACGAGATAACACGTCAGCAGCGTCACTGCGGAGTCGTGAACGACAGACCCGGGAGAGAATACAATGCTGAATAAAGTCGTAGTTTTTGTTATTTTTGGACAAAAATTTATTTTCGATGCTTCAAAAATGTCTAACTAACCCACTGATGTCACATGGACTACTTTGATGATGTGTTTATTACCTTTCTGGACATGGACAGTATACCGTACACACATTTTCAATGGAGGGACAGAAAGCTCTCGGACTAAATCTAAAATATCTTAAACTGTGTTCCGAAGATGAACGGAGGTCTTACGGGCTTAGAACGACATGAGGGCGAGTCAATGACATTATTTTCATTTTTGGGTGCACTAACCATTTAACGTCTCACTTCACTCACAGCTAGCAGTCGCTAAACCAGAAACATACAGTCTTACAGATGAACATGTAATAAAGCACAAGGCATTGAGAATGTGTGGGAAGAATTCGACATCATCGGTTCTTTGGAAATGGCGAATACACACAGAGATGTTCCAACAGGTTTATCCAGAAAGTGTCCCGATAGTAGCAGGTACAGAACAGCTGATCACTGAAAACATCTACGGATGATATTCTTGTCATTTATACGTTGCTTGCACAAAGAAAATGTCATCATGGGAAAGTTTCTCCTTAGAATAAGTAGCTAGCCACCGGTTCCACTTTTATAAAGTCCCAGTTTTGTAATTGTTTGAAAATATATGAGATAGCTTATATTTTTGAATACTTGTAAATCCCATTCGTTCACAATCAGATGCCACGAACGGGATGCTTTCAAAATTACTATTTTATGTACACTGGTCACAATCTTTGTACTAACATTCAGAATAAATAAAATGACTGTTTGGATCATTGTCCACTCAGCACATTTTAAGGAGACAAGAGATATTAACATGTCTAACATGTCATTAGATGTGTTAAAGTGATAGATTACCCAAAATTGAAGATTTTGTCTTGATTTATTCACTGTCAAAACCTATGATTTTCTTTATTCCGTGGAAAACAAAAGGAGATATTTCGCGAAATGTTCAAGCTGCTGCTTTCCCATTCGAAACCATATACCGTAGTAAAGATTCACAAAACATTCTTAAAGGGACAGTTCACCCAGAAATGAAAATCATTAGTATGCCATCATTTACTTATCCTCATTTCGTCCCAAACACGTTCAACTTTCAACGATATTTTAAATGAAATGTGAGAGAATTTCCCAGCTTTGACAGCTACGCAACTACATGATAAAAGGATTGAATTTAGGCTTTTCTTTACATATAAACATTGATCAGCGAACATAAAAGCTCAAACGTGATGCGTAACACGAGAATGAACCTCATTGGTTCTCGCACGTCAAGCGAACATGCTTGAGCTTCCGTTTACCACAACTGATGTGTGTGTTGAGTGAATATGTGAATAAAAGACTAAATTAAATCTGTTTATTATTAAGTGAGTGTGTCTCATGAAAATTTGGACTAAACCACTCAATACAAACTTTTTGAAGCGTTAAGGCCATTGCACACTGAGTCCGAAATTTTCATATGCGTTTTTTCGTATTCGTGATTCGGTGGCTCTGAATTGTCAAAGCACCATTCAAACTGCTTGTTACGGATGCGAAAAACGCAGAAAATCGAACCAGTTTCGATTTTTTTTATAACGGACGAAAGTTTCGGAGGCAGTGTGCAAGCGTGATTGACATAACGTGAGGTCGTATTTATTTTTTAACGTGCGAAAATTTCGGATGCGAATTTCGGACTCAGTGTGCAATGGCCTTAACAGTGGTAGTTGCATTGACTTTCAATTGAGGGACAGAAATCTCTCAGATTTCATAAAAAATATTTGTGTTTTGAAGATAAATGAAAGTCTTACGGGTTTGGAACGACATGAGGGTGAGTAAAATCAGTTTGGGGTGAACTATCCCTTTAAGAATAAAATTCTTCTCAACTGATACAAGTCGCTCCAGGTTTGGATGGGAACCCCAAACACATTCAGGTTATGCGGAGTCCAGCTCATCACTGGGAAAACATTCAGTTACATGGAAGAAAGTTATACAGGTTTGGAACCCCAAGTAAAGTAAATGAAAACTGAATTTTTATATGGTGAAGTATCCTTTTAATAACACACACACAGAGAGAGAGAGAGAGAGAGTGAGAGGCACTATAAATCAGCGAAACAGGGCTCAAAACAACACAATGTAAGGACACCAAACTGGGACAGAAGAGCGTAAAAAAAGGAGAGGTGTGTAGAGCTCTAAGGAACACTTTAGTTTGCGAATTTTAAGTCAAATTACATCTTCATAAGCAAAAATATCTCAACTAGACTTCAACAAAAGTTGTTAGCAGCTTGTCAAGATGTAATTTGAAACCAGCCCACTATCCCTTAAAGCAACACCAAGTAGTTTTTCAACCTTCATAATATATTTCCAAGACTCTTGTGATGGTACATCGACTTACAACAGGTTGAATGACACGTCTGCCATAGCCGGACGGGCTCTGTGTCGCTTTCACTGGCACGACGGAGCTTCGGGGTTCGGGTAGTAGCCCGAGCACAAGAAGAACTACAATATTCGACTGCTTTACGGCACACCTCACTTCCCCCACTTCCTCAAATCCGGACGTGAGAGCCCAACTAGCGTTTGTTTGCCGGCTGGTATAGCGTCTGTATGTTGTTGTCACGGCCGAAGCTAAACCGAAGGAGGCAAAGGTTTTGTCGGAGACTAGGAAGAGAACAAGGGAGAGTTATAAAATCAAAGTCCGGACAAGGATCAACATTGGTCCAGCGTTCGCTCGCTGGCGTGAGCTAAAGGAGGAGGAGGGACCGATGCTGTCGGACTAGTAATAGCCACATGATTAGACGGACAAAATCATAATTTAGGATAACTGTCCTAATGACTGCAGGCTGATAGTCATGTTTGTTTATTTATTTTTCTGGTGAAAGTCTTGCGTCTCCGGCTATAATGCAAATCGATTTTTCAAATTTGCAGATTCATCTGTGGTGGCTTGATATTATGATATTGACGTTATATGGCTATTACCTACCACACAAACATTGCATTGAATTAGCATATCCATTATGTAAAACAGTAGCCAATAAGCTAACGTTACTATAATGACGCTGGCTTGTAAACGTGAGCTTTGCGATCTTTTGGCGTTTGAAAAAAATAAAACCCATGAAATGATATTCATATGACATGCTGACATATATGCCACTGTACCTGTGATGAAGACATTTCACACGCAACGCAGGACGTGAGAGTTCGGGGTATCGGCTTGTCAACAAATGCACGTATATCCCCCGGTGTAACCATGACAGATTTTGTGACAGTAGTATAAGACAATACTGTTTCCTAACTGTAGGGGGACCCCGAGAGCAAAAGCTACTTGGTGTTGCTTTAACCTAAAGTAACACTTCTTTATGAAAGGCACTGACAATGTAATATGTAACATCCATATTTATAGACACAAGTAGTAAAACAAAATCAGCAAATACTGTATATTCATAATACTAATATACAGAGGCTGAAGATATATCGGTAATGTTGTGTAAATTAGTTGACGCAATGCCTTTCAGATAAAGTGCTACAATAATCAGGCATGTTGATGGAAAGAGTGCGGTTAGGGGGGGGGGGGGGGTACCATGCAGGCACCAGACAGGACGGTCCCGCTGGGGTTGAGGAGCAGGGAAGCAGCAGCGGGCGTCACACATACACACCCTCAGGGTTCAGGCTGGACACCAGCGGGTGCTGCAGGTTTCGAGGGTGACCCAGGAACTGCTTAGCAGTGGGACGTGGGGGGGAATCTGTGCCAATGAAATATGGGGTCAAATATACAACAGCAACATCAGACGTTCATATAAACACATATCTGTGCTGGCCATAATGACCATACTATTTAGTATTCATGGAATAACAAAAAGAAATGCAGTGTACAACCAAAAATCATTGAAATAAGTGCTGTATCCCACAATGCAATGCACTGAGATGTTTAGAATCTCCTTCTTCACATATTTTTCTTGATCAATTTTCACGTTTCTCTAATATTTAAATCCAAGAAGATGACCGAATGCTATATTTTGAATTAAATATGCATAAACAATTATAATTGGGTAATATCACAACAAAGTGGGAAACTGTACCATTACATACCGCATACTGTTCAGATGTATGCGGTACATGTTCAGAATAGGGATGCACTGATGTAAAAATTTAGGCTGATACCGATAACCGATAATTCTTTATATTTGAAAGCCGATACATTTAAATCCAAAGCTTTATATATTTTTTGTGAGCCTGATTACAAAACCATAAGTCTCACCATAAAAAGCCATGTCCCAAGCACACAATTATAACGTACTCATTATAATTTTATGTAGCCGATATGACAGACTTGCGCTAGTGTTGCACTTTACTGTATTTTCCTTTTTTGAAGTGATTCCAATCATTTCAAGCAATAAAAAGCCATGATGGCAAACAGCTGAAGGAAATCATTTATCGGCTTTCCAACGGAAATCCATTATTTATCGGCTTTAATATATCGGCCATCTTATCGAATATCATTTTCTTATCGGGCCGATAACGGTAACATTAAAAATGAACATATATCAGCCGATACCGATGTGGTGGGCGATAAATCGTGCATCCCTAGTTCTGAATGAAATACTTGTATACTGTGAAGTATATACTATTTAAAATATATACTATGTGAAACAGTAAAGGATAAACATTTAAAATACTAGTATGCAATCTCATCATGTTACATGTTTAATTTAGCGAGCATCATCTAGTTATCCTGTTGGAAATATTTTTATTTTTGTATTACATTTTTTAAAATGTTGCTAGAAATGCTAGAAATGCAAAGATTGGTGGTATGCTATTCCAAATTTTGCCATTGAAATTGTAATTGCGTATTACATGACGTCACGAACGCGCATCACAGAACAGAGCAAGGCGAGCATTTGTGCTTATAAAACGTAAACCTTTTTTTAATTTTTTTTTATGACGATGGTTTCGCTAGATTAGACCCGTATTCATCGTCTGGTGTCGTTTAAAGCCCGTTGAAGCGGCGCTGACACTGTCATCTGGACCTTGACCCGTTTGGGGCCCATTGACGTCCATTATATGGAGAAATGTGTTCATCAAAAACCTTCATTTCTTTTCGACTGAAGAAAGAAAGACATGGACATCTTGGATGACATCGGGGTGAGGAAATTATCAGCAAAGTTTTTTAAAAAGTGAACTAATCCGTTAAACAGAACCATAGATATATACAGACATATAGCCAATGCGACATCTAGTGTATATATCTACTGTATGACACAGAACAAGCAGGTCTATAGTAGGCTATAGAAATTTTTTTGCGCTGTATATTAATCGACACGCTCATATAGCGATTTAATTTATTGCACAGGTATATTTTAGATGTATTCATCCATCTATCAAATCGCGCATTTTACGTGACATCTGCGTTATTTTGTAAATTCCCTCAGCAACACGGAAATAATACGGCCTTGAGTTATAAATGTAACTTTATCTGCAGGGAGGGATGGTGTTCGCCAATATTGGAGAACATGTTCGACGCGTTCCCTCCTTTAACTGCCATTCTTCGTCACACATTTCTGGACACAACTGGATATCCGTCTTCAAGGAAAACCCTGCGTTGCGCGTTCGTTTTTCGGATACCCAAAGTATTCCCACTGCAGATTTGAACTTTTTTGTCAGCGGGGATAGAGATCAGAATATCCAGCCGCTGTCTCAGACATCGTCTCCGCTGCACATGTGGAGTCTAAGCAGTCGAGTGGAAAGAAGTTGCGCGCATGTGAGATCTGGTTTAATTTTTTTTCCAAAACCGGTAATAAGCAAATATTCACGATATGATAATCGTACATGTCAATATCGTGATAAACCGCCATACCGTTACAACCCTATGTGTATGTGCAGGCCATACCATTGTGTTTGTCCTGCTGTTGTTGAGTCAGGTCCAGTTCTTCTGGCAGTTCATTAAGGTCTGTGCGGGATCGAGTGTGGGTGGGCAGGGCTCCGGCCTGCTGGATAAACTGTTGTAAATTACACTGTCTGAGCTCCTTGTTCAACTCCTCCACTTCCTCCTGCTTTGCCTACACACAGAGAGAACAGACCATCACAAACAGCCTGCGGACTCAAATAAAATCAAGTACAGTTTAAATCATTATGAAGATTAATTATTAAACTCAGTCATTTTTGGAGTTGCTGCACTGTAGTATGTTGTTAAGATGCCTAGGATCGGAAACATTGTAGATTTTTGTATTTATACATTTTTATAAATATAATATTTTGTAGTACCTTTAATCAATCCATGTAAACCTTTCGTTTTAATCTTGTGCAAAACTTTGCTTCTTTCTTGTAATTCCACCAGCAATCACAAGGGGGCGCCATGTTTCAACAGCAACAACAGCCGAGGCAGTAAGTGTGTGCCCTGCGGCTCGGTTTACAGTAATCTCAGGATTTGTCCTCTATGGGTTTCTTTGACACCTTTACGGCTGTAGGTTTCATGCGTTTTCATTAATTCACCGTGTGGTCGTGGAGGCAGAGCAGACTACTTCACATGCAAGACTTATCTAATGGGAATAGATTTTGATTATGTAAGATCCGGTTAGTCATGGCTGATTTTCTTGCTTTTTGGAAGAAGACATAAAAAGGAAGATTTTTTTGAGTTTTGAGTGGCACTGTGATATGAAGTAGTTCAGATCTTCTTCACAGACCTGGAAGTCTTTGAATTAAGTCACCAGAATAGTGAAATGTCTGGTGCATAATTACCTACAGTGTGAAATTCATACATGCCTAGCAGGAAAGGAAACTCATTTAATAGGTGTATACCTTTATTTTGTCCGTTCAAGGCATAAAATACACAGGAAATTAAAATAAATGTAAAAAAACATTTGTTTTTGTGCACAGAAAAGTAGGGTAAAAGACTGAACGCATACATTCTGAGTGTGAGCATCTGAATCATTTCAAAAGGTGAGTTCCTTTGTTCACTTTCAGATTTTAAGTTCATTGCTCAAACGCCCTTTGCCTAAGGGGACAGAAATACCTGCCAGCCAACAGCTATAAACCTCTTTCTTGAGCCACGCCCTCTCTGCTTACCTTCAGCAGAGTCTCTGCCCTCCCCAAAGCCTTCTCAAGCTCTACCAGCTCCGCCTCCAAGTCCTCCCCCTGCTTTTGTCGACTTTGAACATCTGCCTTGACTATTAAAGAGTCTTTTGAATCGGGGTGATTGGGCACCTGTCGCATTTCCCTCTGAACGTCCTTTTCAAGTTGCGTTGCACGGGTGTTGAATTCATGCAACTTTTGCCCGCAGTCATCCAGTTTAGCATGCAGCTCTCCTAGCCGCCGCTTCATCCCACGCTCCCTCTCGGTCTCTAGCTTTAGTTCCTCCTCCCAGAACTCCTCGTCCACCAACTCTTGCTGGTTCTTCCACAAGGTATTTTCCAAGACTTCCATCTCTGCCTGCAGGGACGACTCCTCTGTGGACGTCTGGTCGCAAGTCTCGCATTCCCTGCCCACATCCACCAGCTGGGACTCAAGGGCTCGGAGCTGCTCCTGCTGCTGGATGACATGCCGAAACACCTCCTCTTTAGATGGCGCCGGAAGGTGCGCCGTGTGAGGAACTGGGGATGCCCTCTGTTCAGAAGAGGGTGCTTTACGAGAGTCTTTAGCTTTTGTACGAGGAGAACAGGAAGGGCCCAAGTTGAAGGTTAAGGATTTCTTCGGTAGTCCCCGTTTGGGTTCTGACGTGGAAGGCCTGGAGTGAGGGAGGGTGCGGCTGTGCAGACTTTGCTCTTCGCTGCTGCTGGGACCAGTCCGCCGCAGGAAGAACTGCACCTCACTGCTATGTTGGCCCAGTTTGGCCAGGGACTCCAGTGGGCGCTCATTGGCCAGAAGTTGGCGCTCAGTGTCCCTCAATCTCTGAATGAGAACGTAACGACCCGTCTGGCCTGTAGAGAGAGCACAGGGGTAGTTAGAGTCCAAAAAATGCATCACACCTACTTACTTTTTTATGTGGACAACCATAGATATTATATAGACAGGGGTGCACATAACTGGTACGCAGGTACGCATGCGCGACAAAAATCAGGAATGCGTAATGCCACTTGTGTTACTGCGCGCCTTTGCGTACTTTAAGGGTAACTGTCACCAAAATGCAACATAGGCAGTGTTCATTTAATTTTTTCACGTTTTAAATGACGACCACGTCAACGAATAAAAACTAGACGGAAATTAGGGAGGGACGATTGGGGAAGAGATCCAGTCAGAACTGATTTGCGTTTGTGGTAGATGCGCACATTTGAATTGTAACGTGCTGCTGATCTACCCGGCGCACACGAGTTGGCATGCGCTTGATGCATGTCTCAAAATCGTTAAAAAACGTCTGGGATAAAGAGAAGAGCAGACATGGATAGATCTGAATAAGAGAGACGATGAGAAAGAGAGCTTTATTCGGTATGTTTTTCTGTGCGAACACACACACATACGTGACCCGAAGCGTGCAGTCCTGCACATAGACAGCGTGCAAGGACTGAATTGAGCTCTCTTTCGCATCTGAATGGACAAATACACACAACATTATGTCTAAATGTCAGTTTTGGAGAGCATTCACGTAAACACAGTCGGTTATGTCTTTACAGAACGTACAGTGCATCAGTGCAATTGGATCTGCATTCTGCACACTCGGTCTTAAAGTGACAGTGTGTAATAAACCTAATGCCTTCTGTACACTTAATATTGATCAAATAACAAAATAAAAAGAGAAAATTCACTGCTGTTTAATATCTTTAATAAGGATTCATTATATTTAATTTATACAAATAAATATATCTGAACAATCAAATAATACTTTAAATAAATCTTTTCCAAAGGTGTTTTCTATCATTTTAGGTAGTTTTTTCCCCCCACGCTGATGTAAATTTAAGTGTTAGTTTTTTTAATTAGTTTGGTTTTAGTTAGTTATTTTATGCTATAAAAACGGGAATGTGACGTCATGATTGACAGCTGTGGCTACGCTACATTATGGGGTGAGTACCAAACACCATCTCCTGGTACTCACCTGAGTAACTCACTGAAAAAGTTATGTGCTCCCCTGTATATAGAGACTAGATGCCCTATTGGCCGCTGGGCACTGAGAAATACGGCCGCCATTTTAAACCGGTCGTACTCCCAGTTTTGTTGCGTAGCCGCAGTTAAGATGCCAGAGCACTGTCGAGCATTTCCCTGTTCTAATCGGCGGACCATCGCAAATAGGGCCCGAGATTACTTTTCACAAGTAAATTTGAATATTACCGTACTATTGGTTGTATTTTGTGAATAGAATATTACCAGATAATTGAGGAGCAAGGATCTTTCATATTACTGGACTGAAATCGTAGCCAGCTAACTATGTTTACTGCATCACTCGGCATGGAGAGGTGGGGTAAAGTAATAATTACAAAAGCTTCTCGGTTATCAGATACAAGCATTCAACGCCCTGTAGTATAATTAAAATATAAATATAGGCGGCCCCACGGCTCGACCGCGCTAGGGCGATAGGGCGTCTATCTATATATGATGTCTATGTGGACAACCCCCTTGGATCTGGGGGAACTGTCCTAGGGTTACTTTAAGGGGACTATGGCACGGGTTCATTGACCACCACTTTGTTGGCTTTTTCTAACCGACAATCTACTGGTTACCCAACCCAGATCTAATGAAATGCGTCTCTATAGCACGCATTGTGTTTATCGTGCAAATTTGTTTTACGTTCATATGATACACACAGTAAACCCCTTGGATAGGATTAGTGGTGTGGGGTATGTGGGTATTACACGCCATAAAGTGAGTATCATATGCATGTAAAAAAATACTTTGCATGATAAATACAATGCATGCTATAGACGCATTTCATGAGATCAGGTCAGGTTACCACACCAGATCTGAATGTCTAACCTCGCCACCTTAAAGGATTAGTTCACTTTAAAAAAAAACTTTTGCTGATAATGTACTCACCCCGATGTCATCAAGATGTCCATGTCTTTCTTTCTTCAGTGGAAAAGAAATTAAGGTTTTTGATGAACACATTTCTCCATATAATGGACGTCAATGGGCCCCAAACGGTTCAAGGTCCAGATGACAGTGTCAGCGCCGCTTCAACGGGCTTTAAACGACACCAGACGATGAATACGGGTCTTATCTAGCGAAACCATCGTCATTTCAAAAATAAATAAAAAAGTTTAAGTTTTATAAGCACAAGCGCTCGCCTTGCTCTGTTCTGTGATGCGCGTTCGTGACGTCACGTGATACGCAGTTACGCTGTAAAGGTCACGCTTGACGAGTCAGTGTTTACAGATGTGCAGAAGGAGGACCATACACACATATGCAAATGTCTTTGTGTCAGTTTATCGTTTAAAATGCCCATCTCGTGTGTGTATCCTGGTGTTGTAATATTAAAAAGCCTAAAAGAACATTTTCGTCAGGACAGAAATGTTTTACTTTTCACAGAAGCGTGACCTTTACAGCGTAACTGCGTATTACGTGACGTCACGAACGCGCATCACAGAACAGAGCAAGGCGAGCGCTTGTGCTTATAAAACTTAAACTTGTTTATTTATTTGTGAAATGACGATGGTTTCGCTAGATAAGACCCGTATTCATCGTCTGGTGTCGTTTAAAGCCCGTTGAAGCGGCGCTGACACTGTCATCTGGACCTTGAACCGTTTGGGGCCCATTGACGTCCATTATATGGAGAAATGTTCTCATCAAAAACCTTAATTTCTTTTCGACTGAAGAAAGAAAGACATGGACATCTTGGATGACATCGGGGTGAGTAAACTATCAGCAAAAGTTTTTTTAAAAGTGAACTAATCCTTTAAGTTCGTTCTCAGAGGTACTTACCAATGGCTTGGGCGAGTGCAATGACTACATCCTGGCACGACGTCTCTTCCGACAGGCCGCAAACCACTCGTACAACTCCATCCACCCAAACTTTCAGCTCCATCAGAGACACAGGACACAGATCAGCTTACATCAGCAATGCATGACAATGTCTGGGTTCTGAAATGATAAAACAGCAACAAGTTATTGCAACATGTTTTCATGGTCTGAAAGAGATTACATTACAAACCTCAAAAATCCATTGTCATTTTCAGTGATACCTTGCAGGTCTGATTCAACAGTTTTGAAAAAGAAATATTTTTAAGTTGATGCCATCCTAAAAAAAGCGTACCATGGTACAAGATGCAATACAATAGCCGAAGACATCCATGTGACATCCATAATCATATAACAACTAACAAAACAGCCACATAAAAATAAAAAGACAGATGAAAAGAGGAAAGAAACTAATAATCTTGCACCAACATAAATTAGAAAACTATCTATACATGATACCCATACTAGAATTGATCACTTTTTTATTGTATTTATTGTGGTAAATTCTGACTAACTTGTAGAATTTATAATAAAGAATCTGTTAATAAAATATATTTTTCTACTATATTACAACTTGTAGCTATAGTTTCTAAATGCATAGGTTACTATTTTTAATAACAAAAGCTATAGATCAATAAAAAAAAGGACAAAAGTCAACATTGACCTACTGAGGAGACATCAATGGTTTCACGTATAATTATAGGCTTATTGTAACAAATACTATAGCTAAACAATTAAATGAACTATAGTACAGTTTCATAAGGGCAAGTACAAGTTAGAATCAAGAGCTTTAAAGTCTGGACCTTCTTTAATTATTAAGCAAATAATCAGTTTTTTCCCCACGTGTAAAAATGTGTTCTGTTCGTAGGATGACTGACAAGAAAACCTGACCTTCAGATATTCCAACATGGCCGAAATCATTAAAAGTCTGTTGAACTGTTAAGGAGTAGTAAATAAACCATTTCAAAGTAAAGTTAGCTTGACTTTCCATGGCACTTTGAAGTGGAAAATTCTGTCAAACTGATAAGGTCCCAGATGCTTAAATAATATAAAATTGCTACGTCATATGTACCCACGTAAACAAATACACTCTAAAAAGGCTGGGTTGTTTTAACCCAATTTTGGGTCAAATATGGACAAACCCAGCCATTGGGTTACGTTTTTAAATTGCATTTTTGATCCAACGTTTGGGTTTGTCCATATTTGAGTGTAATTGAAGTTTTATTGGAGTTACGTTATCAACCAACTTTGCATGTGTGGACTGGATACACTCTAAAAAATGCTGGGTTGTTTCAACCTAAATTTGGGTCAAATATGGACAAACCCAGCCGTTGGGTTAAATGTCTTAATTAAAGGTGCATAGCGCACGATTCTGAGTTTTTGCAGAACTATGCCACCTCTGGCGGCAAGCGAAACTGCAGCCAGAGATGTGCATGCACTAGACAAAAGTTTTTTTTTTTTTAATCTTACGTGGAGTTTGCGTTGGTGTTTGAAATGAACTACAAGCAGGTCTCTTACAATCTATCTTCTACGGAGAATGCCGGCGAATACACAAACCTGCCAGACATAGCTACGTGAGCGTGCCATGAACACGCATGACGTCACGCCCAGTCTCAAACTCCGGCCCGAATCCCTCTTATTTTACAGGATTATAGAGACAATCTCAGTGATCAGAGAAGGGCTCATTCAGCCCATCAGGCAATTGTTTAAGCTTGTATGGGTTAGAAAACGGGTATTTTTAACATGAAAAGTTGCTTAATGCACCTTTAAAAATGTTAACCCAACGGTTGGGTTTGTCCATATTTGACCCCAAATTGGGTTAAAACAACCCAGCAGTTTTTAGAGTGTTAGGTAAACAACCACAAAAGACCATTTTGCAAAAATAAATCGGTAAACAAACAAACAAATCTCACGAAGCGCTCTCTAAAGCCCTGGGACCCCACTAAAAAGGTTCACTCTTCAATGTTCAGACCCAAAACTACGTCCTCATCTGTGGAGTTTGAGAAGACAAAACGACCACAGTGCCAATCTCTCTAAACTAGTCAAATAAGGTCCATAAAGAAAAATCATGCTATTTCTACCTGATTGCCCAAACTCTGCAGGATTTCCAGCCATGAGACATGAAATCATGATTGAACATCAGGTCCAGTGGGTAAGCAAATTTCAAGAGGTATTATTAGCAGGAGGTTGATGGACTCATAGCTCTGCTCCAGTTAACTGCACTGCTGGCTCTCTTCAAAGGCATTATGGCAGATGAATGCTTAAGGGAACAGACAGGCAGAACGTAGTTGTTCAGAGACTGCATGTGCGTGCATGTGTTTCTGACTCCACTTTGAAGCCCCACAGCAGGAACAGATGGCGCTGCTGCTAAGGTAAGGTGTATAGCATCTGAACGCTTTAGCCGTGCAGTTGTTGAGTGAATCCCAGTTTGTGAGATTAATAAGAGTGAGACAAAATGAATGTTGTCTCTGTGCACTTTGACTGTTACGTATTACACCCTTTGTGAGGAGATTCTACGGTGAAGTCTGCAGCATTAACTAATGAAAACAAACAGTGCTGAGATACAAAGCAGACGATTTAGCAGCTGGTAAGTACCAGGTGATGGATGCTCTATCTCCAGGCCTTAGAGTCATGTTTAATAGAGAATAAAGAGCATGATGGTGAGAGGAGCAACTCACAGGAACATGTCTGGGTTATATTTTTGCCCCAAAATCTAACTATATAATGTATACTGTAGAGGAGAGCCGGGACGATTGAAACGCGGGACGGATGAAACATTGAGATTTCCTTGAAAACGACTCACGTCATGTACATCAAATTTCATCAGCACGTACACTCTAAAAAATGCTGGGTTGTTTCAACCCAATTTTGGGTCAAATATGGACAAACCCAGCCGTTGGGTTAAATTTTTTTTATTACATTTTTAAGCCAATGTTTTGGTTTGTCAATATTTGACCCAAAATTGGGTTGAAACAACCCAGCATTTTTTAGAGTGTACAACACGCAAAGCCTACCAACATTTCTTCTTTACGTCATGCCGTTTTGGAGTTAAAGCCGGAAAGCTGTTTTTGAGTGCAGTAAGTGAATTATTTCGTGCGGTACTTTTTTTTGACTGACAAGTTGTATTTATTGTTTCATGTGCCATTGTAATGATAATACGGCAGGTGTATTAGTACTGTAACACACCCTTAAGTGTGCAATATCAAAGTTTTTTAGTTTAAGGGGAAAACAGGTTTAACTGGCGGGATGCGCTGTCGGGACGGTTGAAACAGCGCCTCCTGCCAGTTAAAACTGGTCATAGGAAAACCGCTGTTAAGGCTATTCAACTAGTAAACACTCAATATGACTCAAGGAAGAAGTGTAAGAAAATTAATTGTAAACGGATTGTCTGTCTTCGTCAAAATAGCCTATTAGAAAGATAGCCCAATGCTTATCGCCTATGTTTATTGTGCGATAGAACAAAAAATGGTTAAAATGAACTTTTTAATTAAAATAAATTACAAAATATGTTTGTAACAATATGTACATAAGTTACTTGTCATGTATTGTTCATAAAAACAAGCATTAGATGAATAGTTGCCATTTAAACTGTTATGTTTCATCCGTCCCACCCCTGTGTTTCCCGGCGATATGTTATGCCCTAAATTAATACATGATTAACTAACTGTATTTTTCTATGTACATTTCTGAAATGCATTTTCTGTAAAGCTGCTTTGAAACAATGTGTATTGTGAAAAGCGCTATATTACAAATAAATTTGTATTGAATTGAATAATTAAAGGATAATTCCGGTATTTAACACCTTGAGTCTATATTGTAGTTTGTTTTGGATGAACAAGAGTAGTGGACAACATTTTTTTGACAATGGTTCCTCTCTCGAATTTTTGACTATAATAGAATTGGCCATGGACCCATTTAACATTGGAGTCAATGGCCATGTCCAAAATTGTCATTAAAACAGCCAATAATGTTCGTTTACAAAACTGTTAAACTCACCGAGTGGTTAGTGGTGTTCGTTGATGATTATAAACAATATATCGTCGCAATATATGATCCGTTTATTTTGCTATAGTGGAACTATTTTTTCAGACACTTCACAACCGCGTAACTTCCGCTCAATATTTGAATCTGAAGCGTTAGCACACTCCCGACCACTTGATGGTGATAACCGATGTTTATGTCTCGCGGGACACTCACGGTCACAGTCGAGTTCAACTTCATATTGCACTGGTCAGTGGTCACGCCTTTCAATATGGTTAGAATTTGTGCGGTCAAAAACTGCGGTAAAGAGCTCTGCTTGCTAGCCTTATGAGAAACGGAAGCGAGCAAAAAGACTACATCGACCAAATGTAAACAGCCCCCTTTCCGTTTCCGTTAGCGCATTTATATTAACGAGCACTCAGTCCTTCAACAGAATTCAATAGGATTTTACAAAATGACGAATAAAACACGACAGAAACTGTATTTCGCAACACTTTTTGTTTCTGGAACATCAACGAACACCACTAATCACTCGGTGAGTTGCACAGTTTTGTAAACGAACATTATTGGCTGTTTTAATGACATTTTCGGACATGGCCATTGACTCCAATGTTAAATGGGTCCATGGCCAATTCTTTTAGTCAAAAACTCGAGAGAGGAACCATTGTCAAAAAAATGTTGTCCACCACTCTTGTTCATCCAAAACAAACTACAATATAGACTCAAGGTGTTAAATACCGGAATTATCCTTTAATCTATTGTTTTTCTGTTCTTCAAAAACCCTGAAACGGTGCTGAATGCACTGACGCATTTGGATCCACACTGAAGCAGAGGAATGCCACCTTGTTGGGCCACGTGAGCGGAGCGAAGAGTAAAACAAATCTCCTTTTGTCTCCTGTACCTCTAACAGGCTCACACTAAATCAGGTCCGCGGGGTAAACTCCATGCCAATGAAGTACTGGAATGTGAAAGATGAAGCGCAGAGGAATCAACAGGTGCCAAACTCGGACAGTTTGGTCTTATCTTCACATGGATTAGTGTTAGAACAGAAAAAAATATATATTTTAGCATGGTTATTTTGAGATTTGGGTGGATCTCCGTCGACAACTTCCATCTTGAAGCACAATCACTCGCACATGTCCAGACCCACTGCTTCAGAAATGCAGACCCACCCCAGACACGTCTAAAACATCCCCGTCTCCTCCCTTCTGAGCGCCGCCTCCAAAAGCTATGATTATGATCCCGTTCCTCTCTCTCATCATCCTCGTTATGTTTTTACGGGCTGTTGGGAATATGTCCTGAGGAAGAACAAGCGCGCTGTTATTGTGCAGGCGTGGTGCTTTCTCTCGATGCAGAGTTTATTAGCCAGCTGCTCTTATCCAAACACTACTGTGTGAAGTTGCCATTAATAAATCAGTGTAAATGTATTAGACAGATAGAGGAGGGAAGCTCTCGGGGGAGATAGAGTAGATTCACACAAGCACATCTGCAGAATGAAGCACGTAAACACCATCTTGCCCCACAAGGGAGGAGAGCTGAGCTAATCTTTTAGCATTTTATCTGTTTAATACACAAAATGTGAATGCGAAAAAGTGCAAATAATTTGTGAGCAATTTGTGAAAATGCAAACAGTTCAGATTGTGTGCAGATGAAAACCTTCACAAGACATTAAACGAGGGACCAGAGCCACATCTTGAAAGTGGGCAACTAACCAGAACACCTATCAACCACATAGAAACGTGTTAACAACAACCCAAAACATTAACAAATTAAAGGATTAGTTCACTTAAAAAAAAAACTTTTACTGATAATTTACTCACCCCGATGTCATCCAAGATGTCCATGTCTTTCTTTCTTCAGTCGAAAAGAAATGAAGGTTTTTGATGAACACATTTCTCCATATAATGGACGTCAATGGGCCCCAAACGGTTCAAGGTCCAGATGACAGTGTCAGCGCCGCTTCAACGGGCTTTAAACGACACCAGACGATGAATACGGCTCTTATCTAGCGAAACCATCGTCATTTCAAAAATAAATTAAAAAGTTAAAGTTTTATAAGCACAAATGCTCGCCTTGCTCTGTTCTGTGATGCGTTCGTGACGTCACGTAATACGCAGTTACGCTGTAAAGGTCACGCTTCTATGAAAAGTAAAACATTTCTGTCCTGACGAAAATTTTCTTTTAGGCTTTTTAATATTCCAACACCAGGATACACACACGAGATGGGCATTTTAAACGATAAACTGACACATAGACATTTGAATATGTGTGTATGGTCCTCCTTCCGCACATCTGTAAACACTGACTCGTCAAGCGTGACCTTTACAGCGTAACTGCGTATTACATGACGTCCCAGAACAGAGCAAGGCGAGCGTTTGTGCTTATAAAACTTAAACTTGTTTATTTATTTTTTAAATGACGATCGTTTTGCTAGATAAGACCCGTATTCATCGTCTGGTGTCGTTTAAAGCCTGTTGAAGCGGCGCTGACACTGTCATCTGGACCTTGAACCGTTTGGGGCCCATTGACGTCCATTATATGGAGAAATGTGTTCATCAAAAACCTTCATTTATTTTCGACTGAAGAAAGAAAGACATGGACATCTTGGATGACATCGGGGTGAGTAAATTATCAGCAAAAGTTTTTTTTTAAAGTGAACTAATCCTTTAAGTCACCTTCATTTATATAGCGCTTTTAACAACATGGACTGTTTCAAAGCAGCTGTATAGTGAGAATAGGAAATTAAAGTAACAGAGATTGTTTTGGCTTTACAGCAGCTCTACAATAAAGTTATTGTCAGGTTAAAGTTATTTTTGTTAATGTTATTGATTCACTTCCGTTGCAATATATATGTTTTTTTAACACCCTATCACCCTAACAATCAGCTAGCAACCCCCTAAGCAACTACCATTAACTCATTAGCATTCGCATGGCAACATACTAACATCTCGCTCTAACAACTACCTACCTAGAACACCCTATCAACTACATAATGTGTCAACACCACCAGCCTAGCAACTACCCACAACAGCCTAGCAACTACCCATAACAGCCTAGCAACTACCCACAACAGCCTAGCAACTACCCACAACACCCTTATCAACCACACAGCAATTAGTTAAGAAATTCCTAGCAACCACCAAGCTGAACCCTAGCAACTTGCAGAACATATTAGCATATATCCCATGATGCACTTCATCTTCAGCACCCATTTATGCACAACAACTGCTCTTTCTTACAAAATACCCGTGAGTGAGAAAACATCTGTTTTTTACCCTGCCACAACAAATTTTTTTTTTTTTTTTGGTCAAATTTTTCTGCAGCTTTAAACAAAACCGTTGTAAAACACAAGGGCAGGGTGGGACGATTCTCGCTGTCAGCTGTTGTGTGGCTTTGATTGAATGTCTCCTCAGCAGTCGATCACTGAATGAATGAGGCGCTGAGGAAGCAGAGGGATTGAGTCATGGGTGTGTGTGTGGAGAATTATTACTGTCTCGCTCATTATGGATCAATCAGTGATTTATTAGGATGGCATCTCTAATCAGCAGCAGTGATGCATCTCTGGATAATATAGAAAATTAAACAAATAAACAGACGAGGGCTGGGAGATCTTCCCACAATCTTATAACAAACTATCACGAAAATCTTCCCAATTTTGAGATGTACTATTGAGAATATCCAGGGTATGGACGTATCTATTTGCACAATTTAAAACGCAGTATTGCATTAAACAATCAGTTGTCACAATAGTCATTAAACCCTGAGTTAAACACTGCAGTCTTCACTGTGTGCATTAAACATACATTGATTCTTATTAACACTACTAAAGTTATTCAATCAAGAGCAGTGAGTGGTTTCGTCTTTGTCTTTTGTTTAACATTGATGACACAGACAATAGCAGGTATTTGTATGAATTATGTGCAAAAAAAAAAAAGTTAACGTACAGCCCTGGAATATACAAATTAGCCCTGCCTCCACTCACTCACACCAGCTCAGAGATCGGCCCGTTGATCTGATTGGTTACAAGGTAGTTTGTGACGTCAGAAACACAGCGATTTAAATTTCAAGCGTTTTTGAGACTGTCTTTGGTTCACTGCAGTTACAAGGAGAAAATACTCAGCAATGGTTGCATATTAAAAACACCACATAGACATATAAACAACATTAAAAGCTTGATTTTCACCACAGGGTAGACTTTAAGACCGAATGCATGGATCTTATATAATGACCCACATTACTCGCTGGCCCGCCCACATTACTCGCTGGCCCGCCCACATTACTCGCTGGCCCGCCCACATTACTCGCTGGCCCGCCCACATTACTCGCTGGCCCGCCCACATTACTCACTGGGCCGCCCACATTACTCGCTGGCCCGCCCACATTACTCGCTGGCCCGCCCACATTACTCGCTGGCCCGCCCACATTACTCGCTGGCCCGCCCACATTACTCGCTGGCCCGCCCACATTACTCGCTGGCCCGCCCACATTACTCGCTGGCCCGCCCACATTACTCGCTGGCCCGCCCACATTACTCGCTGGCCCGCCCACATTACTCGCTGGCCCGCCCACATTACTCGCTGGCCCGCCCACATTACTCGCTGGCCCGCCCACATTACTCGCTGGCCCGCCCACATTACTCGCTGGCCCGCCCACATTACTCGCTGGCCCGCCCACATTACTCGCTGGCCCGCCCACATTACTCGCTGGCCCGCCCACATTACTCGCTGGGCCACCCACATTACTCGCTGGGCCGCCCACATTTCTCGCTGGCCCGCCCACATTACTCGCTGGCCCGCCCACATTACTCGCTGGCCCGCCCACATTACTCGCTGGCCCGCCCACATTACTCACTGGCCCGCCCACATTACTCACTGGCCCACATTACTCACTGGCCCGCCCACATTACTCTCAATTCATTCAGTTTAGTTAACGGATGCTCTGAGGTAAAGTGTTCAGACTGCAGACTCAGCAACGATTCTATTTAATTGTATAGTACAATCATAACAGTGCAAACATTATCTTAATTCCATAATGTCCTTAAACAAACAATTTGGCCCGCCCAAAATACAATTTCTGCCTACGCCACTGTCGCCAATACGGACATTTTGACATATTTTGTGTATATTTTACCTTTAATGGCGCACACCTGAAACCCCAAGTATACTTTGCTCGTCTGCTCAGTCCAAAAATATTGATGACATAACCATACATTTGTAGGCAGGTCCCAATATTTGACCAATAAAATGCACTCTAGAATCACAATAATCCACCCCCAAATACCATCTGTCACTGAATAGCAATAAGTAGCTAATCATTGTCCATAGCTGTGATGTAAACTAAAGACTAATTATTCTTCATCTTCCTTTTTCAATGGGAAATATGCCAGCAATGGAAGGAAAATAGTGACCGGGCCAGTGTGGCCAGCTTCTGGACAAACTAATTAGCACAAAAAATTCATGGTTGGCTGCATAATTCTGTAACAATCGTACTGTCCCATCCATTCATGGAAATCCCACTCGCACTTCTGCGTCAAAATAACCATCAAACAACTCAACAGGCAAGTTCTGAACATGCCCCCCGCCAACAACGTTACAGAGGAGTCAGTTGTTTTTTTAAAATACTTATTTCCTCTTTGAATAACTGATTAGTCTTCTTTGAACAAACATGCACCTATAAACATGTCATTGCTTTCACACATGAATTGCAGCCGGATCAGCGTGCATTGAGTGTCTCCATCCATAACCTGAACAGACATTCTTTCATAATTGCCTTGTTGCCAGCACAAACACAATCAGAAACTGAACACAGTGCATAACTCTGCAATTTGTCTAATTTCCTGTTTCAGACAGATATGTTTAAAGGGAAATATTACTCAGTTACAAGTAAAAGTTGTAAAGACCGATGTTTACTTAAGTAAAAGTACAGAAGTACTAATTTTTAAAAGTACTTAAGTATAAAAGTAAATGTCAATGCATTGTTTTATTATTGTTGCATGTAATAACCAATTTACAGAACCTTATGCCTCTGAATCTCTGCCGGTCTACCCTCATCAATATATCACATGTATTTCTATAACACAGTTCCAGTCGTGGGATTGAATAAGTCACTCAATAACGTCCACAATGGTTTCGGACACACAAATGGCAGTTCCCAGTTGTTTGGCTTTTAGTATGAATATGTTAGCCTGGTTATCTATAAGCTAGTGTGCTCCAAAACAATGACAAAATTCGCATTTAGACCAAACCCAACGTTGAAAATTAAAATCATGTTGATGTCAGAATCCAATGTCAGATTGACGTTAATCTCCAACGTTGGACAGACGTTGTATTGAGGTTGAAAATCGGTTGATGTCAGAAACCAACATCAGTCGAGGTTTGACGTCAACCAGACTTTAATTTACAACCAAAATGCAACCAAAATCATCCCTGACGTTACTACTCTCTACTCAAGGCCCTTGACAGAAATGTAGTGGAGTAAAACGTACGATATGTGTCTTTCAAATGTAGTGAAGTTAAAGTAAAAGTTTCCAGAAAAAATAATACTCAAGTTAAGTACAGTACTCAAGTAAATGTACTTTGTTACTGTCCGCCTCTGTCACGATTTACTGTATGATAAATTAAGGATAAAGATTTCTAGATGTCTCCGACCGCATGAATGGTTTGAGCGCCTCTAGACAGAGGAATGTTGAGGGCACCAAAAGTGACCAGGCCTCACCTCTAACCTAAACAAAGGCAGCCTGGGAAAACAAACAAGGCTGTCTCTGCTCACTGCCCAGAAATCCCTATTGGCTTCAACAAGTGGGATGCACACACACACACACACACACACACAAAGAGAGAGAGAGACTGCAAGTGTGTGGGCACGCATTTTTGTCAGGCCGTCAATGGGAAGTTGCATTTTGATCTTTCGAAATCAACTTAGCAAAAAGATCGTAAATGAATGTCAATCTTGGGTTTGAAACCATCTGGAAAAATAATTCTGTGTGCGACCACAAGAAAATGATCTGTTAGACATAAGCATAATGATGGGTTGTAATTCCAGTCATGAAGACAGACGGGTGGTTTTCACTTCTCATGAGAGGAACCAACCAGGTGTAAGCAGACCATAAGGGAATCTGCAGAGAAAATAGTATGAGCCTTATACGACAAGCCCTATAAAAAAGCTTCGAAACACTATATTCTCTTGTGTGGAGCTTTGCTGTTTGTCATACCCAATTAAATGTGTTTTTCCATAGAGGAAATTAAATCAGAAGAACTTGTTTACAGACATCACTAAATGTAAGCCAGTGTACGTGTCCACTTTACCATCTCTATTCCTGAAATGTGCTTGCATACAGCGAGAGACTTCTGGTTCATAAGATATTTAATACTCTTTTACATGCCCTGCTGTGCTAAATAATTCAAAACGGTGTTCCACACTTTATATAAACTTGCTTTCCATTCCAGATTTATCTAAATGATGAATATCAAAGCCTGAGGTGTAAAAGACAGATCGCCAACAAAGTAAGTCCTGGGGCATTGGCCTATTTTCAATGCAAGACAGAACAGGTGCACGTATACTGTGAGAGGCTATATCAACACAAGACCAAACTCCCTTGTGGTCAGACAGTAGAGACCTGGACAAACTAGTGCACAAACTGTACATCCACCATCAAATTCCTTCTGAAGCGAAACTGCACATTAAAGTCAACATGAAATCAAAGTTGATCCAATTTCCTTTAAAGGTTGTATCCGTGATTTCAGGCCCAAACATAAATTATCACATTCATCTAATCTTTCCTAAGGATCCGCTAGCTGCGCGCCCCATAAGCAAGCTGTCAAAAAAACGCGTCTCTGTAGGCGGCGAAGGCTCGGAGATCTGCACACAAAAAACAATTGGTTTCACCAACCACTCAAAACCAAAATAAACAGTGTTCAACCAATCACGACAGCGGCGGGTGTTGTGAGGTTCTGCGCTCGTGCGCGGTGACGGCTGCACGCAAAGTCGGAGCTGAAGAAGAAGCCAGCGTCTATCAACAAGAGAAATTGAACATGGTGGAGTCAATCCCCAAGAGGAGCAGGAGGAGGGAATACCATCGTGTTTATTCCAAGACACGTATAGTTATCGGGAAAGCTTTTGAACGGTGTAAAGAAATTAAATTAAATCGGACGCTGAGGTTGCACTGTTTCTTCAGGACAGGTGAGTAGCTGCTAGTGCTGACTTGTTTGGATGTGAACTGTGTGTGAAAATATCCTTCTTGAAATAATATGAGCGAAGCTCGACTAAACTTGGGTAGCTCTAGCTAACTGTGCGTTCACACCGCGCCGCCGCGGCGCGTTTTAGACGGCGAGAGCGGCGAGAAAAGTTGAAATCAAGTCAACTTTATGGTAATAAGCTATGACGCGGTTCGGCGGCAACCAATCGGAATGTAGAAGTCCTCCGCCTGAGAGAATACCAGAGAACACAATCCTGTAAACGTTGGTTCCGACCACATTAGTTCCTAAGCAAAATGGAGGAAAAGTTCTTTATTTCTGTTGCGGGTTTCCCCTTATTGTACGACGTGTCCCTGTATTAATAAAAAGAACGACGAATGGAAAAAGGTGTCTGAAATTGTTGGTGTTTTGTTACTTTCACATTTAAAAGATTTCATTAGGTTAACTTATACCCTACGTGTAGCCAGTCTGCACAAAATAGGATACTGATTTATGTTCAGTTCTTATTTGCTTTGCGGCTCCTTTAAATAAAAAAAAATAAAAAAATCACGCATTCTAAAATCTACGTCAGAGAGTCCCCGAATCTCACGGCGTCGATGGCAGGACGGCGAGAGCGAATTTTTGCCGCTCTTGCCGGCGGCGGTGTGAACGCACAGTAAGAAATGCATGATCGTTTTTTTTCATGATGCACGAAACGGGAGGGAGGGGCGAGCTAACTTGGTTTGTTTGGGATCTCGCTGCAAACACAAACAGAAGTGACGTCACCCACAATCACTGATACAACCTTTAATATATACATTCATGGATTCATTGTGCATGATCCAATAACGCATTTTATTCTTAATAAAAAACCTTGACTTTTTAAAATAATAAACATTTACTAGAGATGGGTCTGAACTAGTGATTTAACAACCAACTCGTCAGTTAGAGAGGTTGACTGGAGCGCTGATCTTTTCTGTAGTTGTATTTATCGTAGAAAACAAAATGGTGGTGCTCTAAAGATGGGTGGGATAGATGAAATTTCAATATTTTTTAAATATACTTAAATATATACTCAACCATCTAGTAGTATTTTAGTGAGGTAAACCAACTCCTCAGTTAGAGATTCTGATGAGTTTATTTATTTATTTTTGTTGTAATTTTAATAATCTTAAATAATTTTGGTGGTGCCCTACAGTTACTCTAAAGTGATAAATGACATTACTATATATTTTTAAATAAACCTTTTTCATATTTAGGGTAACTAGCAAGTTTATCTAGACTTTTTCTCTCTCTTCAATTTAGATGTGGTATTTTAAAGTGAATCAATTTGGTGTTGTAATTTTAGAAATGCAAGTTCAATAGTTTGCAATAATCTTCAACTAACTAGTCTGTTAGTGAGGTTGATAGGGTAAGATTATCTAATTTTTAAACTTAGATCTGCAGTTTCAATATTTTGCAATAATTATTTTTACGTACATACAGTATTTCATCCATAACCGTTTTAAAACTTCACACATATACAGTATATACTTGATTCCTCAAACCATGTGCTGCTTTAAAGAGGAAGAAATTAGTGACATGATTTCTCAGCGAGGTTTCTAGCATACGGACATTGTGCTTTGCTTTAGCGTGCTTACAGATCCAGTTGTTAAACAACCAAACATGTGAAGTGTCCATGGTGATTTGAATGCTGACCAATGCTATCTTTACTCTGCAGAGCATGGTTTGTTCAAAAACCATGTTAAATTCAACTCCTACGCCAGATAGTGCATAAGCATTCATCACCTTTCCACATTCCACGTTTGCCCAAGGTCAAGGGTCTGTATTTGGACCTTTCGAGTTTCAGGGAATGTTTGCAAAAGGTCTGGAATGTGCAGTTTTAGGTGACACATCCAGTCCCTGTGGCGGGAAACCTCACAGTTGATTCACTGACAAAACCGTAAGTGGAATGCGTGTGTTGCGAAACAACACATTCCTGGTGTGGGAGGATTGCGAAGTGCATGCATTCTTGACATCCCCCTGCCTGCTTTATTCCAATCAAGCTGAAAAAAACATGATAAAGAGTTACCTCCCACCAAGAGCGTGGATGAGGCTCATCAATTCCAGCACCCAAAAGAACAGTCAGGATCCGGAAGCTCAAATCTCATTCATGTTTGGGTGCGAACTACGGGGGAGCTCGGTTCCCCTTAAAGGTGCTGTATGGAGTTTTTCTACTAAAAAAAGTAGAAGCAGTCATAAAAAGTTGGCCAGCAGTCATATCACCCTGTAGCCCAAGACTGGTTGCCCACTGAAGCTAAGCGGGGCTGAGCCTGGTCAGTACTTGGACGGGAGACCTAAATGGGAAAACCAGGTTGCTGCTGGTAGAGGTGTTAGTGAGGCCAGCAGGGGGCGCTCACCCTGTGGTCTGTGCGGGTCCTAATGCCCCAGTATAGTGACGGGGACACTATACTGTCAAAGAGCGCCGTCCTTCGGATGAGACGTTAAACCGAGGTCCTGACTCTCTGTGGTCATTAAAAATCCCAGGATGTCTTTCGAAAGAGTAGGGGTATAACCCCAGTGTCCTGGCCACATGAGCCCCTTGGCCTCTGTACATCATGGCCTCCTAATCATCCCCACATATATATATATATATATATATATATATATACTGATTGGCTTCATCACTGTCTCCTCTCCACCAGTAAGCTGGTGTGTGGTGGGCGTTCTGGCGCAATATGGCTGCCGTCGCATCATCCAAGTGGATGCTGCACATTGGTGGTGGTTGAGGAGATTCCCCCCTTTTATGTAAAGCGCTTTGAGTGTCCAGAAAAGCGCTATATAAATGTAATGAATTATTATTATTATTATTATTAAAATGAATCCATTTTTTATTACCTGTGTGTGAAGGGGTTGTAATCTCACAATAAAATGATCCACTTGGCGGGTTTTGCTATTACCTCTGAAAGCAAGTATTCCTATTTCTATGTGAAGTCTCCGGGTCGGATTTGCCGCGAAATCCAGTGCCGTGACTGAGACCTGCATGCGCTCCTGAGCGTCTCGCCTCTCGCCTCGTCTACTGACTTTGCACTCAACAGCGACGACACTGCAACTTTATGACATGGAGTCTGCTACAGTAATACTAGCAAATTCCACTCATGGTAACTCAAAGATTTAGCGAAAAAAATCTAATAAACAAGGCCATTGTTCTGCGCGCGAAGTCCTTGAAATCCATTCTGGGTTAAGGTAAGGCATGTTATTCCCAACATGTGTTGTGGCTGGGTTGTTATAGGTCTGCGTGACTCTCGATGTCTTAGGCCTAATTGAACGGAGGAATTATGGTATTCTTCCGTAGCCCGACGAGTAATTTAACCGCGTTCACGTGAACTCAAAGACAGCCTATTTATAGACCACTTGTGGGTGGATGTTTGCTGTTTGACCGCTCAATGTGTGTCGATAAAGTATAATAGGGTAAATCCTGTATAGTGATGTATCCTATTTAGTGCTTGCATTAAGCAAGTAGTGCATACACTTGTAGCTGAACATGTATCTGTCGTTCAAGAACGATACGTTCATGCGTCTGTCACGTGACAAATGAACGAAAGACTCGGAAGGTAAAGTAATTATTTATGCTCCTTGTAAATTATTTTTTGACTGCATAATGATTTCTTAATTCAGAATATGATCGCGATTGCGTAGGTGCATGTGTTCGGGGAATTTGCCCGTTAAAAGTATAACATTTAAAGCCCCATAAAGCTACACTGTGTAATTTTTTAAGTTGATTCTTAGCAAAAATCACTTTGTTCTTTCAAAATGATATGTGCTCATTAATGTATAATTATATCCCCCAACTAATCAAGTATTCTCGTAAGCGTAAATCTGCCATTTATAATACACGAGCGAATCGATCGAATGGCGGCAGCCATGTTGCGCCTCCATCTTGAAAATACATTAGCCGAAGAGGGACATACCTGGAAATTCAAGCTTCGCCTTTCGCGTTTTTACACTCAGTGGCGCCGTGACGAATGCGAGCGGAGATTACTCGCGACTGCCGGCAGATTTGAAATAATACGGCCGCCGTAGGAGTTAAAACGCCCTCGGAATGGGAGGGGCTAGAAAGTAATATTCAGTTGGTAGTCATATACAATTTCACCACTAGATGGGAGTAATTGCTACACAGTGTAGCTTTAAATGAACAAAATGGCTTTTGATGAACGAGATTGAACGAGAGTCAGTAAAATGATCCGAACTTCAGGCGCGTACACCTAGACCCCCGTTGAAAAAATAAAATAAAGATATAGTTCGAACACTGTGTTTGCCATCAAATAATTTTAGTATAAAACTTTCAGTACACATATTCCCTGACAGATCGACCAGGTTTCTTTTTTGGCGTATTTGGTAACGCATTAAACTGCCAATCAACGTTTTGTCCCGTTACTTCTGCAGACAAGCAGTGGCGCATTTGGGGTATCGGCACTAAGTGGCCAACAGCTTGTGGTTTCCAAGGGAGGATATTTATATGGGAGAATCCCGCCGAAGCATAGCGTACTCACTCTCTCATTATATGAGCTTTGGGAAATAATTACCTAAACAGCCTTGGGACATGAAAAACATCAACATTCAGATTGTTCACATGGTTCAAAGTCTCCAAGATGCATCGGGCAGAAAGACAATGTCTGTGCCAGTGTCCTGGGCCAGACAAGTGTTTCAATTAGTATGCGTGTGAATCCAAGTACCAGAGGAGATTGATTCTTCAGTCAGGACATGGGAACCAAGGATGAAACAAAGTTACAACTCAGAGGATTGGGATCTAAGCTCTTTCAGATTATCAAAGATTATCAAACAACTGAGCTTTGTGAGAAAAGCTGTAAAGGGTGTCAGGATGTGAGACATGAGAAAATGAGAGACAGACTAAACCTTTTCCTGAACTGTGATTTTGCAGAATAAAAATAACAGCAGCTGCTAAGGCGAGGAAGAAAATAGAAGCATCACCTGCCTTCAAAAAACTTAACGCACCTTATAAAAATAACTTAATTTGTCTCACAAACTCAGAGAAGATTCAAAAAAAGTTTCAAATTGGAGAGAAGATCCAGACAACCTAATCTGAGAATATCTAATATTCAACATTTACAAAACAGTGTCCAAGATGAATAACATTATTAGTTTAAAACAGCCTAAATGTGCCAAGTTTGATCTTTGTGTTCTATATTGACTTTCATTTCATTTTGAAGTTTACATTTATTTAGTCTAAAGGCCATTGCACACTGAGTCCGAAATTCGCATCCGAAATTTTCGCACGTTCAAAAATAAATATGACCTCACGTTATGTCAATCACGCTTGCACACTGCCTCCGAAACTTTCGTCCGTCATAAAAAAAATCGAAACGGGTTTGATTTTCTGCGTTCTTCGCATCCGTAACAAGCAGTTTGAATGGTGCTTTGACAATTCAGAGCCACCGAATCACAAATACGAAAATTTCAGACTCAGTGTGCAATGGCCTTAAGGCTGTGTTTACACGGAAACGATCTGAAGAGAAAACGCAAAAGTGGCGTTGCGTTATCACTGTTTATTCTGCGTTTAGACGAGCGTTATGGGGGGAAATCTGCATATGGTGACGCAAAAGTGTGTGAGATTGGATGTAGTGTGCACTCCAGGCGGCTAGGTGGCAATGTGGAGCACTGACAGTGAAAGAGACACTGACACAGTTTGTCATGTTTAATACGGTAAAGCCGCTGCTTTAACCCTCGCTGCTCTTCACGTGTCGCTCAGATTATTATTAGATTTTTTTTTTGTCAATGAAATTAATGCTATATTTTAGTTTGATAATGTTTTGTTATGGTCCTGTACTGGCGCACGCCTGTGATGTAAACGCGTACGCGACGCCTTCACTGTCTAGCAGACTTTTGCGTTTTTACCCTTTAGACGGGAACGCGACGGTGGAGCGTTTTTAAGATTTCCACTCTGGAGGGTGGTTCCACTTTTTTGGGTTTTTAAGCCCCCCAAAAAAACGGACACCCCCTCCAACCTCTCTGGGAAACGCGTATCTGTGTTACAAATGCCCCAGGCACAACGGTTAACCATATTTCTGATAAAACTACGACGGTAATAGCCTGCCGAGACCAAAAATATGAGACGTCAGTGTTAAAGTCAATGGAGCGCTGTGAAAAAGTGTCGGACCGCTGTGGGAGCTCGTTCTTGGCTGCGCTGTGATTGGTCAATCTACATTCTAGGGCGTGGCTTAGCCAAAGGCGAATTGTTGCTAGTTTCCGCTTCCCGAAATAACTGTGGGTGGCATTGCTTAGACAAAGCATTATTTTGTACATATTCAGCAACACAATTCAGCACTGAACATTGATTTCATGTAAATGTTAAACACTAAAATGTTAATTGAGAATAGTTTTATAAATGTTATGCCAATGTTCTACTTGCATTAAGAAAACTGTCCGTCATAAAGTTTCTGATACCATTACTAAAATGGAAAATTGGGAAAATCGTCTGGGTCTTTACACAGCACATGGGTTGATTTGGCTAGAAGCTAACTTGACCTTGAGAGCGATCAAAGGCTTTTTATTGTGTTATCTGTGAATCTTCACACTTTTGAACATATTTTTACACCTTTCTGAGATTGTCAATGGAGTGTGAAAGACAGAAGCTTACACGTCACGAGAGACTACGTTGCAGAGAACTAGAACGATCCAGATAACGATAGGGAGAAGGTTTTCAGGGAATGATTTGCATGTAAGGCGAAACTGTCCATCTTAAAATACAAAAGCTTTCACAAACCCTAATGAAAGCTCACATGTGTTCCTCAACATTGATCCAGAGAAAGCCAATGATGCTTAGTGGTCAATGAAACTCACTCCGTTCATCACTTTCATGGGGATATGAGTGTAAAAGAGCTTACCCCGGTCACATTTTACCTAAAAAAATAGCATGATACAGAAAATTAAACCTATTTAAGATCAAGATAAGCACATTCCCCCCACATTCTCATTACTGTAAAGCACTATATATATATATATATTTTTTTTCTTTACTGAAATGTAGCCATTAATATTTTCCACATTTTTCCTAAACTGGGAACAATGAGATGACATTGTTTTAAACACCCATCAATTTAAAAGTGTAAAAGCATTAACAAGTTACTACAACAGACCACAAACCTTAAACTATCGATTATTTAAGCAGCAATAATAAGGACGTGTTAATTATCACTGTAGTAACTGTGATATCATAGAACACACACACACACACATCCCTAAACCTGCCCATCACACACACACACACACACACACACTATCCCTTAACCTGCCCATCACACACACACACACAATCCCTAAACTTGCCCATCACACACACACACACACACACACATCCCTAAACCTGCCCATCACACACACACACACACACACTATCCCTTAACCTGCCCATCACACACACACACACAATCCCTAAACTTGCCCATCACACACACACACACACACACACACCCTATCCCTAAACCTGCCCATCACACACACACACACACACTATCCCTTAACCTGCCCATCACACACACACACACACACACACACACACACACACACACACACACACACACTATCCCTTAACCTGCCCATCACACACACACACACACACACACACTATCCCTTAACCTGCCCATCACACACACACACACACTATCCCTTAACCTGCCCATCACACACACACACACACACACACACACACACACACACACACACACACACACACACACACACACACACACACACACACACACACACACACACACACACACACACACACACTATCCCTTAACCTGCCCATCACACACACACACACACACTATCCCTTAACCTGCCCATCACACACACACACACACACACACACACTATCCCTAAACCTGCCCATCACACACACACACACACTATCCCTTAACCTGCCCATCACACACACACACACACAATCCCTAAACCTGCCCATCACACACACACACACACACACACACTATCCCTTAACCTGCCCATCACACACACACACACACACACACACACACACACACACACACACACACACACACACACACACTATCCCTTAACCTGCCCATCACACACACACACACACACTATCCCTTAACCTGCCCATCACACACACACACACACACACTATCCCTTAACCTGCCCATCACACACACACACACACACACAATCCCTAAACCTGCCCATCTCACACTCACACACACACACACCCTATCCCTAAACCTGCCCATCTCACACACACACACACACACACACACACACACACACACACACACACACACCCTATCCCTAAACCTGCCCATCTCTCTCTCACACACACACACACACACACACTAATATTGAACACTTGCAACTCCGACACTTATTATAGCAACAATTTCTTTCTTTTTTTTTTATCAAACCTCAACATTTTGTCTTTAGATTTAGAATTGAATAAGCTTCAACCACTAATGATCAAATCCAGAAATGCTTTATAGCTGAACAGAAGTCATTTCATTATTGATGATCTTTTCACAGTTATTGAACAAAACTGAAGTGAATTGAAGTTTAGTTGAGTGAATAGGAATGCGGTTAAACACAGATCGACAGGGGATCTGGTCAGACTAAAAGGGTCAGAAAAATAATATTGTTTCTGTTTGAATTTAGATTATTTTTCTGACTCCATTGGCAGATAATTGCGCTTTTTTTTTTTTTTAAGCAAAAACTCACTTAATTTTGATTTATTTCCCCAAAAAACAAGACTTAATATCTTATGTAATTTGACTCATCTAGTAAATGCATCTTGATTTAAGAATTTTTAGATATTTGGACTGAAAACAAGACAAACATACTAAGTAAGAAAAGCATTGTTTGCAGTGTACGAGCTACAGGCTATATCCACAATCCACATTCATTCATTTTAGGAAAAACGTCTGAAAAAGAGTTGCCTCCTTCATTGAGTCTCCTGAGCTGTTAAAGGGCAGTAAAGTTTCCCTCTGAACAAGGCTGGACGCACACTAATGCGAGACCCAGAGATCTCTCAGACGTCACAGCGGCGGCTCGGGAACAACAGGTCGATTTACAACTGCAAACAAACAAGCGGAGGACAGTGTTCTTACCCCATAAACACAGACTTCCTCCTGGCTTTGCCGGATACTTCCACATGAACGCAGAAACGTCCTCCTTTGAGAGAGACGTGCAGGTGGTGTGTGTGTGTGTGTTCGGGTCTTTAACACTCCTCAAGAGTCTGACAGCACTTCCCACTCACATCTGCATCTCTCTCTCTCTCTCTCACACACACACACACACACACTCTCGCTCTCTCTCTCTCTCTCTCTCGCTCTCTCTCTCTCTCACACACACTCTCTCTCTCTCTCTCTCTCTCTCTCACACACTCTCTCTCTCTCTCTCTCTCTCTAAGCTCCGCCCCCGTCTCCAGGTAGGAGTGTCTCGTCTTGTCTTGAGTTTCTGAGTCCTTCACACCCACGCCCATCCATTTAGTTCACTTAATGAGGACATATTTGACTTAGACCTCAGTTTTAGTTTTCTAGAGCTAATAATAATTGCTAACTTTGCGAACACAAACATAAACCCAAACTGAAAAAAAATAAAAAACATTATTTATTATTAACAATACACTATTTGTATGAAATGTTGGTAACACTTTACAATAAGGTTTACATTTTTTTTTTAAACATGAAGTATTGCATTAAATCACACAAACGTACAAAACTTAGATTTAGATAATATTTTTCTTATCTTGATGTGTTTTGCATGAGTGAGCATTTAGAGGTTTTTTTTCACACAGCTTCTATCTCTCTCTCTCTCTCTCTCTCTGTGTGTGTGTGTGTGTGTGTGTAACCAGATGCTTGCGACGGAAGTCACATGTTCAGCTATTCAAACAGATTTCTGTCACACTGTTGTAGATGAGAGCCTAAGCGCGCGCGCACGCACACACACACACACACACACACACACACACACACACACACACACACACACACACACACACACACACACACACACACACACACACACACACACACACACACACACACACACACACACACACACACAAAATCATTATGGTTCTGTGCAGAAATCTATTGAAAAGATGTCTGTCATATTACAACTCAAAAACAAAAATAAATTAAATAAATTGTTCTGCATTAAAAAAAATTAAGCTATACTTTATAGGACCATTACGACGTCTGTGAAAATACAGTAATGTCTCCAAATGTTTTACTTTTGAGTTTATATGATTTTCAATATCAATAATAAATAGTTTCTCATTATTATAATACAGTAATGAAAATCATCCTAGACACAATTAGATTTTTGGATTGTTTAATAAGTGTGATTATCTTTAAATAAAGTAATAAAATAAATGGATAAATAAATACACAAATAAAATTATAAAAGGTATTATTAATACATTTATAAATGAATAAAAATAAAGAAATATTGAGGGATAAAATGTGTGAACAATAAACAGAAAAATGATTTAGGTATTATATATTTTTTAGAGACATTTATTTATTTAATTTAAGGCAGTACAAGTACTAGCACGATGAATAAAAGCTTCCACATAATATACAATATTTATGTATTGTGGTAATGAGAATTTGGTCAATGTGATTTGCTGTCAGAAAAATTATTTCAAAATGCAAAACAATATGGCTATATATACCAGTCGCCTTTTTTGCCTTTAGCTTGCTTAGCTGAGGACATAATTTAATTTAATATTCAACAATAATATTGATATATATATATATATATATATATATATATATATATATATATATATATATATATATATATATAAAAATTACTAAAACTATTAACTAATTTATTATTCAACAATAATATTGATCTGCCTGCATTGACACCATTATATGAGAACTGAGCTGGATATATATATATATATATATATATATATATATATATATTAGGGGCTGTCAAAAGATTAATCACGATTAATCGCATCCAAAATAAAAGTTTGTGTTTACATAATATATATGTGTGTACTGTGTATAATTATTATGTATAAATACACACACATTAATGTATATATTTAAGAAATATTTGCATTTATATACTGTATATACATTTATATAATTTATATGATATATAAATATTATATATAAAAATATAACCAATTTTTCTTAAATATATACATGATTGTGTGTGTTTATATATATATATATATAAATAATTATACACCGTACACACACATATATTATGTAAACACAAACTTTTATTTTGGATGCGATTAATCTTTTGACAGCCCTAATATATATATATATATATATATAGACCTAAATTACTAAAACTATTAACTAATTTAATATTCAACAATAATATTGATCTGCCTGCATTGACACCATTATATGAGAACTGAACTCAGCTGTATATATATATATATATATATATATATATATATATATATATATATATATATATATATATATATATATATATATATATATATATGTATATATATAGACCTAAATTACTAAAACTATTAACTAATTTAATAACTTGTTTTACAACAAAAATGAACCATCACTGAACTTACTTAGCTGGACTATTTTCTTCTAACTTTGTTGAATTATTTTCCTGTTATCTCTGCTTTGAAACAATCTGTACTGTAAAAAGCACTGTATAAATAAAAGTGACTTGACTATAAATCAGCTTAATTTTATTCAGGCAAAACAGTGTAATTGTATTTCTTCTGAAGTTGTGAAAAGGGACCTGCCCGAAATCCAGCCACTGATAGCATTGCGCAGTTAAACACTGTAGATGTGAACATCTGGTATCTATAGCCCTATATACTGCAATCTCACAATCACAATGTAATGACTGAGCCTTTGTCCACACAACGACACACAACAAAACCAGCAGTCAATTATTAATGCGTCCTCTCACCATGTACGCCATCAAGAGCAATACATTTACCAAGTTCTGCACCGTGATAACAGTAACACAATGCTTTATTATCACACAACAGCATCTCAAACACTGCAAAAAATGCTTTTCTTACTTAGTATTTTTGTCTTGTTTCCAGTCCAAATATCTAAAAATTCTTAAATCAAGATGCATTTACTAGATGAGTAAAATTACATAAGATATTAAAGGTTGGGTAGGTCAGAATTGTCTAAAACAACTTTTATTCAAATTTGTTTAAACTGTCTTTATATACCAATACATAATTAAAATGCAAGTACTCTGAAATAGAGAGTATAAAAAACTGAGTGACTCTAGTGTATTTAATCTTCAATAAACACAGCTCATTAATTCCATTCACTCCCGCCTAAAAACGGGCGCACGTGGGCGGAGCCAGTAATAGCAGCGGTAGTCATGGCGAGAGTGACAGTCGCGCAAGCCAATCACTTGTTTCGTCCCGGTAGGAATTAATGAGCCGTGTTTTTTGAAGATTAAATACACTATAGTCACTCAATTTTTATGCTCTCTTTTTCAAAGTACTTACATTTTAATGATGTATTGGTATATAAAGACAGTTTAAGCCAATTTGAAAAAAAGTTATTTAGACAATTCTTACCTACCCTACCTTTAAGTGAGTTTTTGCTAAAAAAAAAGAAGCTAAATTATCTGCCAATGGGGTCAGAAAAATAATCTAAATTCAAACAGAAACAATATTATTTTTCTGACCCCATTGGCAGATAATTTTGCTTTTATTTAAAGCAAAAACTCACTTAATTTAGATTTCCCCAGAAAACAAGACTTAATATCTTATGTAATTTTACTCATCTAGTAAATGCATCTTGATTTAAGAATTTTTAGATATTTGGTCTGAAAACAAGACAAAAATACTAAGTAAGAAAAGCATTTTTTGCAGTGAACACGTGGAGATCATTGGCACTATACGACAAATAAAACCTCTTCTAATTTAGTAAAGTGTGAACGGGGAGGTTTAGTGGCCAACATTAAGGGTGATAATAACTCTAGTTTTGATCTGTTTTACGTTCCACTGACACTTTTGAAGCATTCCTGCGGGCGACTTCTTAAACCTGTAATCTCGTCCCCCCCGCGGCGTCTCAGACCCCCCACGCTTTCTGGAGCCGTCCTGTCAGGGTTACTTAACATTCCCTCAGTTTCGGGTTACAACCCCATTTCAGAATGCGTGAATTTAATGTGTACCAAATAATTGTTTGTATATTTTGCTAGCCAATACAACAGTAGTCTTGGACTCTGTATTGCCACCTATTGGTGTGGATGTAGAGTCACTCTGAATATCATTGCCAATCGACAGTAACAAAGTACATTTACTTAAGTACTGTACTTACCGTAAGTACACTTTTTGAGTATCTGTACTTGAGTATTATTTTTTCTGGAAACTTTTACTTTAACTTCACTACATTTGAAAGACAAAAAAATATCTATGTTGTTGCTATGTTGCTATGCAACAAATTGCTATGTTGTTTTCGTTATTTTATTATTTTAATCAGTATTTTTTGTGTTTTTCTTGTTCTTTTATGTGTATTTATATATGATATATTTGGGTGTAATTGTGATTGTAATTGGTGGGTTTTGTATGTATTGTTTGGACCCCAGGAAGACTAGCTGTCGTCTCGGGGTCAGCTAATGGGGATCCTTTTAAAGGTGCACTTGGTAACATTTTCAACTTAATAAATCCGTTTAGAAATCATTTGGATGGTTAAATAATCTGTTCTGGTGAGAATGGTTACTTTCCCCGCTCCCCCCAGCGTTCCCAGGCGGAAAACCAGCCTTGCAACATTGGGACTAACGTCCCGGTAAGTTGAAAATAGGAAGTCTCGTGAGAAGCGAGAACGAGCGAGAAACACGAACTGCTTTACGGAATACAAAATGTACATGTCAATGTTAAATGATACTGTGTATTATGTATTACCCACCTCGGTAGACATGCTCCACACGATAAAGTTGGTGCGTCTGGGACTCATTTGTTCACCACACCGGCTCCGACCATAACAAAAGCACATGAGCAGCGGTAGAAAGGGGGAGGAGTGCGCCGGCGCGCCGCAAGTGACTTTACGACAGTGATGTGAAAAATATACGCACCGCAGCTGTAGGGGGAGCTCGTTGAGAAAATCAGCAAAGCGGTGGCTAGAGTTACCGAGTGCCGCTTTAAATAAACAAACAAACAAACAAATACAAATATCGTACTTTTTACTCCTCTACATTTCTGTCGAGGTCCTTGAGTAAAGAGTAGTAACGTCAGGGATGAGTTTGGTTGTAAATGAAAGTCTGGTTGGTCAGAACTCGACTGATGTTGGTTTCTGACGTCAACCGATTTTCAACCACAATACAACGTCTGTCCAACGTTGGAGATTAACGTCAATCTGACATTGGATTCTGACGTCAACATGATTTTAATTTTCAACGTTGGGTTTGGTCTTCTATATGTGAATTTTGTCATTGTTTTGGAGCACACTAGCTTATAGATAACCAGGCTAATATATTCATACTAAAAGCCAAACAACTGGGAACAGCCGTTTGTGTGTCCGAAACCATTGTGGACGTTATTGAGTGACTTATTCAATCGAAAGATTCAGAGGCATAAGGGACTGTAAATTGGCTATTACATGCAACAATAATAAAACAATGAATTGACATTTACTTTTATACTTAAGTACTTTTAAAAATGAGTACTTCTGTACTTTTACTTAAGTAAAAATCGGTCTTTACAACTTTTACTTGTAACGGAGTAATATTTGACCAGTAGTATCTGTACTTTTACTCAAGTAAGGAAGTTGTGTACTTTGTCCACCTCTGTTGCCAATGCATGTATTTTTCCTCCCATGATTAAATAATTTGGCAAACATAAATGTCCAATAACGAGAATGTTATTGAGATACAGCGAGCAGTATTAGTCAGGTCATGTGTTCACAAAACTGTAGAATAAAACTGGTATATCATGTGAGTTTATCATTTTAAACCGATTTCTCAAGAGTACAATTTGTTTGTTTATCATTTGATTTTATGGACATCAGAAAGCATGCCTGAGATAACCACATGACCTACTTTATGAGGAAACACAACTCAACCGCAAAAGGATTGGCCTGAATAGGAACGCGACTGCTTCCTTACCTAATCCATCTGGTCATTGCATTTCCCTTCGCAAACAAAGCCGCTTGTTGCATTGTAAAAGAATCATAAAGAAAGCGCACTCAGCGGTTAAGCTTGTTTCAACATAAAATAAAACGTGACCCAGTGGTTTCCCTCAAACAGATTTCATCATTCGTCCGGGAGATGTTTTCAAAGCACAGGTGCACTTTGAAGAAGCCAATGACAGAAGCACTCTAAAGCCTCTTTAGATCAGCGGACAAAACATGGACAGGTGTGCTGTGCTCAAAACTACACCAACAACCCACAACACTGACTGAACACTATGATTACGGGGCTTAGGCTACATTTTTTTCTCCCTCAAATCAGATCTTTTCATGCAGACTGTCCACAATATTAATTGCAAGTGATCAAAAAAACATTTGTGTATCCAGAATAGGGCTGTCACTTTTGTGAAAAAATCCTGTTCGATTTTTGAGACATAAGTGTTCATTGAATCGATTTTCCATGTCTAAAGACGTTTCCATTTTCCAACCAAATATAGGCAAATCCACGGACAACTAACAGGCATTAGGACGAGCGTAAAGAGGGACGCTTGAGATGCGCACAAGTCCTCAATATTTCTGATGATTTATTGGCGTGAAGTTTCGTGCACAATGACAAACAGGAGTGCAACATTCAGGGATTGAAATGAACACCCGCCAATCCGCCAAATGAGGGTAAAAATGAACTTTGGTGGGTAACGCTGTCAAATCACGAGCCAATTTGGCGTGTTTCTATGTTTACTCACTTTGCTGGGGAAGTTTGTGTAGCCAAATCTGCGCGGATTTAGCGCAAATATGCAACTCGTGAGTCATCATGATATATTAAATACAGCGTATTGCGCAGAATCTGCGCATTTCTGGCTTACTTGAACACACACGTCACTAAGCAACAAACAACGGTGCGCTTGCTCACTTGCATTGAAGTAATAGCGAATATTAAAAAGCATTTGGTTAACAGAAAAGACATTTCCAACATCCTACATGTTCTGTGTATTGTATTGATCTGTCCACTAACACAACTTTTTTGGTAAAAAAAAAAGAAAAAAAAAAGGCCTTTAAAATCGATTCCCTATTTTCATTTTCGAATCTTGGGTTGGTTGGTCCGATCGATTGTGCAATCGATTTTCGAACGTAAAGTGACAGCCCTAATCCAGACATAACCAGCTATGGCTTGCTTGCTTTAGTAAGCGCCCCACAGAGTCGCGGTGCAGAGCTCCTCCATCCACAGGGAAATGCACAAGTCTTTGGACATACCGTTTGAACACCGTATGAATACTTCTGGCATTTCTATCACCAGCTTTGACGTTATCGTTGTGTGTTGCGTTAAAGGAGAACTCCGGGCAATTTTTAAGTTAATCTTGATCGTTATATCTTTGTGAGTTCTGTCTATAGAAAAAACCCGAACCGGATTGGTGTTTGCAACACGGAGCCGCTACCGCTAATGCCCAGAGCTCACTCAGCTAACGGCAGTTATGGGGCATATTCATAAAGAGTGTTTCTGTGCCTCTTAACAGACACAACATGCAATTAAAATGTCTGTCCAACATGAACAGGGTCCTTACATGACAACAAGATGCGTTTAGCAACTTAGCCATTGTTTAAATTCACCTAAATAGTGTTTGAGACGGCTAGCTGTAGTCTCGCGCTGAAGTCCCGTTGTAGCCGGAGAAAGGTAAATAGAAGTGTGTGCAGGTGGAGGAGCGTCGTGTGTGTGAAGAGTGTGTGGAGGAGCGTCGTGTGTGTGAAGAGTGATGATCGGAGTTGCTCACAAATGAAGAAGAAATGGTTCGTAACGTAACTATGGAGAATAAAGAAGATTTTGAACACATGGAAGAGATGGTCGTCCTTATTTATTCGAACCCGAGTATACAGACGAAGAACTAGCCTCACACTCTTCAGTCAACAATACCTTTCTCCGGCTACAACGGGACTTCAGCGCGAGACTACAGCTAGCCGTCTCAAACACTATTTAGGTGAGTTTAAACAATGGCTAAGTTGCTAAACGCATCTTGTTGTCATGTAAGGACCCTGTTCATGTTGGACAGACATTTTAATTGCATGTTGTGTCTGTTAAGAGGCACAGAAACACTCTTTATGAATATGCCTCATAACTGCCGTTAGCTGAGTGAGCTCTGGGCATTAGCGGTAGCAGCTCCGTGTTGCAAACACCAATCCGGTTCGGGTTTTTCTTCTATAGACAGAACTCACAAAGGTATAACGATCAAGATTAACTTAAAAATTTCCTTTAAGAGTGCTGCAAAAGACAATTTGAAATCCAATTTGAACAGCCAGAGTGTCCAGATTGAGTCACATCTGTAAAAATCTGATTGAAATCGCATTTAAAACTACTTCCATATGTGCATTGAATCAGTTGTAAAAAAAAAAATCCAATTTCATGTGTGTTTTTTTTTTTTTTTTTTTGCTGTCAAGACCATCTGGATGAACATGGCCTTACTAACTACACCCAAAAAACAACAACTATTTTTTGTGTCTCATGGAAGAAAGAAAGTCATACAGGTTTGGAACAACATAATGGTGAGATTTTCTTGTTTGCGTGAACTATTCCCTTAACTGCACATATATGGCTTCGATAACCATTTTTGGAAAGGCTATGAACATGTATCTTTCTTATTACAAATATCTGACAAAGCTCTTCAAGAGAGAGACGCTCTTCAAGTGAAACATTTGTGTTTAACAAAACAATCTGACCTTGACAGAAGGATACAAAAAAAAGAAAAGAAAAGAAAAGAAAGCAGCCCATAATCTGAACAGGCATGCCAACATTGTGTGAACAGGTTGTGGTTTTAAATGGTATGAGCGGTCTTGTGGTGTACGGTCTTCTGTCTTTTTCTTTCACATAATGAAGAAAGAGGAAGGAACGAAGAAAAACATCTATATATATATATATGGGGAATTTAGGGTGATTGCATGGGAAACTTTTTGCCATTGAGATGGGAAAAAAATGCGCCTTGGAAAATGTGTCCCAACCAAACTGAATTCACTCATACATATATACGCATATACTGTATTTATATGTATACATACTTACGTGCGTACACACACACACATACACACACACACTACTGTGCAAAAGGCACGTTAAAATAGTTTTAAGCCAGTTATTTATATATTTTGCTGTAGTGTGTCAGTAGGAGATATCATTTACATTTTTAAACAATCCTTTTGCCATTAATTGTAATTATAGTGAGATTTTTGTATAAATAAGGAGTCTGACAACAGCCGGTGCTCCACACAGAGATCTGATCTCACCACCATCAAGTCCATCAAATGCACAAAAATACTTAAAAAAAAAAAAAAAGAAAAGTTTTTAATACATTTTATTAAACTTTTTACTTGAGTCATTTATTTAAATGTGCCTTTAAAATGGCAATGCAAGTTTTTCAAAATCAAGGTGAATATATTTATAATGCATTTATAATAACTTGGCACATGTGTTTTAATACACACACTCTTGACCCAGAGTGTATTTTTGTGCATATTATAGCATCTCATCTTAAGCTTTAACGTCAGAACTGGAATCAATTTTCTTTTGAAGCAAAGAAAAATATACAGAAAAGCAAAATCCAAAATGGTTTGGAACAATCTTTCAGTCAGGAGGAAACTTATGATGCTTTAAAATGCAATCTTGTTTAGTAACAGTGATTTATACACACATGCATATAAAGCTTCTCCACAAGATGCAATGCTCAGCTTTGGCATCAAGTGCAGGATGAAGTGAACGCAGAAACAAACCAAGGTAGCACTGCTTGACTGTTGTTTATAGGCGGCGCGGTTAAATATAGCCCAACTCTGTCATTACGGTCACCACATGATGACAGAGCTCTTTGTCATTTGCTGGGATTTGTGTGCAGTGCAACTTACACTTCTCATTTTGCAGTTAAACTCCAATAACTCAGTAAAGAAAAGCCCTAAATCACATTGTCAACAATAAAAGTGTTCTCCTTTCTCCTTAGGGTAAAGACAATACAAAACGGCTTGAGTTTCAGGTCTATTTTAAACGCACACTCAAAGCTAATTATATTCAACAACATCTAAGAGTTTGTAGAAATATTCATCTTTCAATAGAAGTTAAGCTTGCACTAAAACACTCAGAACCACAAAAGTCTATAATACCCAGATAATACAAACTCAATCTGAACTTTCATGCCACTATTTAGTTTATTTCCTCAAACCAAAGTTGAAAAACAAACTGTAGTTACACATTTATAACTGATGATTTTGTCAGATTCACAGTGAGATTGAAAGAATATCGAGTCATTTTCTCTGTAAAAGAATAAATGATTATGTTCACCTGCTGCTCATTTAATTGCTGATGATTTTTTGGCCTTAATAACTTTTTCTCCTGATTAACTGTATCTTGGCAGATATTTTACACGTGACCAAAGTTGCATCTGAACGGTAAACCAGAATCTAAATGGACTTCTATCCGGTCTTTGATAGTTTTAGGGATGAACAATATATCTGTACAATATCGGTCAAAACGGGAGATTTTTTTCCAGTTTTGTGAATGCTTATTTCTACATTTAAATGACCTTTGCTTCTACTTAAATATAATATTTAAAAAGAAATCTGCTATCTTTGGCAAATCTCAAGATGAATATTTTCATTCTGCACATTACAATGTTGTGAAGCATGAATTTACTTTAAAATTAGTTAATTTAGTTTTTTTTTTGTGTAAATTTATATAGACAAATTTAAATAATTTTACTATTTACTGTTAATCTGCCATAAAGGGAATATTTACATTATCAACCAGAATTATCCCTGTTTGACACTTCACATTTTATGGTTTATCGTTTTAATAAAGTTTCTACTTAGTTTTTTTTTTATCAGTTATGTGCATAAGAATTTGACGTCACAAACTACCTTGTAACCAATCAGATCAAGGTGTGATCGTCAACGAGCTGGAGTGAGTGAGTGGAGGCGGGGCTAATTTGCATATTCATAGAATCGCATACTAAATGAGGCAAGGGAGAGTTACATTCAAACTATGAAGACATTTTTTTCAAGGAAAACAATTTTAAACGTGTAATTTTGGTGATCAAAGATGAGTGTTAAGGCATACAATTATTGCCAGTTTTTTCTGTAAAAATAAAAATGTTAAATCTCATCTGACTAACATCCATATATCTCATGTTGCTACACTTATGGCGCTTTTCCATTACCAGTACCAGCTCGACTCGACTCAGCTCGTCTCAGCTCGTCTCGTCTCGGCTCGCGTTTCGCTCCGTTTTCCATTGCATAGTACTTCCACAATAGTACCTGGTGGTCGTCATAGCGACGCGACATACACCCGCTACCCACACACACAGGACAATGGAGGAAATCGAGTGTATGCTGTTTTACATAATATTAGTAATGGGTATATCACGCAATCTCTGGCAAAACTATTTAAAAATGCCGCTGTTATTCAGGATACTCCGTCTGGCGGGTGCAATGATGGCGCAGTGAATAGTGACGATTCTCGCTGACCAATCAGCAGTCTCCCGTGTGTCACGTCACGTTTTAGTATCGCCTCAGCTCGCCTCGGCTCGCTTAGAACCTCGCCGGAGGTGATACGAAAAAAAGTACCTGGAAGCAGGTACTGGTACAACTTTTACAGAGTGGAAAACCAAACAGAGGCGAGTCGAGTCGAGGTGAGGCGAGCCAAGGCGAGCTGGTACTGTGCAGTGGAAAAGCGCCATTAGTGTCCATACACACTACCATTCATATGGGTCATTACATTTTTAGTTTGTTGTTGTTTTTAGAAATAAATTAATCATTTTATTAAGTAAAAGTGCATTAAATTGATCAAACGTGACATTAAAGAAATTTATTTCAAATAAATGTTCGTTATCTATTCGTTTTTTTTTTTTTGCATACTCAAAGAATGCTAAAAATAAAAATACATCTAGGTTTTCATAAAAACATAAGCAGCAAATAGTTCGCTGATGTCCAAGCCTGGGCCAATCTATAGTCTGTTTGCTGGTTTTAGGTATTTTTAAGGTTTGGAGACCAGCTGGCCAACCAGATAACACCAGCTTGGCCGTGCTGGGAGACCAGCTAAGACCAGCAAATCCCTGACCACAAGTATGAGAAATGACAACATATGCTTGTCTTGTTAAAAACAACGAGCTATCTGGAGTTCTCTGGGCCTGTAAGACCGTAAAACAGCGTTAAGCACTTCAAGGTCACGTCTCCAGCGAGAGGTACAGCATTTGGAGGTGCGGTTTTGGGTGGGCCGGTTGTTTTTCTTTTCTGTCAGAAAGGCTTTCAAAAGCTCAGGAAGAGGGGTATGAACAAAATCACCTGTCATGAGCCTGAGGGGTCATGTGGCACAAGAAACAAAGGGACTCATCTTTCAAAGCCCCCCAGCTCTGTCTGACAGATATCCAAACACAAGAGAACAATGACGCTTTCAAAACATTTCACTTTCATCCTTCATCACCATCTAAGAGCTACAGACATATATATATAAAGATGTTTTTTTTCCATTTCTTAGAAATTAGTCTTGTTATTCATTTGTAGATCCAGATACCCAAAATGTCCTACACATTTCAAAACATTTCCAACAGATGTTACGGAGTTGTAGCCAGCACATCTTCAGTATGAATGAAGCTTTGTCAGGCTTCTGGAACGCTCTAGGTGGCAGAGAGAGGATAATAAAGGCCGGTTTGTGTAAATGACAGTATTTTGGGAGGATTCCAGACGAGGAATCGCTCCTGAGGGCAACAGGTCAACAGGAATTTCAGGATTGAAATCAGTAATGATGCCATGTCATTCAACAAGGACTTACATCCTCAGTCATCGATATTCAAAAGAATGATGTAACATTGCACATAAACTGTGTGCCCAAAAGTCAGTCATATCTAAAAAAAAATATAAAAAAATCAAGTGCCATTTATTTTAAAGGGGTGGTTAATTATGATTTGTCTTTTCTAACTGTAGTTAGTGTGTAATGTTGCTGTTTGATCATAAACAACATCTGCAAAGTTACAACGCTCAAAGTTCAGAGCAAAGGGAGATATTTGCTTTTAAAGAAATCGTTTTTTAAGAACTACAACAAACGGCTGGTAGGAACTACACGACATTCCTACCGGGTTAGTGACATCACCAACCCTATAATTTACATAAACCCCGCCCCCAGAACACGATTTATAGATTATCATGATATACGCTAATCAGTGACTAAGATAACTACACATAAGCTACATAAATTCATCAACTAACCATTCAGAAATGTCCTGTTCTTCTACATGTTGTCACTTCTTCTTTAGTCTCTCCATCTTTGTCTGACTCCGGTATGAACATAAAACGCTAAAAGTTGTTGACATTTTCAGTGCATGTGTGTAAGGTAAAGCTCCGCCCCCTGTGCCGGGAGCAGCAGCTCATTTGCATTTAAAGGGACAGACACAAAACGGTGCGTTTTTGCTCACCCCCAAAAAGTGACTATTTTAACATGCTATATACAAATATCTGTGGGGCATTTTAAGCTAAAACTTCACACACACACTCTGGAGACATCAGAGACTTATTTTACATCTTGTGAAAAGGGCATTACACCACCCCTTTAAAGAAATATAACGTGAGCACTTTTAAAACAAAACACTTCACAATGAGAAGTTTGTTGGTTTTAAAATATACAACAGATATACTGATGTTCAATATGACGGACACATCTAGCGAGGATGACACAATCACCATCGGATTCAAAAGTGCATCACATACATTTTTAAAATCATATCCTTTACAAATGACCTCGGGACCATGATTTGTACACTGTAAAAAAAAAAATACATCCCCAAGTCAAAATTTTCTAGTGACTGGTCTCATCTAAAATTTTTAATTAGACTGACATATTATTTCTCATTGAGCCAATGTTAACAGACTATTGCAACAATTAATTCAATTTATTTGACAGAATTTCACTTGGGCCAATTTAAAAATTTAGATGTGACCGGTCACTAGAATATTTTGACTTGGAGAGGTTACATTATTTTTTACAGTGTAAGTGGGGAAAAACAACTCCTAAATCCACGCCGAAAAGAGCAGATCTTCCCAAACCGTACAAATGAGATCATATGCATTGGGTAAATCAAGATAGTAAAAATTGTTGTGAGATTGTTCTTGCCGCATTTGTTTTCAGATGCCACTTGGTTTCATATGATTTATCTAATGCAATGACATTCATACATTTTGGAGGCAACAACAGGACCTCCAATAAAACAGGAAAGACTAAAACATAAAAATACTAAACCACCGCACCGTAATATCTCATTCAACGCTATAAAACACGGAAACTTTACAGAGAAACACCATCAAGAAGTGTTTCCTGAATTCACCTCGTCTCCCTGAAGAACATTTGACTAAATTACATTACCATGGTAACACACACACAAAAAAGACTAATTAGCATGACCAAGAACAACTTGCGTAATAAGAAAAGCACTTTTGTGATGTGAAAAAAACAAACATCTCTTAAATAAAACAGCGCAGCTAAAAATCTACTTTTTTTTCTTTCAAACTCTTGCAAATCTAAACTCTAAAAAATGCTGGGTTGTTTCAACCCAATTTTGGGTCAAATATGGACAAACCCAGCCATTGGGTTACATTTTTACACTACATGTTTAACCCAAAGTTTGGGTTTGTCCATATTTTACCCAAAATTATGGGTAAAATATAATTTTGTAAGTAACATATGTTTACACCCCACAAGTTTGCATGAAACTTCAAGACATTGAAAAATGAAGCCACATGCCCATAAAAACAGGTTACTCACCTATAACGCTATCTTTAGAAAGTGCAAGACTCGTCTGAGGCCGCGAGACGGTTGAGGCCACCTGATGTGGTACGTGAGAGTCCGTGTGAAGCGTCAGGAGGGGCCCGGAGACGATCTGAAGTGGTGCCGCCATTCCGTCACCATGGAGACTGATGCTCTTTCAAAGCCACCGGCCAATGGCGAGGCACTGCGATTGTGTTGGGACGAAAGTCACATGACCAGTGTTTGAGCAGCACACAAAACATGAGCGGGGTTGGGGTGGGCAGGAGTTGCCGGGGCATTTGGGGGAGGAATGGACGCTTGGAAGAGTCACAAAAGAATCAAGCGGCGAGCGATCCCACCATGGTGAGGCACCAACTTCATGCTTGTTTAGGGGCCATTCCTTCAGCCAAGCAAAACCAGTGACCTTTAACAATCACTGAGAATCTGTCAAAACACATTCTTTTCCCATTGATGCAATAACTGTTAAACCACACTTTAATAAAGAGGTTAAAAACACACTTCAGTGGCTCTTTGATCTTTTATACAATCGGACCATGGAAAAAATAAGGTACTACAGACCCCTATACATTTTTTTGATATCTGGCAACCGGTTCTGGACTAAATTAGGAAGGTGGATCCCTCTCTAATCTCAATTTCAGAGTAATATACTGTAAAAAAAGATTAGTTGACTCAACTTAACTAAGTCAAGTCATCTTGTTGCTTTGACTGAGTTAATTTGAGTCAACTTATAGTGTCAAGTTTATTACACTTCAAAACTATGGCAAGCCGTTTTAGCTTTTATTCATTTCCAGGATATGAATTCTTGATATCAATATTGTAATTGTTGATATCTGTAATTATATTTATTTTCACTAGTGAAATGTCACCATAGGCTGCCATTCAAAATCAATTGTTGATATCAAGAATTTATTTCTTACTAGTAGAAATATAATTTTTGATATCAATAATTACGTTGTTAGTAAAAATGTGAATTACTGATATCAATAATTCAATTGTCACTAGTTAAAATGTCTATTCTTGATATCAACTATTGAATTGCTACTAGTAACATTTTTAATTTTTGATATCTGAAAATGTATTTATGATATCAATAATATTTCAGATATCTAAATTGGCTTTCTTACTAGTAACAATCACATTCATGATATCAGAAATTAACATTGTCACTAGTGAAAATGGAATTATTGATATCAAAAATGAACATTGTTACTAGTAGCAATTCAATTGTTGATATCAAGAATAGACATTTCAACTAGTGACAACTGAATTCTTGATATCAAAAATAAAGGTTTTTACTAGTAAGAATTGTATTTCTGATATGTGTGAAATTGGAATTGATATCAACAATTGATTTTGAATGGCAGCCTATGGTGACATTTCACAAGTGAAAATACAATTACAGATATCAATAATTAAATTCTTGATATCTAGAATTAACATTTTAACTAGTAAAAATGTAATTGTTGATATCAAGAATTTGCATTGTTACTAGTGGAAATGTAATTCCTGATATCAATAACTTTAATTTTAACTAGTGAAAATTGAATTGTTGATATCCAGAATTCATATCCTGGAAATGAATAAAAGCTAAAACGGCTTGCCATATAAAACCCGAATTGATGCATAAACTTGACACTATAAGTTGACTCAAATTAACTCAGTCAAAGCAACAAGATTACTTGACTTAGTTAAGTTGAGTCAACTAAGCTTTTTTTACAGTGTACATTTTTGTTCTAAACATGTTTTTCTAATTATTATGTGTATTGGTGCAACAGGTGGGGATTGTTCTTGGGTGGGTTGGTTAACATAAAAAGAAAATGTATTGTAAAGTGTATCTTATGATTGATAAGATGTTCAAAAAAAAACGCACTTCAGAATCATGAAGGTATAACAACAACGCTCCCTCAAACTATAAAACAATTTCTCTTCAATTGTGTTCATGCTGTAATATCACGAGGTTCATCATGTTCATAAGTGCCCTACAAACATTGCGGTGACTCTGATGCAATCATAGAGCAATATTACGGTCCATAAAACATAAAAGTTCATCTCTGGTGCAAATTGTCAGTTTGTAAAAAGGGATGCATTTTTTTCTTTAATTGATCTTACTGAGACAAAAATGCAAATAACGCAGACACAAAAAGACACAACCTTGAAAATTTCAAGGAGAACAGGACAGATAGACATATTAATACTGATTTATACCAATATTTGCATATGAGGCTAAGCTCAATTACTATTAAACCTGTTCATAAAGTGATAGTTCACCCAAAAAAAATAATATATATATCATTCCAAACCTGCAAGTAAAGTTTGGAGTTTAAGTAAAGTTTACTAAAAGTAAGAAGTATTTTCACGAATATGAATTATTAATTCATAAATATAATTAGCTTTTTAAGGGGTTGTACCATATGACAAAATGTGACATATTTACAACTGAGCTTAACTCATAAAAAGTTCAGTTATCTGATATTTTAAGAGACTTATTGACCTTGACACACAGTAATAATAATAATAATATTATTATTAATCCAAACTACTTAAAGGCCATTCACAGAGGAAACATTATGTTTAAAAACAGGGCAGTGGAATGTACAAATGTGTGGAAATGTATTTTTTTCAAACTAATTTTAACGCAAACCGAATGTTAAAACACATCTGTCTGCTTCATTTCACATTTAAAACATTGTAAAAGCAGTTCAGAGGAGTGCAAATTTATGTGTGGGAGTGAATGGTCCCTTAATAGTTTTTCCCGCGATCATTTCATCCTTTTAATGAGGCTTTTTTTTGCTTAATTATGTTATCAAGACAGATCAGGACAGTATCATCTTCACACTTTTTATTTTATACCCCCAAAAAATATCAAATTGAATTTTAAGTCAGAAATTTAAAACTTGTTTTTCATTAAAGAGGTGCATTCAAGACACTGTACATATCAATTGCATTTTATGTATTATGTGGAGTGACATGAGGGTGAGTAAATGATGACACAATTGTTATTTTTGGGTGAATTACTCATTTAACTGTATTAGTTTCTTTCTTTTTTTTAAAGGGGTGGTATAATGCCATTTTCACAAGATGTAAAATAAGTCTTTAATGTCCCAAGAGTGTGTATATGAAGTTTTAGCTCAAAATACCCCACAGATATTTTTATATAGCATGTTAAAATTTTCACTTTTTGAGGGTGAGAAAAAACTGACCATTTGTGTGTCCCTTTAAATGCAAATGAGCTGCTGCTCCCGGCACAGGGGGCGGAGCTTCGATTACATCCTCACACAGACATGCACTGAAAATCTCAAAAACTTTTAGCCTTTTATGTTCAAACTGGAGTCAGACAACGATAGAGAGACTCAAGAAGTGAACAACAACAACAACAACAACAACATTTCTGAATGGTTAGTTGATGAATTTATGTAGCTTGTGTAGTTATCTTCTAGTCCAGGAGTAGGGAACGTCGGTCCTGGAGAGCCACAGCCCTGCAGAGTTTAGCTCCAACCCTGAAAAACACTCACCTGATTGTAGCCTTAATGATCCAAAATACATTGATTAGCTGGTTCAGGTGTGTTTGATTAGGGTTGGAACTAAACTCTGCAGGGCTGTGGCTCTCCAGGACCGACGTTCCCTACCCCTGTTAGTCATTGATTAGCATATTCTGTCATGATAATCTATAAATCACATTACCGGGGGCGGGGTTTATGTAAATTTTTAGGGTTTGTGATGTCACTAACCTGAGAGGAAGCTTGTGTAGTCTCTACCAGCCGTTTGTTGTAGTCCTTAAAAAGCAATTTCTTTAAAAGAAAATATCTCCCTTTGCTTTGAACTTTTAACTTTGCAGATGTTGTCACAGCAACATTACACACTAACTAAAGTTAAAAAAGTGAAATCATAAATCAACCACCCTTTTAATTGGTACAAATGCCAAAGACAATACCCATTTCCTTTTATAAAGCTCTGTGACTCGAAAAGGATATCACTTCAAACGATTTTTCAATGCTCATTCCTTTCTTCCGAACTGCCCCGCTTCGATCATGAGAATGTTTAACAATCAAAAAAAGCAATGCAATAATCAAAGATTGTGTTTCAGGATCTTTAAGTTGTAATTCTCAACATATTTCTCTCATGAAAACGTAAAGTGGAGGCATAACTCACGAGGAATAGTTAAGCCTATGTGTGTGTGATGTGAAGAAGTATGCGCTATCTCCAGATGGTACATAAGCTCTTTTTGTTCCCGATCCATCTAGCAGCTGGACAGATGAGTCACTGTGAACTGAAGAGGTTTCGCAGGAGGAGAGACAGACACTTATTTGATTCCCATGTCCGCCAAAAACTGGCCCACTCCATCCAGAAAGAACATGGTAAATCACGTTTGGGGAGGAGGGCGTGCGAGGAATGCTATTGCAACAGATATATTATGACTGCAGAAATACTACAAATAAGGCGCATTGATAAAATGGGCAAAAAATATCCATTTTCCATTGCCAATAGTCTAGTAGCAATAGTAGTGCTGGGGTGTATACTAGGGATGTTAAAGGATTAGTTCACTTTTAAAAAAACTTGATAATTTACTCACCCCGAAATCATCCAAGATGTCCATGTCTTTCTTTCTTCAGTCGAAAAGAAATGAAGGTTTTTGATGAACACATTTCTCCATATAATGGACGTCAATGGGCCCCAAACGGTTCAAGGTCCAGATGACAGTGTCAGCGCCGCTTCAACGGGCTTTAAACGACACCAGACGATGAATACGGGTCTTATCTAGCCAAACGATCGTCATTTCAAACATAAATACAAAAGTTTAAGTTTTATAAGCACAAATGCTCGCCTTGCTCTGTTCTGTGATGCGCGTTCGTGACGTCACGTAATACACAGTTACGTTGTAAAGGTCACGCTTCTATGAAGAGTAAAACATTTCTGTCCTGACGAAAATTTTCTTTTAGGCTTTTTAATATTCCAACACCAGGATACACACACGAGATGGGCATTTTAAACGATAAACTGACACAAAGACATTTGAATATGTGTGTATGGTCCTCCTTCCGCACATGTGTAAACACTGACTCGTCAAGCGTGACCTTTACAGCGTAATTGTGTATTACGTGACGTCACGAACGCGCATCACAGAACAGAGCAAGGCGAGCGCTTGTGCTTATAAAACTTAAACTTTTTTATTTATTTTTGAAATGACGATGGTTTCGCTAGATAAGACCCGTATTCATCGTCTGGTGTCGTTTAAAGCCCGTTGAAGCGGCGCTGATACTGTCATCTGGACCTTGAACCGTTTGGGGCCCATTGACGTCCATTATATGGAGAAATGTGTTCATCAAAAACCTTCATTTCTTTTCGACTGAAGAAAGAAAGACATGGACATCTTGGATGACATCGGGGTGAGTAAATTATCAGCAAAAGTTTTTTTTAAAGTGAACTAAAACTAATCCTTTAACCGATGACCGTTTGACTGATGGTTGACCGTATCAACGTTAACCGATCAAAGTTGTTGGTAGTTGGTAAAAAAAAAAGAAAAAAGAAGTGATCTCTAAATTAGGCTATTATAGACAGTGGACTAAACGCTACTACAGTTTGCCGTCTCATTCCAAGATATTTTTGTGTGAAGTGAACAAATCCCTCACACTCAATTTTTCATAACTCGCCTGTTTGTATTTAATAAACCAATAAAAACATTTGGCGCGAGGTCACAGCGTTTCGGTTTGCGCGCTCACAAGGTTTGCGAACAGTAAAGGCTACAGGCTAACACACTCGAGGTTAGAGCAGGGCAGACGACAGGAGGAAGCGTGCGAGGAAGAGTAGTGTGTGTGTGAGGAAGAGTAGTGTGTGGGACCATTTCACCAACAAAGACGACACAGATGTAAGTTGCAACTTGTGTGATACTCCAGCGCTTAAATATGAAAATACATTACATCTACATTTCAGTGGTAACAGATAAGGTGACGATGATCATCATCTTTCTTTATTATTGTTAGCACTACCTCAAACTAAAGCGGCGTCTCTTCGGAGCTGTCATTTTCTTAAATGAGCCGCGGCAATGTTTCAAATGAGCATCTAACGCTAGACAAACGCCTTTATTTTCAACGCGATCACCTTGTACCCAAACCATTTCGAAACTAAGGAGGCGTTTGTCCTCCGATTACATACAAGCTCCTCGGCGGCGCGTTTGCGGGACTCATGTTTCACGCTGTAGGGGATTGAAAAGTGACGTGAGTGGAAGGGCGCCGCGTGTGTGTGTGTGTGTGTGTGTGTGTGTGTGTGTGAGCGCGAGGCAGAGCGGCGGAGAGATGCGACTAAGTTGCGAAATTGCAGGTGCGGCTCGAAATGGCTAGTATTTTAAATAGCCTACCATATTTTAAACTGGTTTTAAACGAATCGGTTAACCGGTTTCAACCGGCTAATGAGGCTCGGTGGTCGGTCAAGACATTTTTTAGTTTTCGCCATCCCTAGTGTATACCAGTTTCAATTTCATGTATGATATGCATTTCAAATACCGGCATACCATGCGTTTGAGCTGCGCGCGCTGAAGCTGATCACACCCACTACAGCGTTAATTCAAGGGATGCATCCAATATAAGATAAATCAGATATAGATAGGCATACACAAAATAAACACAATATTACAACTTACATTTGCACAAAACAAAAGGCTGCGAATGAACACGAAAACTTAGTCATAATAATGAAGGTGTACAATGGTCCCAAACAAAACGCGCTCGCTTTGTTTCGCGGTTGAGCAGCGCGCACGCGCATGACCTGCTTAATCGATGATCGAGAAGTTGTAAATGTATTATCGAAAATTAATCGATCGTCGATTAATCGTTGACATCCCTAGTTTCTTTAGAAATAAATGGATAAATGGAGTCTTTAAATGCCTCAGATGTAAAGTTATTCGCTGTCAAAGTGACGCCAAAATGAATGGGAGTCAACGGCATGCTAACAGCAGGTGATGGTCTGCTAGCCAATGGCGGCTGATGGATTACCCCCTTGATTTGGAACCATTACCTTGAGTAATATTATACCTCAGTTATCTTGAACTCTCTACTGACATCTATTGGCGTGGGTGAAGCGTCATGCAAAACGAAAAGTTTTCAATTATAATTAGCATTGTCAAAATAACATATTTTATTGAATTTGTCACCCATCATAAATGTATTCTGCAACCATAAGCATCTAATAAAAGAGGTATTAGATTAGTAGTATCAGTCTGGTTATGTGCCTTCAAAATGACGACTGGAGAGACTTCATCTTGTGTGTGTGTGTGTGTGTGTACATCATATCAAAGATATAATCTCCTCATGACTCACCTGTCACATAGCCTAAGTAATGACTGCACAACTGACATGACAGAAAGCATCACATCACAGCTAGAACAAGGCACTGCTATCATTACCACAAATAAGCTCCATGACAGCAGTGGCGCCACCAGGGGGTGGCCAGGGGTGGCCGTGGCCACCCCTGGCCGACTCCTGGCCACCCCACTGGCCACCCCACTGGCCAGTATAAATTTTAGTAGCATCAGTTATGCATTTCATCCCTAATGCACAGCCAGGCAGGCAAGCTGATCTAGACTTTCGATCGCACACAGTAGCCCGCCCCTCCCCCGCCCCTCCCCCGCCCCTCCGTACATGCCGCTGTTGCGCGCTCAGACAGCAACAGGTCAGCGCGTGCCCGTCGGTCAACAATTTTAAAAGAAGTTAAGAAAGAAGACGAAGACTACCGGTAAGTAAATAAGTAAAAAATATTCTTTAGTAAAAGAAGACGGGGAATTATGTGTCGTGACTTGCTTTTTAAGTGCCAAATGGTTACAGTATACTGTTACAACAGCTTTTTAATACGTCTTTGACATGTTTTGACAAGAGTTACCTAGCTAACGTCGTTAGCTGGTGCATGTATATGTGTAACAGAGTTTAAATAATGCTGTTAAATTCATGCATTAATTGGGAAAACTCGACATTGGCTGTTGCATCACTCGAATTTGTGTGCGTGATATTGCGGGCGGAGCTACGTCACCACCAGCAGAGTCTTACATCTCTCGCTGCTGGTAAGTCGCATCAATAAGAGTTGCGTCATAAAAACAGAGTTTAGATTGTTTTCAAGTGCAAGGTTGGACTTTATAAACTACACACAAGTTTAATTCATGTGTCTGTTAGTTCCTAGTTTTGTCAGTCGAGTCATATGTGTTATTTGCAATGATGAAATGGAGTGTGTGTATTATTATTAACCTGCTTGTGAACACTGTCCGTTGAATATAACACAATAATAAACCAAAGTAACGTTATATCAGTAGGAGTTTCCTTAAGTCTTTCTGATAGTTTTCTTCAGGCCGGTTTATCCCATACGGAAATGTAATATATGTACATAGCCTAGGTATATGAAATATACATATATGAAATATATCCACAAATAAAAAATATATATACCCATATATAAAACCTATTAGAAAATGGAACAATTGACATAAAACCAGCCCATATATTTGATGTATGTATAATAGTGTTTTTTTACATACATGTCACATAGGCCTATATAATTATCAGTTTTCAAATAGAATTTGTGTAGTATTTGTTTTGTTTTTATGAGCTGGTCAAGAAGAGGTATAATAATAATAAATAATAAATTTTATTTATAAAAGATTCGAAAATGAGATAGAAATTGAAATGAAATGTGGATATGTAGACTTGATCTGTAGACTTGAAATAAATAGTAAATAGTTTGGCATATATAAATTAAACATATCGGTGACATATATGGTCAAAACATACAGTATTATATAAATAATAATCATATACATCATATTAATATATGTCAATATACTCATTTAATATGGCAAATTTATATATGTTAAAAACCTATATCAACATATATGTAGAGATATGTGTATATGTGATAGCAATATATTGTCTTATATTTAACATATATGACGGCGTCACTAGCGATATAGGGATATGTCATATATTACATTTCCGTATGGGAATTACTACAACAGTTCTGAAAATTCTGAAATTATGGTTTATAGTTTTGGTGTGCCACCCCAAGATTTTAAGTGGCCCCATCTGGCCACCCCTATGAAAAATTTCTGGAGGCGCCACTGCATGACAGTGATGGGTTTTCTGCATGCACATAACGCAGACATGCGAGTTCAATTCAGTTATAGTAATATTCCTCTCTTGCTTAGCACTGATTACAAACATTTACATAAGTCTGCTGTATATCCCAATTTGAATGCATTTAGTGGATGATGAGCAGAGCATGGTTTACACTACTAGTCCAGATTAATCCACAAACGTGTATTTCAATTTACTAAACAAATAAATGAAAATCAAATGTCACTGAGTTACATACATAGAACAAATGCTGCATCTTTTCTCAAAACTGACAGAGCCTCTTTTTTTCTACAGTATTTTTTTACCCAGCAGGTGTCAAGTTGAATTTAATGGAGGATGTTCAGTTTCCTAGCAGGTGGAACTCATCATCTTAACAACATGGATGTGTGACGCATGACAACCAGAAGCGTCTGGAGAGTTAGTTTAACTGTATATAGGTTTGTTTTGTAAAGCCATCTTGCTTCCAACGTGCAAACTTCATTCAAAGATTAGCCTATAGCAAATTAAGAATGTGCATATATACTTACCACTGACGCAATGCATTTTCCCGCACTTTTTCGTCCAAGCAACACGACGCCACACAAACTCACAACAACTCTTCCACTGTGAACGCAACGCTCGCGTCAGTCGCGTGATAGAATCGTGACGTCGACGCCTGTCGACCAATCAAAAGGGTTTGTGCGTGCGTCGCGTCGATATCGGTGCATAGCAATAATCTCCATTTCATGTAAAACAGCTCTTTAATAACGGTCTTTTTTTTTTTTTTTTTAGGTTTGCAGAATTTCTTTCAGAATATAATATAGCCTATACTAGTAACTCCCAAAGAGTTTGCCACAGTTATGTTTGCTATTGCATGATTTATTTTTTGAAAAGCATGAGTATGCCAGATGCAATTTGCATCTGGCATACTCATGCTTTAAACAAAAAAACAAAAAACTCTCTCTTTAGGTTCTTTATCTTCGCCTGAACCTGTTAGCACACCTATTGGTGATGAGATATGTTTTACTGGGGAATAAAGGAAGAAATTATAAAGTAAGAGTTCTATTCCTTGAGAACATTTTATCTGCCCATGATCCAGCAATCTCATATTGGACTGGACTTATTTGATAATTTAAATTGGAAAAAATATATGATTCATACAACAAAGGTAAAATAAATATATTTTAAATTAATTCATAATATTTATACCCTGTCAGAAAAATAATAATTCTGTCAGAATGACACTGAAACTTTTCGGTCGTGCAGTTTATACTCTGCAACTTTGGAAATATGGTAGTTTGTTTATCTCAAGCAATATCTTGCAAAATTTCTCAATGAATCCCAAAACTTTTATTTTGGGATTTTTAAAAAAAGCAGATTCAAATGCCTGCTTTTTAATAAACCTAATTATTTTCCTATGTAGATTTTATATTCATAAATGTAAGTTTTTAAATCGTAAACCTATTACACAAGATAAAACATTAGTTGATTATGATTTCATCTTCTCTTAACCCAAAAGCACTCAGAACATGTACAATTTGCACTAACTACTTAATGTTTAATTTTTTACTTATTTAAAATGGCCTCTTTTTTTCCATTCTCGTTTATTTTAAGTGCCAATTTCGGTTTGAGTTTTGTGCTATGGTGTTGGTGAAGTGTTTTCTATTACTATTCTTTATATTCTATTATTCTTAATATTATTGTTGTGTTCTAATTATGTTGTTCCACACTGTAAACTGAATATCCAAACAAAGCATAGCCTATATATATATAAAAAAAGAAAAAGCCACTAATTGTTTTCCCCCCACCCTACAATTGTTTTTTTAGGTGAAATAGTTGTAAATGCAACAAATTGTATTTTAATATTTGTTGTTTATTGTAGGTGTATATTCACCGAAATTAAAAACTGGCACGTTTTGTCATATATCCATATATATGCTTTTTGTCACACTATGCTGGACTCAAAATGAGATGAGTAGACAAACTTCATAAATAATTCTTCATTTGACTTTATTAACAATCAGCCTTTGACGTTTAGCTCTAACTCAAATTTCTTATTTTAGCCATCTTATGTTTATTTTATTTAGTTATTTTAAGATATATATCTGGATGTACACTGAAAAAACATGTTAAAAAATTGAATAGAAAACCTAAATACTGTCCAGAATGCTTAAAAAACTTGGAAATTATTGACAGGTTAATTATATGTTGCTTGCTTCTCAGAACAACACTGTTATCTGACTTATCATCAGTGGGAAATATTTCAGAGACATATGGAATAATAACACACTGTACCAGCAAGACCAGACATGTTAAGAATCTGACAGATGGGGATGCTGGAGATCCACCGCAGGAAAACACAGCTTTCATGAGAAGCACTGACATTAACATCAACAATGGGACACTTACAGTATTATTTCTCTGTATTAGTGTTCACATAATATCAGTGGACGAATAAGAACCAAAAACTCTCTCCTGTCAATCTAACACGGAATACATCTCAAATAAACAAGCATTTATCATAATGGAAATGGCGCCCCCTAATGATTCAGCAATGCATGTGACAACTTCAGAAGACTTCACAGTGGTTCTGAAACCCTGTAAACCTGCAGAGAAAAGATGTATGACCTAACCTGACCCACAATCCATCACTCCAAGTGTGTGTTTCTTCGAGCAGACAGGAGGTTTCGTTCTGGAAGCCTCTGGAGAGCAGCGCTGGCTGTTTGTGGACGTCTGGGTGTCAGTAATTTAAACGTGTTAGAGAGTGCTATTGGTTTGTGCTGGATGTCCGTGTGTTGATGATTCCTAGTATTCTCTGACCTAAATTGGGAGAATATATTTGAGTCAGAAATGCCTTTGTTGAAGTAATAACTCACACAAATATGAAGTGTAAAAGGAATGATGGGAATGTATACCGTTGCGCTCTAGGACCAGCAGACGGTCTGTGAGGTGTGTGGGATATTTGAGGAGACACAGTCTGAGATGATACAGTCGTAATAGTCTCCTGTGATGGTCTGGGTTTACTGATGTCCGCATAATGAGGTCTGAGTCTCCTGGTGCGGATCTGTGTGATCCTCCGGCCAGCAGGGGGAGCTGCTGCAGAGAGTGGCGGTGAGGGAGACATCGAACAGCCTGATGAAGAGGTTAGTCTCAACACCTCGGGAGATTCTGTAAGAAAGAGGCACGAGATTTAAAGGGATAGTTCACTTTGAAATTAAATGTTGGTGTGTTTTATCTTACCTGAAGTGCATCAAGATGTCGGTGTCTTTGTCTCCGCAGGAGTTTCAATTTTGATATTTTTAGGTCAAACCGTTCTTGTCTGTCAGTCATATAATGCAGGTCTATAGGCACTGTCTCCAAAAGCATGCAGAGAAAAGTCCAAATTAAACAATTCCCCATCGTAAGTGCACATTGATGGCCTAAGACACGAAACAAGCGGTTTGTGTGATAAAACGAACAGTATTTATATCGTTTTTATCTCTTTTACACAGCCACGTCCATCTGATCTGTTTACTTAGTCTGTGCAAGCGCCGTAGAGCGGCGGAAGTGATCTCTCTCCCGGATGAGTTTGCGCGAGCTTACGTAATTTTTTTTTTTTTTACACTGGTTTAAACATCCCGGATAAGCGCAAACTACCATTTCTATAGACCCCTTCAATGTTTGTAAACATTCGAATGGTCGGTTAGGTGCGCGCGCAGCACGGGGTCAGAAAAATGGCGCGGCTAATAGACCGGCATATTGTGTCAACTTATGCGCTGTCTTTGCCACCACAGGAACGGGAACAGTACCATAACAAACTTGTTTTAGTTAATGGCGATTGTCTGCCTGATCCCGAGCTCATAACAGAATGGGTAGACAACGTCAGCAAGTGGCCAGATATTCACTGGCCCGCCATATACAGCTATCTGGTGGACAAGCCGAGTGTTTACACGCGAGAAAAACTAAGAGCCTACAAATCGCTAGACGCTTATAATTATGTAGTCTGTGGTCATGTCCAGACGGTTTTATATAGCGATATAGGCGATGACTTTTGTGTGTTAAAAGCGGAGGTTTTACCGAGCCAGCGCCAAGGGAAAAACACCTCTATGTACCAAGCCTGGGTTGTGATCAACAAGCGGGAAGGCTACATCCATACCGCAAATTGCACCTGCATGGCAGGGTAACGTTAAGTATTTATCAGTGGAGACGGATGCACTGTTGACTGATTTCCTTGACTTGATTGTTTTATTTTCCTATAAAAACTGTCACGACTACTAATCACTTATACCCTGCATCCGTCACCTTTCCTCTAGGGTAGCTAACGTTACTGCTAAACTAAACGTGTGTCTGTCATTTCACCAGTTAGCGCGGAGATGCGTGGAAATCGCGTCATTGCGTGATGAGGTCAAAAAAAATGTCATTAAGAGACATAGCGCACGCACGGTTAGAACAGGCATACATAGGCAACTTTAAAAAATAATCATAGTAGTAGGCATGTTAGTAGTAGGCATGTTAGTAGTATTTAGTTTGTAGCTATGTCTTACCTGCAGACCCATTTGCTGAGAGCAAGTGTTAATTTCAAGACCCACTCATGAAGGATAATGGTTTGACATGTAAATTATTTAATTTCAGGCTTGGGTCATGCTGCAGTCATGCTGCTGCAATTTTATTCAAAATCGAAATCTGTGTTAGAATGGGATGGACAGAGAAACCAGCAGTCACTTCTGGAGAGTGCAAGTGGAAAGATTTAAGCAGGAAAGAAGTCGAACCAGCCCCATTAAAGAAAATCAGCTTCCACAAACCAAAGAGGACAGGCAGGCTAGATAAGCAGCTTCCAGAAACGGTCAGGAGTAGATCTAGTGCCACCGCCAGAGCCACAGGCATGTAATAGTTGACAGAGATAAGATTCCTTTTGCCAAAAGTTCATTTTGTTTATTTTCATTACTCCTCCCAAGTCTTTTTACATTTTACTTACACTGTAATGCATAATTGCATGCCATGCATGTTATTTTTTGATAACAGACCGCTGCTAAGTATAACACACTGTTGCAATACAATCATTGTTAAATCAATAAACTCCTTTTTAAATCAATATTTTGTGTCAAATTATTGATTTATTTAGTAGGTAGCCATGTAATAAGCGGGATAATGTATAGCGAGGCGGTTGTTATAGCGAATACAATCCAGCCTGTCGGGGTTGTATTCGCTATAACAACCGCCACGCTATACATTATCCCTTACATATTATTATACAAATTGAGGAGAGATAGATACACAAATTTTTTTTTGTTAAAATGTGATACTACTGTTGTAAATGTCCTATAGTGTTATAATTGTCTAGTTCTCCTTTCATAGTGTTGACAGATGATGACATCAAAGAGTTGCAGATTATAGCCCCTGGTGCTGCAGTACTGACAAGTCTAGAAAACAGTGATACAGACACAGCATCCGATACTGATACAGAGGAACACTCAAACTTACCCGAGCGCTTGACTGCTTTGTTTGATGGAACACTCAGGGAACTCTCACCACAAGAATTGCAGGTGAAAAGTGAGGACACATTTCACAGACTGAAGAATAAACTGCAACCTCATCAGTGTGAAAGACTGGAATTTGTCACACGACAACAGTCAAGCTCAAAGGATTGGCAAACCTACCGGGCTGGTCGAATTACAAGTACTAGGTTTTATCGTGTGGCTACAGCTGACAATATCAGCAACACCTACCTGAGTGAGATAATGCAGTACAACCACACACAGCTAAATGTCCCATCTGTTCTCTGGGGTAAGTCCATGGAAGAAACTGCAAGACAAGCCTACACGTCCCTTATGGTCGAAAACCATCAAGACTTCAGTGTAAGTTCCTGTGGCCTAATGCTGCTGCCTTCTGAGCCACACCTCGGATCATCACCAGATGGCATAGTAAGATGTACCTGTTGTGGCAAAGGTTTGGTAGAAATTAAGTGTCCTTACAAATACCGTGATGGTCTTCAGGGAAGCGCAGAGGACAGGCAGTTTTGCCTGGACAAGTCTTTAAATTTGAAGAATTCACACCCATACTATTATCAAACCCAACTACATATGTTTGTAAGTGACGTCAGCTACTGTGACTTCGTGTTGTGGACGAGAAACGAGGTTATAGTGGAACGCATCCTTAAAAACGCAGTGTTTCTGCAGGAGAATTTGCCAAAGGCTCAACATGCCTTCATTTCAACTGTGTTGCCTGAGATCCTAACAAGAAGACATGACCCTTCCTTACGGGCACAGTCAGTCTGCAAAATCTGTGAAAGGCCAGATTTCGGGAAAATGATCAACTGTGCCAGATGTAATTGCCTCTTCCATTACAGCTGCGCACAGATCAAAAGGAAGTCAGCAACTTGGTTATGTAGAGAATGTCAAAACAACTGACTGTTTTCTTTGTCAATGGCAGAAGCCAATTGTTGACTAATGAACTACCGTTTCACTCATGTGTTTGTTGTATTTCTTTGTATACTTTGTTTATATTCAGATGCACTTGTAATTGTTACTTGTTTATATTCAGATGCACTTGTAATTGTTACTTGTTTATATTCAGATGCACTTGTAATTGTTACTTGTTTATATTCAGATGCACTTGTAATTGTTACTTGTTTATATTCAGATGCACTTGTAATTGTTACTTGTTTGTATACAGATGCACATCAATTTAAGACATGTACAATTTCATGTCATTATCCAGTAGCTTAAATAACAAGTGACAGTAAAGTATGTGTTAAGATTTTCTTTATTGGAACATGTCCAGAAACAATGTTACATATTTTGACAAAATACAAAATGTATAAATTGTAAAATAGCATTAATCATTAAATATTTCAAATGAATGACTTATTTGGGAACTACACTTTTACAGAGGTTTGTTAGAGCACCGCACACAATCACTACATCATCTAGCATATCAACCTGAGACACAGGAATAACAGTTTGTAAAATCTTGAAGTTTTTCCACCGACCAATGACTCGTTCAACATGAATCCTAACCCGAGACAGTTGTCTGGATGTGTCTACTTCCAGTGCAGACAGTTGCTTTTTACCTTTAGTAAAATGAGGAATACGAAGAATGGCACCGCAAGCTGCAAGCTCATCCCGTATTAAAAATCCCCTATCAGCTAGAACCTCGTCCATAGGCTCCAACAGTTCCAGAAAACCTGACTCTTTGCTGATCTGTTTATCAGAAACCCGCCCACCCCACCCTGGAGACAAAAATGAAATTGCCCCAGCAGGTGTGATGGCAATCAAATATTTTAATGTATTGTTGTGTTTGTAATTAGACCAGGTCTGGGCCCTTGCAGTCAAATTACTAGGTCGAGCTATAAAAATTTCTGTGCAGTCTATTATGCAGCGGCATTTTTTGAAGTGACGTTTGAATGTTTTGGGCATATTTTTAAGTATAGCTCCCTTATTTGGCCATTTAATTAATGGCTTGAGGACGACAGACATAACAGAGATCCAGCTCCGATAAATATTTGATACGGTGCTTGTTGTTACATGAAATCTATATGCCAGGTCAGTGTTACTGAGGCCCATCCTTAATTTCATCAAGACCATCAACAGTTGGTCCTCTAGAGGAAGGGCTTGGTGACTTATCTCAATACTGCCATCTAATTTTTTTAGGAGCCATTCGAAGATTACAGAGGTCAGTCCAGTGAAAAACAGTAATAGTCGAATGCTACTCTTAACATTGCTGTATGAAAATCTGGATTTCTTTAATTCATTCCTAAGTTCTTCATTCTCACTGCGTAATTTGAAACAGTCCTGCTGCAGGTTGATGTAGTCTTCCTGCAGTTGATGGTGTGTAAAGCAAAGATCATCATGTTCCCTTCTCGACACTGGGCAGTCCTTTTCAGCTTCCTCCTCATCTTGAACAGAAAACAAACAGACATACAGAAGTTCAGTGAAAAATTATGACCACTTTGGAGGGTGTAGCTTGTGGGACCACAGGGCTGATGTATTAGACTGCATTAGTTTTAGCTTTACGTTAAAAAGATTATTCATACCACTGCAATGATCAATGGTACAGTCTTGTTCCATCTCAGCCATAGAAGAAGCAGGTTGCATGTCAGGGCGTTCATCTCTCTTCCTTTTCCTCTGATACCTAAAGGAAAACAAAAGGAACAATTAGTGCTGTGTGAAAACATTTAATCATTGTCTAGTTAAACTGCACAATATTGCTTTAATTAAATTTAATTAATAATAATTTACATGAACAGTGAATTAAAATGCTGTAAATGTAATCTTTTTAATGCAATATTATAGTATATCCTTGAGGCTTGCATATGCACTGACAAACATCAGACCAATATGAGTATATTGAGAGAGAGAGGGCTAGTGAGAGGAGTTCAAAGACATTTGGATAAGGATTAGACTAGGTGGTCTAAACTACTCCGCCAGTTTTCTGGACGTTGCTAGAGAAACAGACAAGCCTTATAGATATATATATATTTTTGTATTCATACCTTTCCATTTTTGTCTTAGGTGTCTGGCTTTGTTTTTTGTACACAAACAAGGAGGGCACAAAGTCAGGACTACTGGAGTCAAGTGATGCCTCTCCTACAAAAAAAATAAAATAAAAAATACACCCATTAATGTAACGTTACTTGTAAATGTAAAGCTAGTCTGCGAAGTCTAGCATGACACAGGTCACAATTAATGCCAGATATCAAATTTCCCCTAACTATTAAATCAGTTTACAGAAAACAGTTGTTTACTTACTAGTATGTTTAGAGTTAAGACATGGTTAGTAAGTTAACGGTTAAACAAATGTTGTTGTCACAAAGTTGGCGCTAGCCTGCGGCTAACTGATAGCTAACGTTAGCAGCTGGACACAGGTCCATGATGACATAAAAAAAAATAAAAGATTAACCAGCATATCTTAACGTTATAGGCTAGTGTACAGAAAACTGTTAATGCAATCCAGGCTTTCGAGTTTAATCTAATAGAAAGGAATGATAAAGGATGACTTTACCTGATATGAAGTGAGCACTACAAACACGAGCCTCTTTAATCGTAGCATTGTCCCAGTCTGCCCGTTTAATTGCTTGCAGCCACAGAAGTCTTCTATTTTTTTGAAAAGGATGTGCTCCTGCAGGAATCCTGAAAAACTTGACTCCGCAACTGGTGCGATTTGCACAGTCCACGACACAACAAGTAGGCATTTTGACGAGAAATTATCTGGTTAACTCACGATGGAAGTTCATGGAACGTTCTGACCCCGACATGCGCACTACGCACTTCTAATTTCCCTGTGACGTCAACCGTGAAGGGGTCTATTAGCCGTCCTACAATCTCTGTTCTGTGCATCGGTTCTGGTGTAAACAATGAGTGACGTACACGCGCGAGAGAGAGAGAGAGATCACTTCCGGCGCTCTACGCCGCTTGCGCAGACTAAGTAAACAGATCAGATGGACGTGGCTGTGTAAAAGAGATAAAAACGATATAAATACTGTTCATTTTATCACACAAACCGCTTGTTTCGTGTCTTAGGCCATCAATGTGCACTTACGATGGGGAATTGTGTAATTTGGACTTTTCTCTGCATGCTTTTGGAGACAGTGCCTATAGACCTGCATTATATGACTGACAGACAAGAACGGTTTGACCTAAAAATATCAAAATTGAAACTACTGCGGAGACAAAGACACCGACATCTTGGATGCACTTCAGGTAAGATAAAACACACCAACATTTAAATTTAAAGTGAACTATCCCTTTAAAGAAAAAAGAAAAAAACGTGAAGAAATACATGAGGGGAATAACGTTACTTACCTGGTGAGGGAGATTGAAAGGACGAATCAGGAGAGCTTGTGTCTCTGCAGACAGTTCTGTCTTTAGTGATTTCATCACTGCTGAAACTGTGACTGTGGCTGCCTTCATCTTCATCACACTCATCATCACTGTGCTGGATTCTCATCACCTGCGGCTGCCGGTCCGCAACAGCCAACAGATGTCTGTCGGAAGTCAACGCAGTGTCCATTGTACCACATTATAACCGGAAGCAAAGGGTCTCATTCATGAAACATTCGTAAATATACGAGTAAATATGTGAGTGATCTGCGCGTAAAGAGACCTTCCCGAAAACTCTTCTCCTGATTCACAAATACTTCGTAAACGTCAGATGTGATAGTGAAGTGTGTGTGTGTGTGTTAATGAATTCCAATCAGTCGTAAATGGGACGCGCGTGCACGCTCATTCTCAATTACCATAAACCCCGCCCATTAAATCCGACTCGCAACTATATATGGGCATCATATTATGACACCAAACGAAGGATTTCAACATGTCTTCTCAAAAGCGAATGGAAAAGAAAAATTTCTCATTATCAGATAATATTTTATTATCAGAAGTTCATTCAAAACGCCACATTTTATTTTCAAGCGTACATAGTGGCGTATCAGGTCCTAAAAAAAAAAGGAAGCTTGGCAGATATTACAGACGCAGTTACTGGAGTTTCATCTGTTAATCGAACAGTCCCAGAAAAGAAAAGAAAACGGTTCGAAATGAAGCTCGACTGCAAAAAACTAATTAGTTCACTTCGAAAAAATATAGCCCAGCCGTATTGAAGCAATTAATTATTTGATTAAAGTGTCCGTTTGCAGATGCTATTACTGGCTCTCATAATAAAAGTAAAAAGAAAAAACATATATATATGTAATTACTATACATCATATTTGTTCAAAATGCTGTGTAAATATGTACCCGATTAAGGTAAATTAAACTGCAGCCTTATTAATGAGCAAAACGTTCGGATGTTAAACGCACTATTTACGCGTGGCTGGCAGCAGGTGTAGATTTCTTTCGTACCAACTAACATTTGGAAAATACGAACATTTTAATGAATCCGAAAATTTACGCCAGAACCACTTTACACACGATTTACACAAACATTCGTTCTGCTCGGGTTTCATGAATGAGACCCAAAGTGTGTGTGTGTGTGTGTGTGTGTGTGTGTGTTAGAGGAGTTTCAGTACTTGTTGTGCTCAATCCTCCAGCTTCTGAGCTCAGCAAAAACATCACTACGGTCCTCACTGCTCGACTCTTCATAGTCATGTGTGTGTTCAGGAACGTAACTGCAGAGCCGTGGTGAGCTGAGCTGAGCAGAATGGGGGAAAAATATGTTTTCTGGGTCCTTAATACCCAATTATATTGCCGTTCATGCTTCGTGTACAGTACATGGATCAGTATGAACAGATTCACCTTTGTTTTCTGTCTTCGTACTCGAACAACCTGCAGTGGATTCCCACAGAGAGCACTGCCGGCACCTGTGGAAACGGCACCTATCACTTTCTGACATGTAAAATGTGATATTATACACATATAATAAATATTACTAATATTATTCATGTATTATGAAGCGGCTGGACAGATCAGACACACAATTATTTGTTATATTTAATAAATAATCCACTTATTGGGTTGTAACGGTATACCGGTATGGCGGTTTATCACGATATTGACATGTACGATTATCATATTGTGAATATTTGCTTATTACCGGTTTTGGAAAAAAATTAAACCAGATCTCACATGCGCGCAACTTCTTTCCACTTGACTGCTTAGACTCCACATGTGCAGCGGAGACGATGTCTGAGACAGCGGCTGGATATTCTGATCTCTATCCCCGCTGACAAAAAAAGTTAAAATCTGCAGTGTGGGAATACTTTGGGTATCCGAAAAACGAACGCGCAACGCAGGGTTTTCCTTGAAGACGGATATCCAGTTGTGTCCAGAAATGTTGACGAAGAATGGCAGTTAAAGGAGGGAACGCGTCGAACATGTTCTCCAATATTGGCGAACACCATCCCTCCCTGCAGATAAAGCTCCATTTATAACTTAAGGCCGTATTATTTCCGTGTTGCTGAGGGAATTTACAATATAACGCAGATGTCACGTAAAATGCGCGATTTGATAGATGGATGAATACATCTAAAATATAGCTGTGCAATAAATCAAATCGCTATATGAGCGTGTCGATTAATATACAGCGCAAAAAATGTATATACTATAAACCTGCTTGTCTGTGTCATACAGTAGATCTATACACTAGATGTCGCATTGGCTATATATCTGTATATATCTATGGTTCTGTTTAATAAACCATATGTTCAACCAAAAAACCTGGTTTCATTCATTTAAGAGTCATTGTAGCTGATGATGATTATAATAATAATGATTTAATACCGCATACCGTGATATTTTCTAAGACGATTATCATTCCGTGAAAATCTCATACCGTTACAACCCTACATACACACACACACTAAGGGGCTGTTTACAACGACACCGTTTTCAACTAAAAACCGAAAACTTTTTATGCGTTTTGGCTGTTCGTTTACACGACAACAGTGTTCTCTTACGATAGTACTCGTGTTGCGTGAGTATTTCTTACGCTACGGGAAAATCCCTTTTCTCGAGAATACCGAAGCCAAAAATGATCCTTAATTTTGCATGAATTTAAAACGCATTTCTGCACAGAGCAGACCGAGGCAAGACGGCTCGCGCGCCTAATGCCCGCTCTGCAGCTTATATAGGCGTTTTACATTGGGTTCCCGTAGCGTAAAGCCCCGTTCACACCGCCAGCGATGTCGTCGCTGTGTGTCGCTAGTCTCTGTACTGTGAAGTCGCTTGTGGGCGTTGGTAGTGCTGTCGCTCTAATGTTATTGGTTGACTGGACGTCAAAATACCATCACAAGTGATACAACTATATAATTTTAATTTGATTAGAAATGATAGGCTCAAAAGAAACGGTATGCTGTTGGGAGAGTGTTTTTATATTACCACAGCAGTGTTCAGTGGATTAAATCATGTACTAGATTAACGATCGATCAAGCAACAAATTAAACTCTTTCATTTTAACAACCCTACTTGGGAGTTGTAACAAACTTGAAAATCGATTTTTTTCCCCAGCCCTACTGATAATGTCAGTACTCATTTGCGACAAGAATTTTGGTCAATCAAAAACATACCACATTGATATTATCACTTATGCTAATTATATATTAAAGGTAGGATAGGTCAGAATTGTCTAAAAAAAAAACTTTTATTCAAATTTGTTTAAACTGTCTTTATATACCAATACATAATTAAAATGCAAGTACTCTGAAATAGAGAGTATAAAAAACCGAGTGACTCTAGTGTATTTAATCTTCAATAAACACAGCTCATTAATTCCATTCACTCCCGCCTAAAAACGGGTGCGCGAGTGCGCGCACGAGGGCAGAGCCAGTAATAGCGGCGGTAGTCATGGCGACGGAGAGTGACAGTCGCGCAAGCCAATCCTGTGATTCGTCCCGAATGGAAATAATGAGCTGTGTTTAATGAAGATTAAACGGTCTAGAGTCACTCGATTTTTATACTCTTTTTATCAGAGTACTTACATTTTAATTATGCATTGATATATATAGAAAGTTTAATCAAATTTGGTAAAAAGTTTTTATATAAATCCTACCTACCCTACCTTTAAGCGTTGCACGCTTCTCGTCCAGTGTGCGACCCCCTTTAGCGTGTCACTCCCTAAGGTCATTCCCTACGTTGCTAGGTTACCAGAGAGTGAGTGCCTTTGTTCAACGTCTGGTGTCTTCCGACGAAGAAGAATTTTTTTTTTTATCGAACTCATTTTTTATAGATACCGATTACGTGTCTATCGCGATACATATCGTTATCGGGTTTTTTTTGCCCAGCCCGATGCTCTGTGTGTCAAAATAATGCAGGAGTTTTACCTTTCGTTAGATCACTGGCCTCGTGGTTCAAGATGGCGATGTCAAAGCCAGGCGACCCTGGTCTCGGGCCGCTGCAGGAGGTAAGAGGTCTGGCGCTGCCTGGCCTGGAGGAGACTCTCAGATCGAGAGGCTGGGCTGAAGCAGGCCTGACGCCGCACACACTGACACATCGCTCTTCTAATGGAGCGAAACATTCTTAAGCATATTGTCATGATTCTGCCTTCTGGCCCTTGATTTTCTCTAGTCTTGAGGCAGGATCATCACAGACCCATGTTTTGTGTGTGCAAGCACATGGCCTTTTGTTTGGGCTGTGTGCTTATGTTGTCTCGTTACTCAACCCCGCCCGCTTATTCTCCTCGTTAGTCATTATTGTTTTATCTGTGTCACCTGTTGTCATTATTAGTTTCTCCCTATTTAGGCTACGTTTACACGTGGCCGGTTATTTTCATAAACGGACATTTCACCCTCTCCGTTTTCAGAAAAGTGTTCGTTTACACGAACCCGTGTATATGCCGTCAAGAGCATGCCAAACCTATAGGTGGCAGTGTAACGAGAAGCTCAAGCCTACGTTAGCCAATCAGAATCCCAAAAATATATGATCCTGTCTTTACTGTTAGTTTAGTGTCTAGTTTTTTGTCTTAGGCCCTGTTTACACGAGAACGCTCGCGGGTGAAAACGTACAAATATTTTATGGGATGTGCCTTTCGTTTACACGGCGATGGCGTTTTTGGGGCTTAAAAACGCAAAAAAGTGAAACCCCCCTCCAGAGTGGAAATCTTAAAAACGCTCCACCGCCGCGTTCCCGTCTAAAGGGTAAAAACGGTAAAAACGCAAAAGTCTGCTAAACAGTGAAGGCGTCGCGTACGCGTTTACGTCACAGGCGTGCGCCAGTACAGGAAAATATAGCATTAATTTCATTGACAAATTTTTTTTTAATTCTGAGCGACACGTGAAGAGCAGCGAGGGTTAAAGCAGCGGCTTTACCGTATTAAACATGACAAACTGTGTCAGCGTCTCTTTCACTTTCAGTGTTCCACATCGCCACCTAGCCGTCTGGAGTGCACACTACATCCAATCTCACACACTTTTGCGTCTCCATATGCACGCTGATTTCCCCCTCATAACGCTCGTCTAAACGCAGAATAAAAAGTGATAACGCAACGCCACTTTTGCGTTTTCTCTTCAGATCGTTTCCGTGTAAACATATAGCCTTAGTCTAGCGCTGTTAGTCTAAAGTAGTCTAACCTGTCTTGTTTTGCCCCCTCGTGGGTTTTGTTTTCTCTGTTTTTTGTCTTTAAATAAATGTTGTGTGTTGCATACTGTCTGCGCTTGGCTTCATCCTCATCCTCATAACACATATCAAGTGCTGCTGAGACAGTCTTGGCAGCAACTGCTTGTCTTTACCTCTATCTGTATTTGTGTTCTCCAGGCCGTCATTAACTGAACCGTCTTTGATCGATTCTTTGAGAAGAGTCCAATCCTGCTGTGAAGTTCCACAGCATTGAGGTTTGTCCTCTTCAGCAGGTACGTCATCGAGATAGCTCAGCTGAGGGATCATCTCACGGACCGCAGACCTGTAGCTGTAGTCTAATACCTGTTCGTCAAACACAAACCAAATGTGATGAATCTATCTGGAATACAAGTGTATTTTGTGTTGTTCTAGCCGAAACACTGTAGCAACCCACCCAGAAAACCCTAGGAACTGCATAGCAACATGCTAACTGACACATTATGGTGGTTATAACTTATTTCTTATTATTATAAATGTTGAAAACAGTTCCCCAAGGCTCCGTTCTTGGGCCTATCCTATTATATTTGTTATTTTTTAAAATATTGACATCGGCCGATCAATTTTTCTGTTTGGCTGATGAATTGGAAGCGGGACTTTTATTTTGACAGCGTTGGCTCTGAGAACAGCAAAACCTGAGCAAACAGCACTTTCATTCTCCGTCTTCATTAGTTGTGGTCTCTGTTAAACAGTTTTGACTAATATGTTACTGGATCGAACTGTTAAACAAAGAAAGTAAACTGTATATAAAAAAGTATTATAGCGTTCGCTTTTATATTATTAGTAATAGTAACAGAAAGGCAAACACTATTATACTTTAACATTTGAAGGCATCGGCCATCAAAAAAACGATTGACCAGGTTTTTTTAGGATTTATTGATAGTGCGTTCAAAAGAACAGCATTTATTTTAAATAGAAATCTTTTTTTTAACACTAATTCAACAAGGACATTAAATTGATCAAAAGTGGCAGTACAAGACTTGTACTAGCTGAATAAAAGTATTAATGTCTTTCCCCAAAAGACCCCAAACTTTTGAACAGTAGGGTACATCTATATCATTATCAATCACTTGTTTCTGTGAAAGGAAATGCAAAGGGCTGTTTTCATCCGCAGGAAAGGAAGTGAGTGAAAGACAGAGAGAAAGCAAATGAGGGCACCGTTCAATGAACTTCATTTACCACTTCATGAATATTCAAAGCAGTTTGTTCACTCACTGAACACTTGCCCCAGTTTTGTAATCCCTGAAACTGACTGAAAACAGTAAGAAAATTGCCATAACCAACCATAACCTTTCAACCATAACCAAAAATTGAAAGAAGGGGAACTCTAAATAAAAGTGTTGATATGTGTAAAATGAATTATATGTGTGTGAATTATATATATTAGATTTTTTTTTAATTCAATTAAATAAAGTATATTTAAACTAAAGTACTAAATTTATTAAAACCAAAATAGTTTTTCTTTTAAAATATTAAAGTTAAACGGAAGAATTAAAAAAAAAAAAAAATTATACTGAAAAGTAAAAATATAAAATGAAAAGATAATTCAAAATATGTATAATAGTATGTAAATATTACAAAAAAACTATATTTGTCAACATTTTTATATAATGCTTGCAAAAATATATACATTTCATAAATATGAATGAGATAATAAATACCAATATAATATTAAATTAAATTAATGAACAGGTCAATAATAATAGCAAATAATGGGTAACACTTAAAAATAAGGTCACTTTATTTAATGTATTAACTAACAATGAGCAATGCATTTCTGACAATATTTATTCATATTTTTTTATGTTAATTAATACAACTGCAATTGTTCATGCTAGCTCAGGTCCATTAAATAATGTTAACTTAACAGATACAACATTTAATTTTAATCTAAGTAAATGTTGAAATTAACTTTAACTAAGATTAATAGATACTGTAAAAGCATTTTTCATTATTAGTTTATGGCAACTATTGTTTAACAAATGGAACCTTATTGTAAAGTGTTACCAAATATTTGTACTGACTTATTTTGTTCTGCTCGGCCTAAAAGTAGCAATGCCCCAGAACCAATATTTACATCAATCATTTCCCTTGTCCATTTCGGGTCTCTAATATCAAACATATTGTGTCATGTCTATATGGATGGGGAGGGGCAGCACGACATGAAGCTGTAAAAAGTCATTAATTCTGATTTAATGGACTATATGGAGACATCCTGATCTGTCGGGACCATTAGTCTGGTCCAGCACAGAGAAGCTGAGCCTCATCTCTCTCCTTCTCTATTAGACACGCCGCACCCATGATGTGCTGTATGAACTCATGTACCTCTGACGTGCCTGGACTGGGACAGGTGCACACGGGGTTTCCTTCCAGTGAAAGCGTTCTGAGCTTCCCACAACAGCCCAAATACATCAACTGGGCCAGATCACCGACATCATTCCCCTCCAGGTCCAGCAGCTCCAGGTGCTCCAGCATACTGACCGGAGTCAGGTCTGAGATGCTGTTATACGCCACATACAGCTCCTGAGGAACACACAATATAAACATTTTATATTATTTAAAGGGGTGGTTGATTACGATTTAACTTTTCTAACTGTTAGTGTGTAATGTTGCTGTTGGATCATAAACAACATTTGCAAAGTTACAACACTCAAAGTTCAGAGCAAAGGGAGATATTTGCTTTTTAAAGTGTGTATGCCAGGTTAAATTTTTAATTATGATTAACACAAAATAGTTAGGGGAAATACAAGTTTGACAAGTTGATGTATTGTTTTGTATGTTTTTCGATACCTAAAGGCAGAATATAAGATGAAAAAGTTCGTTATTTTCAGTCCTCACTTAAAACTGCCCCTCCCCCCAAACGAATCGTTTGACGTCATATGAGGGAGACGTCTCCCCCGCTCGCTGAGTTGTGTTGATAATTGTACCAGTGATAGAGCGAGAGAATTAGTTATTAGGACATTTATTTAGTTATTTAAGTTAGGTAGTTAGTATACGCAGGCGTATTTTCACGATGGTGAATTACTGCGTTTGTGCTGTGTGCAAAAACACCGTTAAAACCGGTCACAGAGTCCACTGTGTCCGTGCCTGGGTCAACTTTGTTCGGACCAAACGCGCTGACTTCAGTGCTGCTTCGGTCATTTGCAGCGCCCATTTCACTGAGAAGGACTACGCGGTTGGAGATCTCATGAGTTATAAAATGGGATTTAAAACCCGAGTGAGACTGGCAGCTGATGCGGTGCCTACGGTGCTACTGAAGCAGTCGATCGCGCCCGCGTCTCTCTCTCACTCACTCTCACTCTCACTCACACACACACACACACACACACACACACACACACACCAACATATTCCAGCATTGCAATCTTGACACCGCAGGCTGTTCATTATAGCCACGGAGCTTCAGAGCTAAGGCGGAGCTACAGATTATGTATCCCTAAATAACCCGCGTATAACAGTAAGCCAACGTTAGTTCCGCATGAATTAATTTGCACGCGAGTTTTATTTATTTTTATACCGTGTATTCTCCGTGTATATTCAAGCACCGAACCGTGACGCCCGTAACGTTTCGGTTCAATACGAATACATGTACCGTTCCACCGCTAAGTTATGCCTATACTACCAGACACCTGACCAACTCTCCACTGCTTCTTCTTCACACCAGATATTTATGTTTCTTCGATAGGAATTATTTGATTTCTGTTTGGCTCCTCATCTGTCTCCCGCCTGGGAGGCTCAAAATTGTATGGCTGTGGGCCATCGTATAGGTTTGAGGGGGATTTTGGATCTCCTCAGACTCAAAACTCTCCATACTTCAATAGAACTTTGTTGGTGCGACTCCCTTGTATGACGTCACAGCTCAGCCCTTGTTTTAAAAATATGATCTTGACAGAAATGGCTATAAATCTTATTGCAGGGCAGTTACAGTAATAATTTTAATGCTAATTACATTTTCACTCAGACATCTAACCCTTATTTAATATATCTAAAAAAAAAATTAACCTGACATACACACTTTAAGAACTACAACAAACGGCTGGTAGGAACTACACGACATTTCTCCTGGGTTAGTGACATCACTAACCCTTAAATTTACATAAACCCCGCCCCCGGGAATGCGATTTATAGATTATCAAGACAGAATATGCTAATCAATGACTAGTAGATACACATAAGCTACATAAATTCGTTCAGAAATGTCCTGTTGCTTCTACATGTTGTCACTTCTTCTCGGGTCTCTCTATCATTGTCTGACTCCGGTTTTAAACATAAAAGGCTAAAAGTTTTGAAATTTCAGTGCATGTCTGTGTGTGTGTGTGTGTGTGCATGTGTGTGTGTGTGTGTGTGTGAGGTAAAAGGACACAAGCTGTTGAAGCTCCGCCCCCTGTGCCGGGAGCAGCAGCTCATTTGCATTTAAAGGGACAGACACAAAACGGTGTGTTTTGCTCACCCTCAAAAAGTGACACTTTAACATGATATATACAAATATCTGTGGCGTATTTTGAGCTAAAACTTCACACACACTCTGGGGACATCAGAGACTTATTTTACATCTTGTGAAAAGGGCATTATACCCCCCCCCCCCCCCCCTTAATACTTCATAATATGATGGCTTTGTCATAATTTTTTTTTAATACGTTCACATTAGAAAACCAAATACCTTTTACTGTGCCTTCCAAAAAAAGAGTTTAATCAATTCAGTCTTTGTAACATTTTGCTTCTGAGTGTTGTTTGATACCTTTAAGCTGGCGAGAGCAGGAAGTCCCTCCAGGTCGGTCAGACCGCATCGAGACAGCCATAAAACCTGCAGGAGGGACAGGCTGGTCCCCAGATCCCTGAGGAAACACTGAGAATAATGAGCGATCATTGCGTTCCCTGATTCACTCCGTCCCTCTATAGTATTATATTTTAAGAATTAATTCAAGTCAAGTCATCTTCATTTATATAGCGCTTTTAACAATGTAGATTGTTTCCAGGGGTGGAAAGTACAAAGTACACAACTTCCTTACTTGAGTAAAAGTACAGATACTACTGGTCAAATATTACTCAGTTACAAGTAAAAGTTGTAAAGAACGATGTTTACTTAAGTAAAAGTACAGAAGTACTCATTTTTAAAAGTACTTAAGTATAAAAGAAAATGTCAATGCATTGTTTTATTATTGTTGGATTGTTGCATGTAATAACCAATTTACAGTCCCTTATGCCTCTGAATCTCTGCCGGTCTACCCTCATATCAATATCACATGTATTTCTATAACAGTTCCAGTCGTGGGATTGAATAAGTCACTCAATAACGTCCACAATGGTTTCGGACACACAAACGGCTGTTCCCAGTTTTTTTTTTTTTTTTTGGCCTTTTCACCGTAACTGCGTATTACATGACGTCACGAACGCGCATCACAGAACAGAGCAAGGCGAGCGCTTGTGCTTATAAAACTTAAACTTTTTCATTTATTTGTGAAATGACAATGGTTTCGCTAGATAAGAGCCGTATTCATCGTCTGGTGTCGTTTAAAGCCCGTTGAAGCGGCGCTGACACTGTCATCTGGACCTTGACCCGTTTGGGGCCCATTGACGTCCATTATATGGAGAAATGTTTTCATCAAAAACCTTAATTTCTTTTCGACTGAAGAAAGAAAGACATGGACATCTTGGATGACATCGGGGTGAGTAAATTATCAGCAAAAGTTTTTTTTAAAAAGTGAACTAATCCTTTAATATCCATGACGAGTATTAATATTCTGCAAAATATCTTCTGTTGTGTTCCACGGAAGAAAGTCATTCAGGCTTTAGAACGAGGGAAAGTAAGTAACTGATGACAGATTGTTCATTTTGGGGTGAGTTATTCCTTTCTGGATGTAACAAAGTAACTTATGTAGGGAAATGGAGGGTCTTACCGCACAGATGAGATCAAACTGTTGTTCATTTTCAGCTGTGTAAGATTGGGCAAGTATATTCCTGTGAGACAAGTGGACAAAAACACAAACGTTCATCAGATTTCATAAAAGGTAATGTCTTCATTGCCCATCCAGCCATCATTTCAATCCAAACTACATCCTAATCAATCATATTTGGACCATTACTATATTTTTTCCCCCATTTTGACATGATTTTTATGACAAGTAACATGTGGCTTCCCCAAATTCTTAATACCAGCATGATATAAAAATAGATATATTATCTAAAAAAATATAAATAGGCTACATTTTCTAAATGAATAAATAAAACGTATATTTTAACAAATAAAAATCTCACCAAAGTTGTCTAAAGTGTCCTGTCTGGTGTCAACACACATCTCTAGCGACTTCACTTCTTGTAGATTTTCTGATCCACTCAGAGTTTTCTGAGAGGAGACAAAAGACAGTGACCCTATAAACATCAGGTGCTAAATACACAGTATAATATAACGTTTTTACATTTATCGCCCAATTCATAGTGTCATCATGTTTAGCCTCAACACTGAGAGCCTACCAACTTTTCTGGTGAGAGACACAGTTGCTCCATCATCAGGTCAGAGAGATCTGGGTCAGCAGGAGGTTTAGGGTTTGATATGAACTCAGCTCTCTTCTTCGGCGATGCTTCACTCGACATCTGCAACATTTGCTTTCCTGCCCTGAAATATAGGCTATGTTAACAGTTTTAGAGAAAAAGGCAAACTTAATGAATTAAGTAAACTGTTCAAAGTTTACTATGTCATACTATGTGCGTTCTATCTTTATATATTCATTATTTTCTTACCTATTGAGCCTAAACAACGTGATTATTCGGTGTGTGAGCATTCGTCTTCAGCCTCACTCGACTACAAGTTTGGATAGCAACGGGAACTACTTCCTGGATACGGCCCACGGGGCACCTGTGATTTGTAGTCCGTTATCAAAAACATCTTCGTGACTGTAGTATATTATATTTAAGACTGTACGTCTGTGCTGATGTAGCTTGAAACAATGAATAGTCATATACGTTGTCATTTCCATGAACGTGCACGAAATAACGAATTCTACAAGGATGAATATTACATTCTACTTCGATTATTAACACGACTTACATTAGGACGTAAACAACTAACGTTAGGTTACATTTTTTACACTGTTTTGCCCCAAAAGTTTTGTATTATTTTTAATGTTAACTTTAGACAAGGTATTGTATTGTTTCTTGACTCAGTAACATATTTATTTATTTATTTTTATTATTATTATTTTATTTGTTTGTTTGTTTGAATATGGTTTTAGTGTTCATTTGTGTCTCTTTTTGGATATTACTACCGGAAGAGGAAAATAAATACAAACGCCTAGTCAATATACTCACTAAAATTTACAAAGACTGGCCTAAATATTCACAAAAGTTACAACGCCTTATGAAATACTTATGGTTATGATAATGGTGTGATTCAATCATCAGGGTTGTCAGATTACTGATCAAAACTCACTCAAATATACTAACTAACTAACTTAACTAAACAAACTAACTGAATTTCAGTAATATAAAAAATAGGTTATTATTCTTTTTTTTCTTTTTTTTTTTACACCAAAATAAGATATTTGTACTAAAATAAAATACAATTATAAAACAATTTTAAGAATGTATAAAATTATAAAAAATAAAATATACATTTAAAATAATTGTATTTATATTGCAATGGGCCAGCCTAATCAACCCTCATCCTTCCCTCGGGTCATTTTTTGAGCACTTGAACCACGAATACACAAACAAATATTTATGGATTCGAGGAGTTTTGTGGTTAAAAAAAGAAGAAAAAGTTACAAATCCTTCCCTCTCTGGTCAATTTGACCCCCTTAGGGAATGGATGGGATGCGAGGAATGCTTCAGTACACAGAAAAACCTAAAAGTGCTAAAAATTCTAACAAAAAAATTGCTAAAACTTGATTTTATAATGTCTAGATGTCTATCTTGAATGCACACCAAAAGGCACTGATTTTAGGACCCAGAGGAACAGCTCATTTGCTCCAAGCAAGAGTCATGAAATATCATGTTATATTATTATTTTTCCCCACAAAAGGTCGGCTAAGATACACAATGTAAAATATTTTGAGCTGAATTAAAATGTTTATCCATGAAATTGTGAGTTATTTTGAATTTTAGTTGAAAGAATGTGAGGAATGTGCGTAAATTACTAACTTACTCTTTGCGTATTATTTATTGATCAAATCTTGTAATTTAAAGGAAAATAAAATAACAAATAACAAAAAAACTCCCCAAAAAATTGCAATAAAAATAGAAAAAATATTAACAAAATTTAATAAAATAAGAACCAAAAAAAAATTGTAGGGATAATTGTAGGGATTCGGGTCACTTTGACCCGCAAGGGCAGGGTTTTGTTTCAGGATGCAAGCTTATATGTTTAAAAATAAATGTTAATTAAATTAGAAAATTTACCAGACAGGAGTAATAGTAATTAATAATAATAGTAATAAAAAACTTTAATAAATGTTGTACCCTGCAAATAAGTCAACATTTTTTTCCCGCTTTCGATTTTATTTGATCTCTTTCTTCCTACAAAATATCACTACATTAAAAAACCCTCTACAATTGTGACCTGGTTTACAGTTTTAAACTTCAACATTGTATAGTTGAATTACTTTTGCCTGAATAAAAACAATAAGTGTCACTTGGTTATTAATGCAATGCATATTTATTTTCAATTAGAGCTTCTTTTAAAAAAACAAAAAACATTTGCCTTTATTTTACTTCAATACACTTGTCCATAAATCTTTTGCATAATCACACTTCAAAAATAACTTTATAGTTTCTAAATCAGAACTACATTACATAATATAGCTACACATGAGGGAGAGAATGCAAGGACAGCAGCTTTGTAACCATAAAAACATATTTTATTTAGTTATGCAATAAAAAAATGATACAGTAGGAGCAGCTGTATTCTGGGGTGCGGCCTACTAATCCCATTGGTTGTTGTGTTATTGAGGGTGGAACAAAGCCTTGTGATTGGCTGTGCTCTTGGTTGATCAGCCACCGATCTACGTCACAAGGATCTACTTAATATTCATAAGCTCAGCCTTTGCCATAGTAAGATTGGTGAATCTGCTGCCGGGGCGGTCCTCTCGTGTGGGGCTGGGCGTAGGCTGTACTGCACACACACACACACACACACACACACACAGCGGAGCACATTGTTCACAGTGGACTGTCTGCTACATCTAATACAATCCAGGAAAATCTCGAATTAAACGAAGTCTCCTGAAGAGTGACTGAATCCGGGGAATCAGAGGTGAAGTGTACATGTTTTTGCTATTAAACCATACATCGTTTGTATGCAATGTATTGTAACGTGACTCAAAGTGGCACATATTGTTTACCTTAAACATATTGCTATCATCGACCACAATTGCCGTATATTTATGGTAATAATTAGTGCGTTTTTATAATTGCATGGAGAATGTTTACATGCATGTGTGAACAATCAGTCATCGATACCGATCTATAGATTCCAGCACTGTTCTGTATTTTCTGTAATGTTTTATTCAAAATTGTTTGTTGATAATTTAAATGGACTATAGTGTTTATTTAATTACTTTATATATCATTCACCCTTCACAAGAAAACCTGTTCAAGCATCTAAAAAAAAACTGAATCTGGTCAGTTTACATTGAATCAGACTCTAGTAATCGATCAAACTGGCCATGGCTTATCTTCCCGACGAATTGCATTTATTGGGAAAGATTTCAAGTCTAACACTGAAAGGAAACATGTTGACTAATTATCTGATTTGTTAAGTTTTGGTGGCATCCATGTGACAGTTACGAGCCTCTCTGTAAACTCGGGTGACGCCCCATAGTACCCGACGAACAAATGCAAATTCTACTATGACGAAGGCCAGCTCATGCATATTAAGTAGTTTGCGTCGTAGCGTTCCAATGGCGAAGAACTGTTTGCTGAATACTAATTAGTTTCTGCTGACGTCGCTTAGTAGCCCACCAATGACAATGCCTCGATCATGAATATTAAGATGCCTCAGCATAGTAGGATTCGTAATTTCTGGATTATGAAGAGCAGTGCGGAAGTTTAATAGTATGTTTTATCGCAGAACAAGCCAGTTTAGGTCGCTTAAGTAGCTCTACAGAAGTTGTATTGCATCTCTGTAATATTTTATAGGTCACTGCACAGTGTGATTCGTTGATTTTCTCTTTAGCTACAAAATGAAAGTAACCAAATGTGTTTTTCTGAAGCCTTCTAAACTGTTATTTGAGATAACTTACTGTGAGAAGGTGCTATCATATAATGCGACTCGATTTGATCAACTAATCCTTATTTACAGGCTCTTTTCAATGTGAGGGACATATTAGCCTGATTATACACTATGCCTTCGTTTCGGCCGTGCCAACATCTATAAATTTGAACCAAAATCTGCTGAAAAACAGATGTAAGCCAGTCTGAGATGTTTTTTTGGGCCCAGACATGTTTGTTGGCTGTTTTTAAAGTGGGTTTGGGCTTATCAGGTCTGCGTTCACTCATTTTCAAAGAAACAGTTTGAGGCCCAAACGATTAATTAAAAACGCGTTACGAAATTAGTTTAGTACATGATACATCACTGTTTTGCTCTGGGATGCCCAATGGCTTTGTGGGTTTGTTTGAAACCGTGCAAGTGAGGCCTCTTCTGTTGTGAGGCCCGTTTCAAGTGAAAATGGTGAAAGACCCACCATTAATCCAGTTATGACCATCTCAAACCAGCAAAGACTAGTGTTGTTCTTATTTACCGGTACTACATTTATTTACATTTACGCATTTGGCAGACGTTTTTATCCAAAGCAACTTACATTGCATTTCAAGGTACAATTTTAAATTCTTATCAGTTCTTGCTTTCCCTGGGAATCGAACCCATGACCCTATATATATAATTTAATTGAAATAATACTGAAATAAAATATAATCTAAATATTTAATAAAAACGTAAACTCAGGGTATCTTTACTCAACAATGATGTACTAAAAACAGGAACGTTTTTCCTTTGTGTTTTTCGCGTACAGACGATAACGTTTTTAAACTGATCCCTCTTAAAGGATTAGTTCACTTTAAAAAAAACGTTAGCTGATAATTTACTCACCCCGATGTCATCCAAGATGTCCATGTCTTTCTTTCTTCAGTCGAAAAGAAATTAAGGTTTTTGATGAGAACATTTCTCCATATAATGGACGTCAATGGGCCCCAAACGGTTCAAGGTCCAGATGACAGTGTCAGCGCCGCTTCAACGGGCTTTAAACGACACCAGACGATGAATACGGGTCTTATCTAGCGAAACGATCGGTCATTTCAAAAATAAATAAAAAAGTTTAAGTTTTATAAGCACAAATGCTCGCCTTGCTCTGTTCTGTGATGCGCGTTCGTGACGTCACGTAATACGCAATTACGTTGAATTACGTACATTTTCAGGCCCCCAAAATCATTTAATTCATTCATATTTTTGTTTATTTTATTTCATTTTCACTGTGCACATGATGTCTCATCCCAAATATTTCCATTGCATTTATCAACATACAAACAATATCTTGAAGTGTCTGCAAGTGAAGGGCAGCAGATTTAGGCTAGACGGATGTAATGATCTGGCTCGTGATGGTTATTTTGGGGGATGATGTCAGTAGCTCACTCCGCCTGGATCTGTTATGGTTCCTCAGTATTCGATTCCTTCGATTCCTTTTCCCACGTGAGATTCCTTTTACTGTCTGATCCCGACTGGAAATCACTTAGGCCTTCTTCTTCTTCTTCTGTAGGGTTGTGGCTCAGGGAAAATTGATACTTGAGATTCTATGGGGACCATTTATTACTTGTGCTCTAACATCATGTTTAGCAATATAAGATTTAAAGTCACTGTAATTGTCAGGACATAAAGGTTCTCAATGATTAGGCAAATAATATTCATTCCAAATTCTTGGTATTACCGTAGATATGTTGATGTCCATAAAATGCAGACCTGGGCTGGGTATTGATTCAGATGTTCCTATTCGATTCGATTTCAATTTCAATTCCGATTCTAAATTCGATTTCGATTCCCGATTCGACTCTTAGGCCCTGTTTACACGAGAACGCTCGCGGGTGAAAACGTAAAAATATTTTATCAGATGTGCCTTTCGTTTACACGGCGATGGCGTTTTTGGGGCAAAAAAGTGAAACCACCCTCCAGAGTGGAAATCTTAAAAACGCTCCACCATCGCGTTCCCGTCTAAAGGGTAAAAACGCAAAAGTCTGCTAGACAGTGAAGGCGTCGCGTACGCGTTTACGTCACAGGCATGCGCCAGTACAGGAAAATAAAACATTATCAAGCTAAAATATAGCATTAATTTCATTGACAAAAATAAAATACAAAATTCTGTCATTATTGAGCGACACGTGAAGAGCAGCGAGGGTTAAAGCAGCGGCTTTACCGTATTAAACATGACAAACTGTGTCAGCGTCTCTTTCACTTTCAGTGCTCCACATCGCCTCCTAGCCGCCTGGAGTGCACACTACATCCAATATTTTTTTTTTTTGCAAAAACGCCAAAACTTTTCATTCAGGTGTAAACTGAAAAGTTTTTGTAATTAAATTTGTTTAATATAATTTTTTAGGGTTAATTTTCACGAGTGATAAACCAGTTGTTGTAAAGTTCTTCAGCAATGAGCCATGAACAAATTTTGCATACTGCTAAACAAATTTACCAAATGCCAAATATGTCAAACAAAAATATAGTTTTTGCCCCCACATTGTGCGCCCACATAGGTGACATGTTTACCGGTTGTAGTTTGTCCATGTTGTGTGCAAAAAAATAGATGCTATCAGTCAAAACGCATCATCTGAGAAGTGCTATCTCTTTTGGGCAATGATTTCAGCTCTCCAGCCCAAAACTAACAGTTGACTAGGGTTGGAAAGTAAACAACTAGAAACAAACCACTAGAAACCTCATAGCAATGTGCAAAAAATATCCTGGAAACAAGCTAAAGACATTATTTCAAAACTGGGCACCCACTGTGTGACTTGTGTCAGGTTTAGATGTTTATTCCAGATAGTGGTGTGCGGTATACCGGTTCATACCGAAAACCGGTGTATATTTTCGTTACGATATTAGTTTTTAATATACCGCCATACCGATGTATTTAATTACACGCGCTGCACGACACTGTTTCAGACGGACCCTTTACAATGTTGCGAGGCGTGGTGAGGGTATCACAGCAGTGCTCTGGTGATACGTTACAGGGAAGATGGATGCTGCAGAACTAGTAGAACATGACACAGAAGAACTTGTGCCAAAAAGAGGAGCCGGGGCTGTTGTTTGGAGGTTTTTTGGTTTCCAAAAAAAAAAAAAAAGTTTCGGGAACCGTTCATCCAATCGACTTCACAAGGGAGTGCAGTGTCGCATTTGGTGCAATATAGATGGACACGCGAGACGCAACATTCAGAATTAATTCAGAATTCAGACCGATTCAGAATTAATAAACTTTTAGTAAACTACAGAACAACGCGAGCGGGAAGCGGCGCACCTCAAGCGGGCAGGGCTTATATGCTCTGAGAACGGACACTAGTAATATAAAACGCACACACACAGGTCTGTTAAATTAAGCAATACTTTTAACTTAAGGTAATCTAATATTTTTCTGACTAACAAATTACTGACACAGTAGATATAAAGAAAAACTAATTTTAAATAAAGAAAAAACGAAATTTAAATAAAGAAAAAACGAATTTAAAATTAAGAAAAACGAAATTTAGATAAAGAAAAAACAAAATTTAAATAAAGAAAAAACGAAATTTAAATAAAGATTATTTATAAAAAGATTTTTAATTTTTTTGTGTATATCAAATTTGCATAAAAATATTTTTGTGAAATTTGCACAGTAAACGTTCTGTATTTTGACTGCAATTGTCTTTGCATTCTGATTCCTCACTTCATTAGAATCATGACTGACTCTTATTTGTAAACAACAGCATAATTTTCTGGGGCCATGCAAACCTGTATTACTAGTGTGGAATTATTCTACAATATTCACTAATGACAGTAAAATAGACCATCCTAAGTCGATTTACTGCAGTAATTCCTCTCTCAACCAGTAGAAAATGCATTGAACACCTGATTATGCATGAAAAAAAAATAAACGTCATAAACCATTCTACCATTGGAGAAAGTGTAGCGGCTAATTTGGATCACGTGTGCCTTGATAACCAATCACATTACAGCCGTGGCGTCATTGAATTAATCGTTAAAAATTGTGCGACAGTCAGTCACTGTTTGGCGGTTACCATAGAAATCATAACTTTCACGCAATTGACCGTTCGCAAAAGCCACGCCCCTTAGTTATTGTTACTACGCCCGTCAAACAATTGAGAACCAGACACATAGCCATGGCTGGGTTGAGCTCCATACATTAAGTGAGTGGTTTTGGAGTAATGCAGCAGACATATCCTCCAGGGCACGACAGAAAGTATAGACAGAATAGCGCACAGGAGCACATGCACAAAACAGTTTTGTGAAATTATATATCAATCATTTTTATTTGATCATATATCATTTTACAAAACTGTTTTGCGCATGTGCTCCCGCGCGCGCTATTTCAGTCACAACACTGCAATCAGAGGACGCGCTGAAACATCAACTCTCGATGCGGTTCTCTTCATAACTCGTAGCCGACTGAGAAGGACATATTTGTGTAAATAGTTGTGCAACTGCGCAAACTTTGTTTTGAAGTTTAATGTTTGAGTTCCAGAGGAATTTGTGACTGTGTACCTGCTCAACACACAAGTTTCGTAATTAGATCCGTGCTTTTTCTCTCTTTTCCCTCTTGTTTGCTGACTGATGAGGGGCCGCAGTAGTGCCGTAGTGAAACGGTGTTTGTACATGTAGCCTGTTTTTTAATAATAGTTGCAAGCAATCATAAAATACAGCAAGTTTTAAGCCCGTGCAGACCTCACTGCCATATCTTGCTGAAATCGAGATGTTTGACGGAGGTCCTTCTCCTTAGTTACAGTTGCTGAGCTAGGATTGGACGAGAACCATTCGAGGGCGGGGTTTTGCGAACGGTCAATTGTCTATGGATTATAGACTTACAGACATTTTTTCACTGTAAACAAAATTAATGTTTAGGAGCAAACATGTTTCAGATTTGCTGTCGATTCATTAAATAAAAAGCTATTTCCTCACAAAAGCGTTGTATATACAGGTTTCTTGTATACAAACAATACCGGATGCGCGCGCATCCTAGAGGCAAGACCGCTATATGTTATGCCGAGTTCTGTAAAAGAACATTGTAATTAACGTAGATTTCGCATTGTTTGTAAATTCTTGTTGACTCAATAATAAACTGCAATTTCAGAGTTGGATCTGTTTGCTTGTGTTTCATTTGCATATTAATATAACATTATGTAAAACGTTAGTTAGTTGACTAGTATGAAATTGTCCAACTAAGTTTGCGAATCATAAAAACCTGACATACTCTATTTATTTAGGTTAGTTTACAGCACAACAGCTCCGCGTCATCTCTGCTTCTGCTAGATATAGCCGTAAAGAGTGTTGCTTTTTCTGCCTCTTAGATGCGCGCGCATCTATGTGATGACGTTGCACAGAAACCCGTGTATTGAGAGTAATGAAGCCTCTCCTCCAATGATATCCATTAAAAAAAAACGTCCTCTTGTCTCCTTCACTGCGTATCGCAGCGTTAGCAGGCATTACACTTTTTTCGGCTAAGGTTGCAGGCTTGCCTTCATGTGGCTTTGTTTATCCCCAACAGGACAGGACTACGGGGGCTCATTAGGACCCATTTGAAGCCCCTTGGCACTTCGGCGCTAATTATAAATCTTAGAAAGAGTGATATAGAGATCGCACTGGAAAGAACCCGATGGGATGTGTCTCTACTGGTCTCCATCCCAAACAACCGGTTGCTCTGACAGAAGGTCCTAATCAAACTTTCATTGCCCCCTGAATGTGTGTATAATTCATTCAGTTCTTCCCTCTTCGTGCCCTAGTTTAGTTAAAGAGGTTATTCAAAAGATGGCCTACATTTTTGGGCATACTTTGCTCAACCGTGTTTAAATTGAAACTGAAAGTGGCACTGTCACTCATCTCTGGTTTTGCGTAACTAAATATGAATGAACATCAGCAACGCGTAACACATTTCAAATGACAAATTGACTTTCATTGTTCATGTTTAATTAGTTGACAGCACAATTTATAATGATTTGCTTATATCAACAGGCTTTTTAAATGTAAATTCTGACATATTTACTGCATGCAGTTCACCAGTGCACATTATTTGAATGGGATTTTTTTCTTTATAAAAAATGTATAGTACTTCAGGCAAATCTGAAAAATGCTGTCATAATTTACACACCCTCATGTCATTATAAACCCAACTAACTTTCTTCTTTGCAATTGTACTTCCATTTTTCGAGCTTAAGTAATGTACATTGCTATTACCTTTAGGCTTGCTGTACGACTGTCACATGGTAGATGATAAAATAGCCCAAACAATCCCGTAGATTTGCAGTGAACCCCATATATAGAGCATAATTATAATAAGCCTTGAGGATTGGGCTCTTTAAATTTGGCCAGTGAGGAACCTCCTATCAATGTAAAAATGTATAATTATTTTTTTATTCTTCTATTACCGTACATTTACCCCAATGTTTTGTTTAGCTTTCAAGGGGTTAAAGGTACAATATGTACGATTTTTGTAAAAAAATATCCAAAAATCACTTGCACAGTGTGATATATTTCCTGCAGTTGTGTACTTACAATATCCCAAAAGTTCCCAAAGATGTTTAATTTCAGAGAAATTCAGATTTTAAGTTCTGGCTCGTCCCTGGTCATTGTCGCCTGTCAATGACGTAATATCCGCGTTATCCCTGGTTTCCGCTCGTACTGCCATAGTAACCATGGCGACAGACGTGGACAACTGCGTTGTGTCTAGCGGCACGCTCACGCTGTTGTCGTTTCGTTCAAACATTATGGACATGGCAAGCAGACTTTGGGACAAAAGGAGAACTAACACAAGGATCAATATCGGCGCGGTGTTTTCGAGACGCCGAGAGCTAGCGTCCGCGACTAACTTGGACTTGACAGAGACGCCGCTCTCACGTGTACTTTATTAGACAGGTGAGCAAATGTACATAAAACTAATCAATTATATAGCTCAACATGATGAAATGTTAGAATATGATCTGTATGTATTCTAATGTTGATCTAGCTTACGGCTAGTCTCATATCCATCAAACTAACACATAGAATAACATTATAACTTTAACACACTCAAATACAGTTTAGTGTGATATTGTAGAGTAGGGCTGAACGATTTTTGAATATAATCTAATTGCGATTTTTTTTTTCCCACCAATATTGCGATTCGATATGCGATTTTTTTTATTTTTTAAGCTCTTTGTCTTCTGTATGAAACTGTTCTTTCCTGGAAGCCAGACCTCTGTTATGATGACATGAGGTGAAGCATGAATTTATGAATGACATTTTTATTGAACTACTTCAATCACAATAGTATATTTGAACTTCCAGGGCCCTATTTTAACGCTCTGAAACGCAAGTGTCAAAGTGCAAAGCGCAAGTAAGTTTGTGGGCGGGTCTTGGGCGCTGTTGCTATTATACCGGCGGGATAAACGACTCTTGCGCCGACGCAAATCTAAAATGTGTTGGTCTGAAGTCGCTTCATTACTCATAGGTGTGGTTGGGGCGTGAAATAAACCAATCAGAGCGTCCTCTCACATTCCCTTTAAGAGCCGGCGCGCTTGTTCCACGGCGGATCGCTATTATAACGGCGGATTGCTATTATAACGGCGGATTTGCCGGACGCACGCCAGGAGCGGTTCACAGCCGAGGAGACTGACGTTCTCGTCAGCGCCGTAAACCCTTGTTCACACGCTACATTATGGCCAAGCACGCGCCCTTAAATACCATATGACCTGAAATCCCTCTGAACATCTTGTGTGTAATCAAAATGAAAAAATAATTTTGCACCTGGCTTTATCATATGTTAAAAAATTTAAAAAATTGATTTTCGCCATATTTTTTTAAATAAAATGTCACATAAATCAGGCCAGGAATGATTTATTAACAAATCCCTCTGAACATATCTTCAGAATACTGCTAAGTGTGTAACTGGAGAGTTTGGTGTACATCGGCTGAGATGTTTCTACTGGAGAATGACAAAAAACTCATTTTGAGAAAAAGGCATTTAAAGATTTGTAATGTAAAAAATCATACTTTTTTAGTGGAAACAACTATTTACTGACACAATATCTCAAAAAGTAATGTGCAAGATTGGGCCCCCAATCTTGTAAACATCAGAACATAAATATATATATTTAAAAATTTGGTAAAAAAAATATACTAATGTCATAGAACCCTTGCAAAGTTATGTTAAATAGTTTAAGAAAGCCACCGCTACTGGTCACATCTATGGTTAACGTTAGATTGATTTGTTTAGATCCAGTGAAGTTGTCATCATAGGCGTAATTTGCGGGTGGGACATTGTCCCCCACCACTTTTCGAAACATTGAGGCACGGATGTACCTAATACAAATAAATAAAACATCTCCAGTTAACTAGCAGAGCATTAATTTAGTACGATATTAAATAAGAGATCTAGCGCTAAAATCAGATTTTTCTTTTTTTATCTGAGTGCTTGTTGCCGCTGCTATCGGTTGCATGGATCTATCTCCGTTGCGGAGACTCTCCGTACTACTCGTTTTGGTGAAATCACAAAAAAATGCACACAAACGTGTCCCTGCTTGATATAGACTGTAACCACAGATATTCGGTTTTGATGAGAGAGAGAAAAAAACCATACGAGTGCGGATTGAGGCCATTGTCAATGTAGCCTACAGTTGCCAAGTTAACTCTTGTTACGCTCCCGTGCCGTGTGACATATTTAACGGCTCTTCGTGTGACGTGACCATAATGTCTATGGACGTGACCAGAGTGCAGCCTTTGTGGTTAGAAAATATCGTTTGATCATATCGCGATATTATCGCAAATGCAATTAATTGTTCAGCCCTAGTGTAGAGCGAGTGAGACAGCGCTGCGTTACTTCACAAGTTTAAGGCGAGACACTACAGGTGAATAGGGTACAATTTTAAAATAATAGATATCACCATGAAACTTCCTCAGTTGATTACTTACACAAGTTCATAAAAAAAATGTATTACAAGTTTTTAAAATTTGTATGTTTAATTATGCAAATTAGGCATTTTCTCATTAAATATGCGCAATTTTGAATATATTTTCGGTAGATAGATCTGAACATATGATAAAGCCAGGTGCAAAATTATTTTTTCATTTTGATTACACACAAGATGTTCAGAGGGATTTCAGGATATATGCTTTAATTACCTAGGAAATCAAAATATACTGTCCATAGCCTTAAAAAATTGATTTTCGCCATATTTTTTTAAATAAAATGTCACATAAATCAGGCCAGGAATGATTTATAAACAAATCCCTCTGAACATATCTTCAGAATACTGCTAAGTGTGTAACTGGAGAGTTTGGTGTACATCGGCTGAGATGTTTCTACTGGAGAATGACAAAAAACTCATTTTGAGAAAAAGGCATTTAAAGATTTGTAATGTAAAAAATCATACTTTTTTTAGTGGAAACAACTATTTACTGACACAATATCTCATCAAATCATTAGCAACAACAATACAAACCACCTAAATCACATCAAAACTTATAAACACAGCATTTATGGCCTTAAACTGAGCAGAAAAACAGTCAAAAACACACATCTGAATGTCAGAGCGCGTCACGTGATGCATCTGAACCAATCACGGCGTCAGAAATTGACATCAGCCAATGAGATTTCGCTTTTACAGTTAAATGCCCATTATACTTTCACGATTGGTTGCTGATTAAAAGGAAATGACCATATTTGGATCCGACAGCATTGTACAGGAGAGAGAGCGCTTTCCAGCGGTGTGTGTGATTAAAGGAAGGAGAGAGAGATCGCGGATCATGTTGATTTATAACGACAACTTTTGTTGAATTTCTGAGAAATCTACAGACGCAAATAAACAAAGTGTAGTAAAATAAAATAAAGACCTAAATGTGTATTTCTGACTTTTTTTCACCACAAGTCTGAAAGACGACATGTTATTGAAGACAAATAGCCCAAAATCTCAAAATTGACCAGTGAAAAAAAACAATGTTTTTGCCTGCCGTGTCTCGCCTTAATTCGTCAAAATAAACTGACCTGTGTGAGTAATTCAGCACTTGCTAAATTTGGTGGAATGAAATGTCTTCATTTCTTTATATCCGCGGGACTCGTGTGTGACGCTGATATCTCTCATTAGCAATCGCGCACTGCTTCACACCACAGTCATGTTAAAAACATCAATGTATTCACTCATCCATAAACATTATTAGATTAATCAGCTTGACGACAAGTTCCATAATTCCGCTTATGTGTCATCAACCTTCGCCTTTGTTATTGTAAGAGGTTAGCGCCCCCTAGCTGCGAAAAAAATTACATATTGTATCTTTAAGGGAGTAATGTGTGTGGAGTTACTCATTAATCGTCCAGCACTTTAGTGTTACTCACAGATACACTTCTGCTGGACTCTCATAAGTTGCAGTAATACCAATAACCTTTGTCTTTTCATTAATTATTAATGCTGCACACCCACCTCTGGTGATCTTGAGTTGCACCTACGGCCCCAATGACGACTAATAATAAAACTCCACACCCTGGGACTAATATAGTCTGTCTGGTGATGTGCTGTCATGGATGGCTGTGACTAGAGTTGTGTCTTAAAGTGAGCCTTTTACTGTGTTGTGGGATATGTAGCCACTGGGGCAATGAAAAGTAAGTAGACCACAATAAAGAAAAGCAAAGTTAAAATAATGTTTTTGTTTAAAATACATTTGCAAAGTTCTTAAATGTACTCTTTGTATTCATGTTGAGTTTTATGATTTAAAAAATGTTCATACCATTTTCTAGAAAAGTTTTAATTCGGATGTATAAAAATGAATTTATAGAATAACTCTTTTTTTATGTACTATGAATTAAAAATGGGGATGAAGTAAAAAATGTGAGGGTGGTACGGGTTAAAATTTCTGATATTTTCAACTTTTTATAGCAAGGTGAGGTTAGTTCACATTGTAAAATGGTAAAATGTGGTGTACCTCTCCAAAAACATAATATAGATTAATTATTAATGGACAATATTTGTAATAATAATAATACTTTTTGCCTTGAAAAATAGATTTAAACCTGATTTGACCATTTAATTAGTTAGGTTGGTTCAGGTTGTAAAATGGTATGTGGCACAATCCGCATAATAAGCATGATGCTATTTATGAATTGGTATTAAAGGTACAATATGTAAGATTTTTGTAATAAAATATCCAAAAATCACTTGCACAGTGTGATATATTTCCTGCAGTTGTGTACTTACAATATCACAAAAGTTCCCAAAGATGTTTAATTTCAGAGATATTCAGATTTTAAATAATGGCTCGTCCCTGTTCATTGTCGCCTGTCAATGACGTAATATCCGCGTTATCCCTGGTTTCCGCTTGTACTGCCATAGTAACCATGGCGACAGACGTGGACAACTGCGTTACATCTAACGGCACGCTCACGCTGTTGTCGTTTTGTTCAAACATTATGGACATGGCAAGCAGACTTTGGGACAAAAGGAGAACTAACACGAGGATCAATTTCGGCGTGGAGTTTTTGAGACGCCGAGAGCTAGCGTCCGCGACTAACTTGGACTTGACAGAGACGCCGCTCTTACATGTACTTTATTAGACAGGTGAGCAAATGTACATAAAACTAATCAGTGTTATATAGCTCAACATGATGAAATGTTAGAATATGATCTGTATGTTATTCTAATGTTGATCTAGCTTACGGCTAGTCTCATATCCATCAAACTAACACATAGAATAACATTATACCTTTCAACACACTCGAATACAGTTTAGTGTGATAGTGTAGAGCAGGTGAACAGCGCTGCGTTTCCTCACAAGTTTAATTCGTCAAATAAATTGACCTGTGTGAGTAATTCAGCGCTTGCGGGTAGTTCAGTAGAATGAAATGTCCTCATTCCTTTATATCCGCGGGACTCGCGTGTGACGCTGAGATCTGTCTCTCATTAGCAGTCGCGCACTGCTTCACACCACAGTCATGTTAAAAACATCAATGTATTCACTCATCCATAAACATTATTAGATTAATCGGCATGACGACAAGTTCCATAACTCCGCTTATGCGTCATCAACCTTCGCAACCTTTGTTATTGTAAGAGGTTAGCGCCCCCTAGCTGCGAAAAAAAATACATATTGTATCTTTAATGTTATTTGCAAAAATACTTTTCTTATCTTGAAAATATATTTTAAAACATTTTTAAAACAAATAAGGAAAATTAATACTTTTTACTTAGTTGGTCATTAAGGTTTATTTATACACTTTATTTTAAGGTGACGTTGTTACATTGTACTTACTCAAATTTTAATAAGCTACTTGTACTTACTATAGAGTTACGGTTAGGGTTTAGTTTAAGAGTTAGTTACTTGTAATTATGCAAAATGTATTATTTTTACTATACTAAGTACATGCAGTAACTAGGACTGTGTCTGTAAGGAAATTTTCCCACCAGTTAATCGATGTGTGACAACACTGGTAATACCTTAAGTTAAGTTAACTCGCTAATTTGATGCAGATCATAACCGACCGAGAGAACTGAACCCTGAGCAACTTTATACGAAGGGAATTAATAACAAACACCTGTGATGATAAATGAATCTCCATTGCTGCTAATAAGAGGCGGAAAACAAACAAACAAACAAACAAAAGGGAAACAGGAACCAGTGAATAAACTAAAAGTCCATTAAAATGAACATAACTGTTACAAGAACATTGTTGAAGGTGTTTACGTGTATATGGTGTTATGAAACATTGTCACGTTGTCAGTATAGCATCATGCATGTAAATATAGTTCCCCCCAAAATAAAAATTCTGTCATGATTTACTCACCCGTGTGTAATTACAAACCTGTATGACTTTCTTTCTTCTGTGGAACACAAAAGAAGATATATCCAATGGGAATGAAACCGTACAGTATGAGCTCACAGTCAGGAAAACAACATCAACCAACCTATGACAGAATAACCAATGAGGGTGAGCGATGGACGGTGGCTGTATCACATTCAGAGTTAGAAATGTTGTTTTGGACCGTGTTGAAACTTGAAATGATACCCACAAAATAATCCGTTATCAGATAAAAGCTGGGTGTGCTGCAAGCTCGGGTCTTGTTTCAAGTGCCAGAATGCGTTTCATATTTCATAGTTTATCTCCTTTGCATCTCTATGAGAGTTTGTTCACTGAATGCTAAACAGTGGAAGATGGGAGATTATTCCATATTTCCTTAGGATACATTCTCCAAGTCTCTTGGTCTTGGAATACCGCAATCCTAAAGGCCTTTGATACAGCAAGCCGAGAGTTGGCCGACGTCAGGCTGTCGTTGAGTGTCTGTCGGCCTAGTTTTTGCAGTATGTTCTGCGGCTTTCTTCCGGTGGCCGATTGAAAGTGTTGAATCAGTGGCGGAGACCGTCGTGGAGAGAGTTTATTTGATTCATTGTGGGTTCTCTCTCACATAATAGTATATACATTTTTATGTTTAAAGGCTAGAGTTAAACCTGCATGACCATGGCCCTATCTTGCACCCAGCGCAATTGACTTTGTACTGGACGCATGTATCATTCCTATTCTGCACCCGCGCACAGCGGACTTTTCCCTCCACAGACACACGTCGGTAAATTAGGGAATGAACTTGCGCTCGCGTGGGTGGTTCGGTGAAAAGAGGAGTGTGTTCCGGCGCAAACGTTCCCTGGTGATATTCTGCAGTTTTAGAAAGCAATTGCGCCACTGACCAGGAAAAACCGAGTCTAAAGACAGCGGCGCCGCGCGTTAGTCAAATGGTATTTTAAGGGCGCATGCTTGGCCATTATGTAGCGTGTGAACAACACACACACTTTGATTCTCTAATATAAACGGACGCAGCAGTTTTAATTTTTGCAAATCATACATTATTACAAGGAAAAATATTAACACACGAGGGAAATCATTGTTGTGTCCGTGAAGAAAAAAAAAAATCTAGATTAGGCTACACATTTACCCAAATTATACGCCTGTTTAACCGAAGCTGATTTGTGTGGTTTCTCCATCATCCTCATACAATGTCACTTCTCTGTGTTTTACGGCCCTGACGAGAGCGTCGGTCTCCTCGGCTGTGAACCGCTCCTGGCGTGCGCTTGCAAACCCGCCGTTATAATACCAATCCGCCGTGGAACAAGCGCGCCGGCTCTTAAAGGGAGTGTGAGAGGACGCTCTGATTGGTTTATTTCACGTTACGCCCAAACCACACCTATGAGTAATGAAGCGACTTCAGACCAACACATTTTAGATTTGCGTCGGCGCAAGAGTCGTTTATACCGCCGGTATAATAGCAACAGCGCCCGGGATCCGCCCACAAAGTTACTTGCGCTTTGCATTTTGACACTTGCGTTTCAGAGCGTTAAAATAGGGCCCTATAAGTTTGCGTGTGCATTCGCAGCAGTTTGTGTTTTTTGTGTAGGCCTATATATTTATCTCATATAGGACGTATTTGGTTAAAGGGGGGGTAAAATACTTAGTTTCAGTCAATCTCATGTTAATCTTGAGTACCTATAGAGTAATAGTGCGTCCTTCATATCTCCAAAAAGTCTTTAGTTTCATCATATTTATAAAATAAAAATACAGCTTTCCGATTCTAACCGGAAAAAGCCGAGGTCCTTGATTCTGGGCGTGGGCGGAGCTATAGAGTCAAGCGGGAGCGCCCGGGAAGGTTTGCTTATTATCGATCGTGGTGCGGTAGGCCATATTACTATATATATATAGTATTTGGTTTGCAAATCCAGCGACGACCTGGGCCTTGTTAATAAAACATTCGTCACTGAAATGACCAGAACACAAAACCGCACTTGCCACACTCCTTTGCTGTCCCGGAAATACAAACTGCATCCACTGTTCCAGTAACACTGGGTTCTTTGGGAAGCTGAACAAGGTAAACTTTCCCTCACATCCCAAAACACACTTTTTTGGAGACATTCTTGACATCAACCATTCCTATTTAGCGCTGCTGATGATGATTTCCGGTAGTAGCGCGTCGATGCATAGATATTATATAGAGATATATGATGTCTATGCGTCGATGAGCGCGGTCTTTCTCTCCTCTGGTCGACGTGTGCGTGAACGCGCTTTTCCGAGAGCAATGCTCATATAAGGAGTTCCACTCTGGTCTACGTCATTAGATCTACGATAGAAAAAAACCAGCCGAAACGTGTTGCAACCCGGAAGTATGATTTTCAGCACAGAAATTCTCTGTTATTCGTTCAAAATAACTTTTCAAACTTTGGCCATTATTAGCATGAGAATCCATCTCTTTAACACTGTAAACAACTCTGAATACATGAAACACCATTGTACCCCCCCTTTAATAATTCACGTGGGATAAAGCGCATGCTGCTCAAATGGCAATGCACGACTAATAAAACTATGATTGGGACTGTCACATTACATAACGTTATAAAGAGAACAATATTGTAATAAAACTTTGTGAATTCATTGGGTTTAGTTGCCGTGTTGTTCCAGGAAGAGCACATCCACAACAGGAGGAACACGTTCTGAAGGTGGTGACATGTTGTATTAAACCCCATTCACACCACGGTGTCGCTAGTCTCTGTACTGTGTCTACTGTGAAGACGCTTGTGGCCGTTCCCGGTGCTGTCGCTCTAATGTTATTGGTAGACTGCATATCTGGCCATATCTTAAAGGGATAGTTCACTTTGAAATTAAATGTTGGTATGTTTTATCTTACCTGAAGTGCATCCAAGATGTAGGTGTCTTTGTCTCCGCAGGAGTTTCAATTTTGATATTTTTAGGTTCTTGTCTGTCAGTCATATAATGCAGGTCTATAGGCACCGTCTCCAAAAGCATGCAGAGAAAAGTCCAAATTACACAATTCCCCATCGTAAGTGCACATTGATGGCCTAAGACACGATACAAGCGGTTTGTGTGATAAAACCAACAGTATTTATATCGTTTTTATCTCTTTTACACAACCACGTCCAAGTGATCTGTTTACTTAGTCTGCGCAAGCGGCGTAGAGCGCCGGAAGTGATCTCTCTCTCTCTCTCGCGCGTGTACGTCACTCATGGTTTACACCAGAACCGATGCACAGAACAGAGATTGTAGGACGGCTAATAGAAATGGTTCTAGTTTGCGCTTATCCGGGATGTTTAAACCGATGTAAAAAAATACATTTACGTAAGCTCGCGCGAACTCATCCGGGAGAGATCACTTCCTGCGCTCTACAGCACTTGCGCAGACTAAGTAAACAGATCACTTGGACGTGGTTGTGTAAAAGAGATAAAAACGATATAAATACTGTTCGTTTTATCACACAAACCGCTCGTTTCGTGTCTTAGATAATCAACATTTCTCCATATAATGGATGTCAATGGGCCCCAAACGGTTCAAGGTCCAGATGACAGTGTCAGCGCCGCTTCAAAGGGCTTTAAACGACACCAGACGATGAATACGGACGGCTCTTATCTAGCGAAACGCTCGTCATTTCAAAAATAAATAAAAAAGTTTAAGTTTTATAAGCACAAATGCTCGCCTTGCTCTATTTTGTGATGCGCGTTCGTGACGTCACGTAATACACAATTACGTTGAAAAGGTCCATTATATGGAGAAATGTTTTCATCAAAAACCTTAATTTCTTTTCGACTGAAGAAAGAAAGACATGGACATCTTGGATGACATCGGGGTGAGTAAATTATCAGCAAAAGTTTTTTTTAAAAGTGAACTAATCCTTTAAGACATAACCGACTACGTTTAAGTGAAAACTTGCCAAGACCGGTATTTTGACATATTTTTGTGTGTATTTGTCCATTTAAGCGCATACCTGAAGCACAGAGTAGCCTGTTGTCCGTGTTTCGCTCCATCTCGGATTGCGTGCACAGAAGGCCGTCTGGTGAACAGCGTCTCTTTCACAGCTCAATAAAGCAAGACTGTATATTAATCATGTTACACTTGACTGATTTGGATGTTACATACTGTAGGAAATGTACCGCTTTAAAGGAAAGGAACAAAATGCGGCATCATGTTTTCATAATTGTAACGAGTTTGTTATTCCAGGAAGAAGGAGGCGGGAATCGGCGAACGCTTCACAACTTTAATCCAATAAAATAAACACAAAATGAAAGTAAAAGCGACAGCCCCTCACAGACGACTGCCACACACATAAACAGAACATAACATAAATGTCCAGGCCTGGTCCTCTCTCCTCCTTCACTGTCGTCACTATCTTTTACATTATCATTATCATTACATTTTTCATTATCACTCTCTCCACCGCCCGCCCTGCTTGCCACAATAATCATTGAAAGACAAACTCAAAAACAAAACTATTCTATCCCCAGTCATTAAATCATCTTTGAGAGCAACGGGGCCCCCTGGTGGTTCGGGGGCCCTATGCAACTTGCGTACTTTGCATATACTGTAGGGAGGACCGGCACTGGTAACAACAGAACTTGCGTCCATAGTTGGCTAACAATGCTTTTGGAAAACGCTCCCCAGGTACAAGATAAAAAATGTATGTGAACAAAAGCAAGTGAATGATGAAATGCTGCTTTTTTACGGTTTGTATATCTGCAAACTCTTCCGGTTTTCCTTTTTTAAATGACTCGTGTTGACTACTTTCACCTGCTGGAATGGAGATTTACTTCCTCTCATGCAGGTGTAGAACGCACATGCTAGTTGGCGGTTGACTGTAGTGTTTGTGGTGTGTTCAAGTGCAACTTTTTGGCCCAGACTCAGGTAACACCAGGCAACAGCAAGTTTTTTGATGTCGGTTTGGTGTGCCTGGGCCTTTACATAGATGAATAGCTAAAGAAATAGGCAAGGTGCAACATCTTGTAATAATTTGCAAACTTAAATAGTCAGCGATTTGGAAGTTGGACAATAAGACTTTGGACTACTTTTATGCTAATTAAAAAAAAGCATTGCTTCGCCTACAAATATTTAGTCAAGCCAAGTCACATTTATTTATATAGCACTTTATACTATACAGATTGTTTTAAATCAGCTTTACAGTGATAACAGTAACATTATTCAATGATGCAAACAAAGTTCATTTCAACTAAAGCAGCTCTGAAAAGAAAATAGTGTCATTGTTCAGCTGACTGAGGGCTGTTTTCCTCTGGGCAACGAATGAACACAGGGTCATTATGATTCGGGCTATGTCCGAAATCAGGTTATATATCAGTAGCATCCATAATATTGCATCCATGAATCCTATACGAATCATACCTTAACCCTTTAGAACCTGAAGCTAAAATTAGTGTTTTTCACATATTTAGATTTTTTTACTGTAAAATTCTAAAACAATGTGCTATCTTCATGTGTCATCTTTTTCAGAAAAAGATTAGCTTTCAACAAATTACAGTTATTGACCATTATTGTGTGTGGTGAGTTTGTGAATAGAATTTAAATAGACAAAAAAAAAAAAAACGAGAATACATTTTCAGATTTTTATTTAGAAAAAAACAGAAAAATCACGAACGAAAGAAACTAACACTTTAAAGTTGAAAAATTGAGTATAATACAACTATACAAGTCTTTTTTTGTGACATTGGGTTGCACAGTTTTCATTTAGGACGCTTTTTTTCATACACACACACACATACAGTACGCGTCCATTCTAAAGGGTTAAGGCCTGAAAAGGATCTTTGTTGTGTCTATATAAGATTTGAAACGTCACTGAACATGGAAGCAGTGGGAGGTTTGTTTGTATTGATGGTTTTGCTGGTTTCTCCTCAGGTGTGGTGAGAGGTTGAAGAGGCGTGAAGGAATGACTGAATATAAACTGGTGGTGGTGGGCGCTGGAGGCGTGGGCAAGAGCGCTCTCACCATACAACTCATCCAGAACCACTTTGTGGATGAATACGACCCTACTATAGAGGTAACGTGTGTGTGTGTGTGTGTGTGTGTGTGTGTGTGTGTGTGTGTGTGTGTGTGTGTGTGTGTGTGTGTGTGTGTGTGTGCACATTCAGTGATCTCAGCTAGTGATATACAGTCTCATCTATATAAATAATATATATGCTAAGGATGCTGATACACATAATCTAAAATCGTCAGGTCGTTGTGACTCATATTAGTACATTAATATAATCAATAATAGATGAGATGAGACTGGTTTATTGCACGTTACGCCCAAAACAACCATTACTCATTAAGAGAATAAGGACAACCCCTTTAGACGATGCGCCGGGCGCGTAGACCATTTTTCCCGTCGTTAAACTAGCAAAAGTGGATTCTGACATAGTGCTGTGTTGAAAAAATCGATTCACCAATTCTAAATCGATTTTCATATTAATTTCTAAAGATCGATCCGTAACTCAGAGGATCGATTTAATAACAGGCCTACATTTTCCCCATAAACACACTGAGACACGGCGACCGGCGGCGCTGCTAATGCGGTCTCTCTGAATCCACTTGTTGACAAGAAAGGAGGAATGAATCGTTCACATAGCGCATTTTTTTCCGCGTGCAAATTAGTTTTCCAGGCGCGCCTCTGTTCATGGTTGCATAGCAACGGCAGACGCAAAGGGAAAGCACGCGCTTGTTGAGAGGAGAAAGCGGTGCAAACTCGTGCACACTGCCCTCTCCATGATGACGAGGAAGTATCATCAAATAATTAATTGATTTCTAGCCCTTGCATTAGCTTTACTACTAGATATATTAATTGAGATGAGAAATAAAAAGCCGCCCTGTACAGCTCAGCTGTTCGGCCGAGCTTTCCATGTTGTTACGGAAAGGCCGTAACAGGCTTGTTTTTGTCACATGACCTGTTGAGATGCATTGAAGTGCTTCTCACTGAATTTGCACGCGCATAAAACGCGATATGTGAACGGCCCCTAAAGTGGTATCGTGTGCGGTTCGTTGTATCTAGTTTAAAAGGCCTTTTAAATATGAACGCAGTTTTGGATTAAATAAAAGGACAGTCAATTAAGTCAAATAAAACACGTTTTATCTCCTGTTTAGTTGGTAACACTACATTAAGACACCATTCATTAACATTAATGCCTTATCTAACATCAATACATTGAGTGAACAATACATTTTTACAACATTAATGTATGTTTGTGAATGTTATTTAATACAAACACTTGATTGTTCATGAACAGTTAAAACTTTTGATTTTAAAAATATAAGATCGGATCAGATCGGATCGAATCGAATCGAATAATGATAATCGATTCAAGATCTTGAGAATCGGAATCGAATCGATTCTTGAAATTTGAATCGATACCCAGCACTATTCTGACACTTGCGCCGTGCGCTTTAGACCATGAGCTTAGATCCTTAAAATAGGGCCCCATGTCTTTACTTTACTCAGATACACTTTGAAAAACCGTAATGATTTATATTTTAGAGTGGTCGGGCTGGATTTCATAGGAAATTTCATACATAATCATTTGCCTGTGCATTGAATTGCATGAATTTATTGATTCATGTGTGAAAATGAATCTTCATGCTCCTCCCAACCATTCTTTCACAATCTGAGCCTGATGAATCTTGACATTATCATCCTGGAATATGGCCATGATACACGGTTGTTTAAGAAATGAAAAGCTACACACTCCATCACTTAGGGTTAGAAGAACTGATGCCAAACATGTAACAAGCTAGAAACACAATAATCACTGGAATAATAATCAAATCATAGACTTTTAAGCATTTGCCCATTTACATCCAAACAGTGACTTTTGTATTTTTATTTGGCTGGTGTACTATTATAGTATTTACTAATTTCATTTTAATTTTAGTTTAAGTTTAGTAATTTTGTTATGTTCTTATTGTTTGTTTTGTTATTTTTTTTGTTATCAAAAAATAAAATCATCGCGCGAATTATTCGTGCATCAAAATCGCGTCCAGTGTGAAATGGCCTTTACTGTGGAATTTTAGTCCGTGATTATGAATGATAAGTCCAAGGGGAAACATGTACAAGATAAACAGAAGGGGACCTAACACCGAGCCTTGAGGGACTCCAAGATTGACAGATATGGTGTGAGATGTACAGTTGTTGATGGATATGAACTGAGATCTGTTGGTGAGGTAGGAGGTAAACCAGGAGATGCCAAGATGTTGTAGGCGTTGTAGAAGGATGGAATGGTCAATGGTGTGAAAAGCGGCAGAGAGGTCAAGTAGGAGGTATAAATATATATACTTTAGTATATATTTTTTATTTTCAGTTTTCGTAATTTTATTATTTCCACCTAAACGTATTTATTTCTGTTAATTCCTAAGGCAACATTCTACTGTTTGTGTATCTAATATTTACATATTTATTTAATTTAGGTTTATTTCAAATGCCTAAAAATATAAACTTTTTAAAAAAATACTTTCAGTTGACAATAACAAATAAATATCTTGTACTGTAGGTTTTGCTTTATTATTGTCCGTCTGTTCGCTAGATATAGCATTAGCGTTGAGCGACCACTACAATCTGGCCCTTCCATTCACTCACTCTCTCTTTCCCTCTGCACACTCGGTGTCAAGCAAACCCCAGGAGTTTCCCCTCGGCCTGCGTTTGCTTCCAGTGTGTGTGTGTGTGTATGTGTGTGCTTCTACATGTCCCTCTATAGACTCTCTCTGCTCTGTTTTCCCGCCACACCCGTCTCTGGACAAACAATGTCCTTTTTATGGCTGAAATTGCTAACACACATGAGCACAGACTTATGTGTCTCACTGGACACATCTCTACAGTCCGTTTGGTGTTTCAATCCTTATAGTTTCATCCAAAAGTTCTTTATTGGGCACATTTTTAGAAAAGTAAGTTACAGACCTCTAAAAAAGTTCATGGCTGTAAAATAACTAAATATTTTTGGCTTTTGAGTAAGAAAAGACTAGATGTAATTGGGTGTTGACGTGTCTGGGCGTCTCTGTGCAGGACTCCTACAGGAAGCAGGTGGTGATTGACGGGGAGACGTGTCTTCTGGACATCTTGGACACAGCAGGTCAGGAGGAGTACAGCGCCATGAGGGACCAGTACATGAGGACAGGAGAGGGATTCCTTTGTGTCTTTGCCATCAATAACACCAAGTCCTTTGAGGACATTCATCAATACAGGTGTGTGTCTGTTTTGTTTATTTATTTGATAGGGACAAAGCATGTTAATGAACATTTAGTATAAAATACTAAATGTAAACAAGCCCGATTATAGCAACATTGATAATTTACATCCACAGTCCCGAGGCAGGTACTCACAAGAACAAATGCTCAGCTATACACACAACACTACAAATACCAAATACACATTATTCAAATTTCTAATTAAAATGTTTACACAACTGATTCTTAAAAGTGTGATAATAAAAACATGTGCTCGCTATTACAGATTACACTTTCTGACCAAAAGATGTTCCGTTTTTTACGCTTGGGAATATGTCCTCAAAACCATAATTTCTTCAATTTTATTTTGAAGCAAAAAAATATATTTATCAGAAGAAATTTTGGGTGAAAACGATGATGAAATTGCATTCGGCTGTGGTGCATTACCTTTAAGATTTTTATGTCGTTGCTGTCGGTGGAAACCTTGTATGTCCAAAAAAGCGCTACTTCTCAGGAAATGGAAAAAACACTGTATTTAAAAAAAATAATAATTATACACTCTGTTGTCAAAGTTGATATTGTGGCTTTATATATGGCACTTGCATGTGTCATTATATTATTAACATTTAAACAAAAGCAAGCTCAAATTGAGTTACAAGTTTTTGACCAGTGAAATAACTTAAGTTATTATGGAATTACTTTTGTGCCAATAATAATGAAAGTAACTTTTCAAGAAACTGAAGTCATACTTGCACACATTAATTTGTTTATAGATTCGTCTTTATGTATTTTACTGCTGTATTGGTCTGTACTTTGTTCAGTGTATACTTATGTCTTGTAAAAAAAATTATTGAGTCTGTTCATTGTTTTATGTTACTGCAGAACAGGAACCTGCTGTAAACCAGTTGCTTAAACTGAGCCAGGCCCGTTTGACGGTGACTTAACTGTTACTTTTAACTTTCCTGTATAATAAATGAAATGAAAGTAAACAGTTACACCATATAAAGTGCATAACTCTAGCAAATTAAATCAAACTCTCTCAACCTGAGACAACTGGTCAAGAAAACAACCTGGCGAACTAGCATCTGTGGTGGAGGTATCTGTGTTTTTTGCCACTAGCTTTGTAGATGCGCGTGTCAATGTGAGATGCTTCATTAAATTAGAGTGGCTTACAACGGATGTCGACAAAGTCTTCTCTCCTGGACATAATGTACACATTACATACACGTTCTTGCCTTTGACCACAATGAATTTGAAGTAGTGCTTATATCTCCACCAACTTTTCATCGGATTGCTCCTGACTCGCCATCTCTGCTACTCCGTCAAATCTGTTTAACGGTTGTGTGTGTGTGTTGCGCCTGACGCGTGTGCTGGCATGTGTGTAAAAACACTGGCTCTGATTGGCTACCATGAAACATGACTCTGCCTTAGCCAATCATAATCGCTTACCTCGTTATTTACCCACCTCCTCACTAGCTGTGAGCCAGGGGTGCGTTCAGAATCGGATTACACAGTTTATTCAATCAATGCATATAACGCACCGCATTTAACATCCATTAACGTTAACGGCGTTGTAACGACGGGAAAAGTAATTAGTTAGATTACCTCGTTACTAAAAAAATAACGTCGTTCCAAACACTGTATATAATACTGAACATATTGTATAGTGTACGCTGTCAATCACAGGCAGTGATTGACAGCGCTCTGGTCCAATGCCATCGGTCATTGTCTGATACAGTAATTTTTATACTGTACAGTACTCTAGCCCAATGTTGTTTGGGGTGGCTGGGGGGAAATATGCTCTAATCGAAGCAAATATGATCTAATCGAAGACTGTAATATGTAGATAAAGTCATGTAATGATTGGGCTAACAGTTAAATCAAGACAACATTGTATAATGTTATGGGCTCTCACTGAGCTCGAAAATGCCTCACCACCTGAAAAAGCAAGTACTGTGTTATAAATAGTATTAGTATTGTATAAAAAAAAAGAAAAAAAAAAAGACTTACCACGAGTATCCAGTATCCTGATAGCGACGATGACTAATGATAATGATATCTTTCGTCTGTACTATTCCTCCTTTAAGAAATCATCTCAAAAATACTGTGTACCAGCAAATACATACAGACACAAACTTAATATCACTCAAATGAAATAGAAAGCTGTGCTTACAGACGCTCACATCCACACATGTAAACACAACACTGACGTCTTCACTTCCAGGTCAAGAAGCTGTCAATCAAAAACTCAGTAGCCAATGAGAACACACTGCTACTAGCCCCGCCCCCACGAGAGATATGTGTCAGAACTGCGAACGAAAACTTCAGAAGCGTAAATGAAAACTCTGGAAGCACATTTGTAAGTTCAGTTCAGCGAAAGAAATAGTTTGTAAAACATGCAGTGTATTAAGAACGAAGTAAAAAATAATGTGCCCGCGATTTATTCTTTTTCAGTTTCAAAGATATTTTTTTCAGTTTCAATTGATATTTTCATCAGTTTCTTGAAAAGTTACGTTCATTATTATTGGCACAAAAGTAATTCCATAGGTTATAAGCTTTACTGTTGCTATATTTATCAAGGTCCCGCCCACACTCCCGCTCTCTCAGACTCATTCGCAAGCACAGCTGTCAATCATGAGGCTACACTCTGTTTTTATAGCATGAAATAACTAACTAAATGTGACCTGGCGTGTACAAAAAAGCTGATGTGTTAAACTACAACAACATGTGAGACCATCAACCCTGTGACCTCACGTTGGCATTGCTTCTGATTCACACTAGTATCACCTCTTATTGTTATTTATCAACTTGTTTGATGTCACAACAGAAACGCAACATGGATTACACAGTCGGATCCTCAAATTGGATCCTTGACTGAGGATTCGTTGCGAAATATTCAGCAGTTGTGCTTGAAAGGAGAGCAGAAAGTGAGATGGAGTATTATAGTGCAGTGCCAGTGAAATCGATCCCAACTCAATTAGACTAAAGGAGAGAGAGAGAGAGCTTTCAAGGGCATGAAAGGAGAAGGGAAAAGGAGGATAACTGGATTATATCAATCAGATTGTTGTTGGTGGATAATGGGGTCTAGATAATGGGTTTTTAATGTAAGAAGTACAGTACAACATGGGTAATAGTAATGCACTGTTTAATATCAGCCTCAGATGGCAGTTGTGTACATACAATATTCAGTTTGCATTATACTTTATACACATTTGGCTTGAAAACTAGATTATTCTATGCAGGTTAGTCTTAATATATCTGTATGGTATATTATATTATATTGCTCTCTGTTGCCTATATTTACATTTCACATTACATTAATGCAATTATCAGACAATTTGTGACTTAAAAGTGACTTATGTTTGACCAGTTTATGAATTTCTTGGCATTCGAAGCGTTGCTAGCGCCAAATTCTACAGAAAGACAGCAAAGTAATTAACCATCATGAAACTTCATAATGCATGGAAGACTCGACTCAGAGTTGATTTGAATTAGATTCGAGTTTGATGTTAGCATGTTGCTTTGCTAACAACACAATACCAAAGGCCCTTCACTGTCAGCGTTATTTTATAAATTAGGTATCATTCAAAAGCTTAATTTTTTTTTTTTTTGAAATCTGACATTTTGGTACCATGGAAACGATACTTTAAAACCTTTTAGTGAGCTCCTCCCCCTAGCTGGCAGTGTCATATTACATAATTTATTTTATAATCAAAATGTTTCTAATTTAGACAAAACACATATTGGGCCCTGTTTAACCATGGTCTAAACGCATGGTGCAAGTGCACTTAGGGCGTGTCTGAATCCACTTTTGCTAGTTTAACGACGGGAAAAATGGTGGGGTCAAGTCACCTTCATTTATATAGCGCTTTTAACAATATAGATAGTTTCAAAGCAGCTTTACAGTGATAATAGGAAATTAAAGTAACAGAGATTGTTTTGGCTGTACAGCAGCTCTAGAATAAAGTTATTGTCCAGCTAAAGTAAAGTTAGGCCTCATCCACACTACTGCGTTTTAGTTTAGAAACGGAGAATTAAAACGAATATGATCTCCGTCCACACCAGCGTTTTAGCTGCGTATTAGAATTGATCTCCGTCCACATTAAAACGACTGAAAACGCGGATCACGTGACCACTCACCAACACTGGGCATGCGCGTGCCGGTGTAAACAGCCGCATGTAGGCAGTTAGCATCGTAAAATGCAGAATTTACTTGCACAACAGCTGCTAGCAAAGACATCACCGTCAGTAACGCTTGTAATTCGTTATCCATGTTGCAGTCACTAACGTTACGTAGTCCAGGCTGTTTTTGTATGTTTTCTTCCGGGGGACGGGTCATGTGATGGGTGTCTGACGAATCAGGGAAGGATACGTCGTGACTGATGACACCCAATCATAGAGCCGAGCGTGAGCCTCTGCGTCATCTAAAGTCCTCCGTTTTGACCGTCTTCACTAAAACGCCCTCCGGAGATTCAAAACGCAAAACGGGGTCGGCAGCGTTTCTAAACTTCTCCGTTTTAGGTCTTCGTTTTTGCCGTTGTAGTCTGGACGGGAGGTGCAAACGTAGCAAAAGGTCTCCGTTTCTAAACGAAAACGCAGTAGTGTGGATGGGGCCTTAGAAATCGTTTTTTTATATCAGCTATGCATTCTGTTAATTTTGTGAATTGATAAGTTTCGTCAGGGCGTGAAGAAATATAGAGCTGAGTATCGTCTGCATAACAGTGAAAAATAAAGCCATGATTCCTAATGATATCTCCTAATGGTACCATGTACAGAGTGAACAGCACCGGTCCTAGTACTGAGCCTTGTGGTACGCCATACTGAACTTGTGATTGATAAGACATCTCTTCGTTTACTGCTACGACTGATAACGGTCAGATAAATATGATTTAAACCATGCTAATGCAATTCCACTAATGCCAACATAATTTTCGATATTTAAAAGAAGGTTGTGGTAGATGGTATCAAATGCAGCACTAAGATCCAGTAACACTAATAGAGAGATACAACCACTATCGGATGATAAGAGCCGGATGATAAGTGTAAAATATGATTTTACACTTTATTTTTTTTATTTTTTTTATTTTAAAGTGCTTTTCACTTCAGTTTATTCCAAAGCATTCATGAATTGCAAGCATTTAAATTTAGATGATGCATTTTCACGTTTATGCCTGACAGTTAAAGGAAATTAAGTCGAGTTCCTCCACATTTTGTTCACGATCAAATTTCCGCCCACAGTCTGCAGGTTGTATTTGACTGTGACATTTTGTCTTCGTGCACAGGGAACAAATCAAACGGGTGAAGGACTCCGATGACGTGCCCATGGTGCTGGTGGGGAACAAGTGCGACCTCCCGACTCGGACAGTGGACACGCGGCAAGCACAGGAGCTCGCCCGCAGCTACGGGATCCCTTTCATCGAGACCTCGGCCAAAACCAGACAGGTGAGTCGGGTCATTTTTAAAGGATTGAAAGAAAATCATATTCATTGTTTCTTGCAGTGAACTGAGTCAGACTTGTGTCTGTGACTGTTTTAGTTTATTCGGGAATACAAAATAAATTTGTTTTCTTTTATTTTTTTATCTTAGTACATCAAGTTAAACTAAATGAAAATGAGAAATGTTGCTTTGGCAACTAACTGAGTTTAAGGATTTTGATGCATTTTATTTTATTTCATTTAAAGTTATTTTATTTCAAGTAACATTTTGTTTTTAAATATAATTTTAGTTTTAGTTAAATATAATAACCCTGCCTCAAAATAGAAAACACCCCACTGCTGATTGTATCTTTTTGAAGTTGTTCCAATTTATAGCTTAGTTTTTTTAAAATAAAAATGTATAAAATAGGACAGAATTTTCGATGGATCCATATTTTGGTTTCTGAGTCTAGAATTAGTCTCAAGGGTTTTATGGTTCTGGGAGATTCTTTGGATTTTGCAGTATTTAATGCTGTAATTCTCCTCATGGCCACCTACACACACACACACACACACACACACACACACACACACACACACACACACACACACACACACACACACACACACACACACAGGATGTGTTGTATAACACTGCAGGGAATGACTCACAGCTGCTTTGTGTTACGCCAGTCTGACGAGAACTGCGAGCTAAAGACCAAGACCGCACTTGATCATCTTTTACTCTAGGGTTTCATTACTAGTTGTGGGTTTCCATGTAGTTATTTAGATCTAGTCATTATTTTGGTCGTCACATTTGTTACTCATTTTTGAGATGTGTGTAAGTTTCTGACCAATCACTGCTCTTGAAAATCTCTTGATGGCATCAGCATTGAGGGTTGTCTTTTCTCATCGTAAGTGTCCATCTCTGCAGGGTGTGGAGGACGCGTTTTACACACTCGTACGAGAGATCCGTCAACACAAAATGAGGAAGCTGAACCCCCCGGATGAGAGTGGACAGGACTGCATGAGCTGCCGCTGCGTCGTGTCGTGATTAAGGTGCTTAAATACACATCATGACTCGCCTAATGTTAAGACACAGTAAACCAACCGTGTAAAAGATAGTGAAGCAACTGCATTGGTTTCGGTCTTCAAATTGCTCACTACTCTCTGATCACGCAAAATAATCTGCAAATCATCACTGACAATCTCAGAATTGCTGAGAAAGGTAATAGATCAAGAGTCGGCAACCTTACACATGCATGCCAGCACTAGCGAGAGAGACCAATATCATATTTACATATTTATTAGTCGTGTTTGCTTAGGCAAGCATCACTATCACATGCTCACTGAGTGAGTCTTGTATGAATTTTTTTTTTTCAATACAGTTTTATAAATATTTTTAGGCACATAACGGGATTTTCCCCACCGTTCCAAAGTAATATTGTATTTATGTTTTATAGTCAATTATGCTGAGTTAAAACAACTGAGTTTATTTTAATTATTTAAATTTTTACTTGTGATCAACGCGAATTTTCAGCATCATGACTTCAGATCTTCAGTGTCACATGATAACATCACTGACTTGCTGCTCAAGCAACATTTACTGTTAATATCAAAGTTAATATCAAAGTTGAAAAAAGTATTTATTTATTAATTGTTTTTAATATATTAATTATATTTAAAAAAAATATATATATATATTAGTATTTTTCTATCATGAAAGTGTTTGTTGTCTGCATTTTAATTATTAATTTAAAAGAAAATGAAAAATGTTGTAGGCCTATTATGGATTTAAAAAAAAAATTATAATAATTTTAGCAAACATGTATTGCGCTACTAGAAAAAGACTAGGAAAACAGTCAAGACACAGTTATTTTTGGCATTTTAATTTTAATTGGTAGTGAAATTTCATGAGAACCAAATGTCATACAAAATTTTAATGGTCCAAAAATACTTCAGTTTCCTAATATAAAACAGTTTCTTTTACAGTGTCCTTGTTACATATATAGCATATACTTACCATAGTAAACCATGCATAATTATATGCAACCAACCCTCGACCCACTCCTACCCTAACCCTATAGTAAGTACATGTAGTTGATAATATTACTCAGTACTTAAATATATAATTACACTGTAAAAATGACACCTTAAAATTAGGTGTAACCAAAAACATAATTTTTCTTGTGATTTTGAGGTGAAATATGACAAAGACATGTCTTTCACTATATTTTACTTATTTTGAGGCTGTAAAAACTTTAAATTTAGGTAATCAACTTAAAACAAGCATTTTTTTCGCTTATATTTAGTATATTTCACTTATTTTGGGGCTGTAAAAAGTACAATTTTAAGTAATCTGATCTTAAAACCAGCATTTTATGCTTATATTTAGTATATTTAACTTATTTTGGGGCTGTAAAAAGTACAATTTTAAGTAATCTGATCTTAAAACCAGCATTTTATGCTTATATTTAGTATATTTCACTTATTTTGGGGCTGTAAAAAGTAAAATTTTAAGTAATCTGATCTTAAAACCAGCATTTTATGCTTATATTTAGTATATTTCACTTATTTTGGGGCTGTAAAAAGTAAAATTTTAAGTAATCTGATCTCAAAACCAGCATTTTATGCTTATATTCAGTATATTTCACTTATTTTGGGGCTGTAAAAGTACAGTTTTAAGTAAGATGATCTTAAAACCAGCATTTTTTGCTCATATTTAATATATTTCACTTATTTTGGGGCTGTAAAAAGTAAAATTTTAAGTAATCTGATCTTAAAACCAGCATTTTATGCTTATATTTAGTATATTTCACTTATTTTGGGGCTGTAAAAAGTAAAATTTTAAGTAATCTGATCTTAAAACCAGCATTTTATGCTTATATTTAGTATATTTCACTTATTTTGGGGCTGTAAAAAGTAAAATTTTAAGTAATCTGATCTCAAAACCAGCATTTTATGCTTATATTTAGTATATTTCACTTATTTTGGGGCTGTAAAAAGGACAATTTTAAGTAATCTGATCTTAAAACCAGCATTTTATGCTTTTATTTAGTATATTTCACTTATTTTGGGGCTGTAAAAAGTAAAATTTTAAGTAATCTGATCTCAAAACCAGCATTTTATGCTTATATTTAGTATACTTCACTTATTTTGGGGCTGTAAAAAGTAAAATTTTAAGTAATCTGATCTCAAAACCAGCATTTTATGCTTATATTTAGTATATTTCACTTATTTTGGGGCTGTAAAAAGGACAATTTTAAGTAATCTGATCTTAAAACCAGCATTTTATGCTTATATTTAGTATATTTCACTTATTTTGGGGCTGTAAAAAGTAAAATTTTAAGTAATCTGATCTTAAAACCAGCATTTTATGCTTATATTTAGTATATTTCACTTATTTTGGGGCTGTAAAAAGTAAAATTTTAAGTAATCTGATCTTAAAACCAGCATTTTATGCTTATATTTAGTATATTTCACTTATTCTGGGGCTGTAAAAAGTAAAATTTTAAGTAATCTGATCTCAAAACCAGCATTTTATGCTTATATTTAGTATATTTCACTTATTTTGGGGCTGTAAAAAGGACAATTTTAAGTAATCTGATCTCAAAACCAGCATTTTATGCTTATTTTTAGTATATTTCACTTATTTTGGCGCTGTAAAAAGTAAAATTTTAAGCAATCTGATCTCAAAACCAGCATTTTATGCTTATATTTAGTATATTTCACTTATTTTGGGGCTGTAAAAAGTACAATTTTAATTTGATTCACCCATATCTACGCTTCCTGTTGTCTGGTCCGCAGCTGACCGGCGTGTGTTGGGAGAAGTTTACCCATGGTCCCGTGCGGCAGACTGGACCCGAGAGGAAAGACGTGCCGTCTCATCTGAACGCGACTGTTAAGGAAAGCGAGCAAGGCCTCCTGCGTAACGAACATTTGAAACCGGAAGGAGTCTTGCGTTGACCACCCGGGTGACCTCTCTGGCTGTCCACGTCTGCCTGATAAACACCACTAATGACTTACTCGTTTATGTTCTTTATTTGTAACCCCAGTGTACTCGTGCTGGGCGACTCTGTGGATTTCTGCTAAATTATTGTTCTTGAAGTCTCAACACTGGTCTTAAAAGGACTTGGCACATCTCATGACCTCAACGTCACACAAAAACCTTCCTCAGCTCCGATGGAAAAGACTGAACACTAGTGACCTCATCCCGTGACCCCGCCCCCCCTCAGTTGCACCTCACAGACAGCATATAACGGTTGGAGAGAATGGATGTCGGAAACCATGTACAAAATTATCTGGATGGAGTCGTTTTTAACGTGCAGGTTGTTTTAACATAACGTTTGTGAATAGGGCTTTGTGGAAATCAAAACGAAAGCATTAGTTATGTGTGCTGGTATATATGTGTATGTTACGAACGAACGTTACCATTAGAAAATTAAAAAGGCTGACTGAATTTTCAAAAATAAAAACTGTTGAGTTGTTTGAAGAAGCTTTTGTTTGTTGTGGAATTCTGTCTGTGAGGTTATTGTTGCAAAATGTTTTAAATGTCATAAGATTTCCAATCAATGTACTGGTAAAAAAAGAAGAAGAAGAAGATAAATATGGAAGCTTGTTTCCGCCACAGAATAAAAAAGGTAATTGAGACTTTTTATCTCAGAATTCTGACTTTTTCTCTCAGAATTGCGTGATATAAAGCTGAAATTGTATTATTAAGTCAGAATTGCGTGTTATAAAGTCGAAATTGTGATATAAAGTCAGAATTGCGTTTTAATAATAGAACAAAACATGAAATTCCCATTGACTTTAATACAGTTTTGTGATGTAAAATGCTATACTTAATGAATGCATTGCTGTAACATTACGAAACTCAGATTGTGTCATCAACACAATGTCCTGAAGGTACACAAAAGATTTCCAGACAGCCTTTTGGTCAAAAGTTGTAACTAAATTTCCATTTTTTCTTATAACTTTTGCATACATTTGCCTATTGTAATGACACTGGTCCTAATAGATTCCTTGGGTTATGCTGAAAACATAGATACATATTTCGTCACAGTCAGAAAAAATAATACTCAAGTTAAGTACTGATACTCAAAAAGTGTACTTAAGTACAGTACTCAAGTAATTGTACTTTGTTACTGTCTGTGTGTGTGTGTGTGTGTGTGTGCGCGTGCGTGTGTGTGTGTGTGTGTGTGTGTGTGTGTGTGTGTGTGTGTGTGTTTAAACACCTTAATTGTAACACTCATGTAACAATAACCAAAAATGGGAAAACATATTAAAGTTAGTCATAACATAACTTAGCATAGGATATAACATAAAACAAACATAGAATATAACATATCATAACATACCAATGTATAATATAATATGTTGCATCATCAAAGGTTTACATATTATTGGGTCAGAAAAATGCTTGGTTTAAATCTCACAGTAATTCATATTTGATTTCATGTGAATCCTATTAATCCGTAAAATTGTTTAAAGAGTCACAGGAAGGGCCACCCCTAAACTCACCTGGGGTAATTATCCACCTCATAAAATACTTATGAATTACTGTGAGATTGTGTTGGTTTAACACATGACTATTAATAATTTTATAATACATAGAACATTTTCATGCTTGGTTTATCAGTGTGTGTTAGTGTGGCTGTACATCATTCATTGACATATGAATGTTTCCTTCCTTGTGATGTCTTTTGAAGAAGCCCCCTAACAAGCTCTGGTCGTCACACACGTATTCATGGATGTTCATGTGCAGTTTATTTGTTCTGAATGACCTTTAGTTGGTAGATCACAGTTCATCCCATTTTGCATAAACTGCTCTGCTATTGGCTGTTTATGGCAATAACTTGTTTTATTGAGCTGAAGGGAGCACTCTTATGAGCTTCATAAACTTTCTGTTGTGAAAAACACCGTAAGATCTTCAGGAGCTAAACAGGACTGGTCTCAGTTTGTGTTTAATTTGAAATCATGACAGTTACACAAGTTCGTGATCTAAGGCGGAGATTACCTAAGGTAAAACTTTACTATTTTTTCATGTAAATGTCTCACAGTTTGCCTTTCTTAAAGGGATAGTTCAACCAAAAATGTTAATCATGTCATAATTTTCTCACTCTCAAGTTGTTTTAAGCCGGTATTAATTTCTTTCTTCTTGAGGGTGAGTAAATGGGTGACTTAAAGTGTTAATTACAAATACGACATGGCATTATGAGAAGTTTTAGGTGCATGTATAGCAGGAAAGTGCATATATATTAAAGCCATGTATTGTTTTCAGACATATGATCACAAGAGAAAGGTGCTGTCAGACATCTCTACGGTTTTGTCTCAGCATCAGTGTCTTGAGCCAGTTCTGGAGAGATTTGGTGAGCAATATGATTCATTTAATTGTATAGCATTTTCACAAAATATCTGTGAGCATTTGGAAACTGTATTGTTCTGCAGGCTTTACAAGTTTACATAGCCTAGTGTGTTTAACTTCACTATACATTATAATATGCAAATGTAATGGCAAAATGCAATATGCAAATTTAATATGCAATAATGTAATGTAATAATAATGTAATATGCAAATATACAGGCTGATGTTATAAAAGGCTCTAAAATATCTACAAATAAATGTTATTCTTAATGTTCTTGTTGCTTTAATAATAATAATAATAATATAATGTATTTCAAAATATTGTATAATAGTTTAAATAATTGAAAGTTATACAAAGATAACAAAAATGCTAAATAAATCTCTTTGTGTACTTTTACAATGACAACATTTCAATAGCATCACGAAAAAACCCTGAGAAATATTGCATGAATATTACGTATATAGCCTACTGTATTTTATGTATAAAATTATTTGTTTTACAAGCCACATGTTTATGATTCAGTGCATTCCTGGTAATTCAGGCTCAGTTCAGTTTGAAATCTTTTATATATTCAGACTTTATCATAACAAAGGACTTAAATATATAAATATGCAGATACATTTTAAAATTGTATCCACAAATAACAATATTCTGGTGCTTTACAGAATAAAAGAAAAGATAACAATAATTATTATCATAAAAAAAGTAAAAAAAATTTTTTTTACTTTTACAAAGACAAAGAGTTTGACTTTACTTGAATTTACTGTAATTAATAATGGACATCACAGAAACGTCTGAGAAATATTGCGTCTGCATCACAGTTTAGTAGTTTGGTTATATTACAATACTTTTTATGGCCAGTTATTTTAAAGTTATTTGCCATATAAAACAAAAAAAAGTTTACAGTGTGAACCTAAGAGTGAGCTTAAGATTGTATATTTATGTTTCCAACTGCAACTTTTTTCAGCTTTTAATTTGATTGTAATTTCCTCACAGTCTTTAATGATGGCACAGCGAAGACCTTGATCAATTTGACTGGAACTATTAAGTTGTTTTTTAATGGTAAGTTTGACCATAAAGATAAGTGGACTTACTTCACTGTTGTTTTACAGTCAAGAGACATGTTATGCCTTTGCAAAACACTTCCACACTTTGTGCTTTAGGGAAACAGTACAATATCCCAGTGAGTTTGTGGCTAAAGGAAAGTTATCCACGCACGGCCCCCATGTGCTATCTGAAACCCACCCGTGAGATGGTTGTTGTGACCAGCAAACACGTCAACAGCAATGGAGAGATCCTGATGCCTTACCTGGACGAGTGGAGACATGTAAGACTACAGCTTGAAGATGCTACAATGGTTTTCGCCTGCCACTATACAAATGATTTATAATTTTCGGTTTGTTTGGGGGTTTATTTACAGCCGCAGTGTGACTTGCACGGCTTGATTCAGGTTATGATGACCGTGTTTAGCGAGATCCCTCCTCTGCGGATGTGTCTTAACCCAGGCGATTGTGAGTATAGTTTCCCTGTTTATTCCCTTCACTTTTCACATGTGAATAGAGCAGCTTCACTCCTGACTCTCTTCATCTCTGCTAATTCACCTTCGGCTAAGCCCCGCCCCCCCTTAGTTACTGTTGCGACGTCCGTCAACTTCATCTGGGCTCTGGTTTGGTATCAACATGGCTTATGCTGTGACGGCTCTTCCTGCTGAACTTTTATCAAACTTTTATAAAGCAGCAAATAAAGTGTCCGATAGAAGTAGGCAAAAGGGGCTGCAGTGTGCGTTCGAAGGCTATATTCAAGACATAAACGCAAGCAACAACAAGATCCAAATAGAGGCATTAGCATAACGGTCACAGTCAAAAAATGAACCACCGCATATCCTAATGGAGACGGAGACTGGGACTCACAATATCAGGAGCAACACTGTTCATGCAAAGCTGGGTCTCTATTCACTTCTATAATCGCTATTACAAAGCAAACGGACTACGCGAGTATAAAGTTGTGTTTATTAGCAGCGTGTGCTAGCGTATCAACAATTAGGGTAGAGAACCGAAATCATGACCTAAACCAGCATAAAACTGTCTAACTAGTGTAACTTCACAGTACGGTTAAAAGCTAAATGTGTCTTAGAGCACAAAAGTGTGTTGTTGATCTTGAGGGGTTTCGCTGACTGAGGACGTCCACACAGTTTAATCCACAGACGACACTTGTCAGGATTTGACTTCGGTTTTGGGAAGGGAAAAAAACGGACACCCCCCTCCAACCTCTCTGGGAAACACGTATCTGTGTTACAAACGCCCCAGGCACAACGGTTAACCATATTTATGATAAAGCTACGACGGTAATAGCCTGCCGAGACCAAAAATATGAGACGCCGATGTTAAAGTCAATGGAGCGCTGTGAACAAGTGTCGGACCGCTGTGGAGCTCGTTCTCGGCTGCGCTGTGATTGGTCAATCTACATTCTTGGGCGTGGCTTAGCCAAAGGCGAATTGCTTCAACAGATAAGCAGGCAGTTTAGACCTAGTTTAGTTTATCTGAAATATGATAAAGTGTTCAATGATTGATGTGATTTTATGGTTTATTGAACTGAAGGTATCACTGAGCAATGGCACTTGTGCAACAACAGAAAAACATGGCATTTTGATGAAAAAGTGATATTATTTTGCACTCTTATAGAAGAATGCATTTGCGTATTTCATTTGTGTGGATTTTTAGGTAAAATTACATTTCTTGTTTATTTACAGCAAGTTCTGCTCACGAAATACAGTCATTTGAGCAGTTCTCACATGTGACCCTGGATATTGAGGATGATCTTCCTTACTCCGAACATAATGAAACCATCTGTTAGCTTTCTAAATGTCTTTGCAATATGATATGTATATAAAACATTTGTATAAAAATAAGAATAATGTTAAATTTGAGCAGTATGAATAAATGTCTTGTAAATTGTATGTAAATACTCAAGTCACATGTTTACGATGCAATGTTTTCCTAGTGATTCATGCTCTTTCAAATGTTTTTAATTGATGTATATTTTGACCTGTATTATGTCAAGACACCTACTCAGATAGCCTATAAATGTGCATATAATACACTTATTATATATTATAATTTTAGACATTACTACATATTCACTCACATTAAAATTAACATGAAGTTTAAAAAATGTGATTCATTGCATTAATTTAAAAGTAGTTTAAATGAATCAAGTGTTGTCAAGTGTTGGTTTTGTCTGTGGATATATTTAACATAAGACAGTGGAATGTACATTTTAAAAAATGTGTACCAACCTAAACTAGGAAAATGGAAAATTAAAGTCCATTAAATATAAGATACGCATTATATTATTTTTAATTGCATAAAACAAATGATGAATTGTGACTTACGAATTATATATGCTTGTCATTTATCATAAACAGAAACTACTCGTCAGACTTTTATTTTGAAAATAAAAAAACCCCACACACTCCCACCGGAAGTGAAACTCTCACTGTATTGACGTTCGCGTCGTTCGTATTGTTTATCTTTCTCGAGATGAACGCTAGTCGACTTTACTTATATTTATATTTATTGAAGTCTCTTTAAATAGCCAGAAATCCGACTATATTAATGAGTTTTTAAGACATTTAGAGTGTGTTTGTATCACACAGCAGCCGTTAATACGAGTGTTTAGGGGTTGTTGAGTGTTTTGGCCTGAGCTGAGACACATTTATACGTTATATTTCACATTATTTTGCTCAGGACTTTAGTGTTTTTTATATTTGTATAGTAAATCATGGCTGTTGTCAACGAAGGAGCTCTTAAAAAGATGCTGAAGGTTTGTATTGCGCCTTATGTCTGTAATCTCTCATTTTGAATAGTTAACGTTAGATCTAACTTAACGATGAGTATGAAAGACATTTGATATTTATTGTGTTAAAATGTGCAATAATGTCATATCGACTGTATTAGGCAGATTATTTGTCTATATTTATATTAGATGTACTAAAATCGTTGTAATACTGCATTTGAGTGTTTTTTAAAGGTCAACATTGTTTTGTTTAATTTTATAATAACATTAGTAAAGAATTGTTTACACTTAACAGTTCATTGTTAAATTATATATCTCGATTAAATTAGTTTTATACAATTCATTGTGATAAGACTTTATAATGGATACAGTTTTGAAATGAGAAAAGATAAAGAAACTTGCCATCTTAGCATATTTTCTCATTCTCGTTAATGTACATGTGTACCATACAATTTGAGAATACATCAGTATTATGTTAGTATTAATAATGTGCTATTATAATGTTTAATTATAATTTGCATTAGCTTTTAATTTTATATTTTCATTTTCAAGTTTTAGTATTAGTAGTTTTGTGATTTTGAATTTTGTATATGGCTTTTGTCATTGGTTTAGCTTTATTTTTATCTCAGTTTTAGTTTGAGTAATTTTAGTACTTAAACATATTTATTTTATTTAGATGCCAAGACACAATTTTAAATGTTTGTTTAAGTTCAGTTTATTTACTGTATTAGGCTGGTTATTTGTCTGTATTTATATAAGATGTACTAAATTTAGGCTATGTATTGGATTTGGGTGGTTTTTATGTTGTTTTACCTTTTTAAAGTCAAAATGTTTATATTTATAATTTATAATAAATTTGTTTAATTGGCAAACATTAGGCTATATAATTCTTAACATATTATTAAATATACATTTAAATAGTTTGAAATGTATTATTGATTACAATTCAGTTTGATAAAGCTTTATAATAGAGACAATAATTTGTTAATTACGATTATTGTGTTATTTATATTTTGAGTGTATTGTTTTTCTATATTCAGCAATACAAGTACAGAGATCTCACTGTCCGAGAGATAACGAACGTCATCTCTCAGTACAAAGACCTCAAACCCGTTATGGATGCGTACGGTAAGATTCTCTCATCCTGCACTTTGTACTGGAAATGTTAATGAGTTTTTTTTATGAGCAACTGATGTTTCTCTCACAGTGTTTAATGACGGATCATCCAGAGACTTGATGAGCCTCACAGGAACTGTACCAGTTAGTTATAGAGGTGGGTTAGAGAATTTTTTATAGTGTAAATATGAAGGCAACATTATAACACTTATAACTAAACTAGGGCTGTAAACGATTAATCGCGATTAATCGAAATCCAAAATAAAAGTTTGTGTTTGTTTACATAATAAATGTGTGTGTATTGTGTATAATTATTTTGTATATATAAATACACACACATGCATGTATATATTTCATAAAAATGTGTTATTTATATATAAAATAGTTCTATTTATATATAATATAAATCATATAAAAATATATATATGCAGTATAAATGCAAATATTTCTCAAATATATACTTGTATGTGTGTGTATTTATATATACAAAACAATTATATACAATACACACACATATATTATGTAAACACAAACTTTTATTTTGGATTCGATTAATCGCGATTAATCGTGTTTTATTTTCTCTAAAGCTACTTTTTGTAATTACTTTTCTCATTTAACAGAATAAAGACTTTAAATGATCTTTTGGTGGTAATTTCTCAGCCAAATCTGATGTGTGATTAAATTGGATTTCGATTAATCGCGATTAATCGTTACAGCCCTAAACTAAACTGGTTTTCCCGTCCCAGGAAATGTGTACAATATTCCCGTGTGCTTGTGGCTGTTGGATACGTATCCCTACAATCCTCCTATATGTTTTGTGAAGCCCACCAGTGCGATGATGATCAAGACCGGCAAACACATTGATGCCAACGGCAAGATCTACCTGCCCTACCTGCACGAGTGGAAGCATGTACGACTCCATGACACACAACTATTTCATTCTGATAGCAATGTTTTTCCCCCATGTCTTCATTTCACGAAGAAATAAAAATGAAATGAAACATTCACTCAACTTTTAACATGATTATCTCCTGGCCCTTCAGCCTCAGTCAGATCTATACGGGCTCATCCAGGTCATGATCGTGGTGTTTGGCGAGGAGCCGCCCGTTTTCTCCAGACCCACGACACAGCCTCCTTACCAGGCCTTCCAAGCTGCCGGACCGCCCAACCGTAAGCGTCTCTTCACTTCATGTGTTCATGAAACTAGGGTTAGGGAAACATCCGATTAGGGATGTTAACAGTAACCGATGACCGTTTGACCGATGGTTGACCGTATCAACGTTAACCGATCAAAATTGTCGGTAGTCGGTAAAAAAAAAGAAAAAGTGATCTCTAAATTAGGCTATTATAGACAGTGGACTAAACGCTACTACAGTTAGCCATCTCATGCCAAGATCTTTTTGTGTGAAGTGAACAAATCCCTCACACTCAATATTTCATAACTTAATAAAAACATTTGGCGCGAGGTCACAGCGTTTGGGTTCGCGCGCTCACAAGGTTTGCTAAAAGTAAAGGCTACAGGCTAACACACTCGAGGGTAGAGCCAGCGCAGACGACAGGAGGAAGCGTGCGAGGAAGAGTAGTGTGTGGGACCATGTGTGATACTCCAGCGCTTAAATATGAAAATACATTACATCTACATTGGTAACAGATAAGGTGATGATCATAATCTTTCTTTATTATTGTTAGCACTGCCTCAAACTAAAGCGGCGTCTCTTCGGAGCTGTCATTTTCTTAAATGAGCCGCGGCAATGTTTCAAATGAGCTTCTAACGCTAGACAAACGCCTTTATTTTCAACGAGATCACCTTGTACCCAAACCATTTCGAAACTAAGGAGCCATTTGTCCGCCGATTACATACAAGCTCCTCTGCGCCGCGTTTGCGGGACTCATGTTTCGCGCTGTTGGGGATTTTAAAAAAGTGACGTGAGTGGAAGGGTGGCGCCGGCGCCGTGTGTGTGTGTGTGTGTGTGTGTGTGTGAGCGGGAGGCAGAGAAGATGTAAAATTGCAGGCGCGGCTCGAAATGGCTGTTATTTCAAATAGCGTAGCATATTTTAAACTAATCGGTTACACGGTTTCAACCGGCTAATGAGGCTCGGTGGTCGGTCAAGAAATTTTTTAGTTTTCGCCATCTCTAGCTCCGATCGATCGGCATCGGCCGATAATCACATTCTTGTGACTCGATCGCGAGTATCTAAAATTGGCCGATACACACACTTATGTCAAGTCATCTTCATTTATATAGAGCTTTTAACAATGTAGATTGTTTCAAAGCAGCTTTACATAGATAAACGTATAATTTAAGGTAACCGAGTGTTTTGGCTTTATAGCGGTTCTTGAATAATGATATTTTCCAGCTAAAGTTAGTTTTGATTGATTCACTTCCGTCGAAAGGATAATTTGTTGTTATATTAGGGGCCGCTAATGCCTAGTTCACTCTACAGGATTTTAAGCCCGATTTGCTAATCGTTGAGCTCGCCGACAGGTCGGGGTGTTATCGCGTGCAAATCGCGGGGGATTAGCAGCCGATGAACGCTCGCCAATCTGTTAGTATGAAAGAGCCAACAGCGCATCAAAGACGTCGCAGACGCGTCGCAGAGCCCAGAAAAATATCTAGCATGCTAGGAGCTGTCGCACGACTCAACCACATGTGATGTCATGAGCTACAGCCAATCAGAGCAAGGCAAGGGTTGAGGTCACCGGGAAAATACGCATATATTTTTTTTTTTCAGAGCAAATCATCGCGCAAACAGTTTGCAGCACTAATTTCTGTCTGACGTCCATATTCAAACAAAGACTCGCGTGTTGTGTACTTGTGTTCCTCTCCGCTGGGTAGTGGCGCGCGGGCTGTATCGCATCATTTCCGGTTCGTTTTATCGCGTGATTTTTCGTGACAAAACGTGGTTTGTAGACAAGATAGAGTCGTTGGGTGACAGAGTTATTCTCAACTCGTGTAGTGCGTTATCTCCTGTTGCGGATCGATCACGTTGTGTCGTGTGGTGTGAACAGCTCAACAACTTGAACACTCCTGATTTCACAGAGAGCGAGTCATGTAGTGTGAACCGCTCAGTTCAGCCCGACGGTTTAAAATCCTGTAGTGTGCACTTGCCTTAAGACGACACCGTTCTCTCTACACAGACTTTAAACGCGAACCTGTGAGAAACACTGGTGGCGCTCACGTGCGCATCAATAATTAATTCTATAGTTATGTGTGTTTGAATATATGTGCGCATGTTTGTAATTCTTTACAAACCAAGCCTTAAACTACTTGTCCTGCCTATAAATTTGATACAGAATTTTATTTTATCACTACGGGGGAGATACGCAAATTTTCCACAATGCTTTATCTGTAGAGTGGTAAAGGGATCCTCCATATGGAGAGGCTAGTTGGCACTTCAGCGCTGCGTTGACATCGGGTCCAGGCAAAGGTCCTTCCTCAGATCTGGATACGGCAGGCTGCGGGAAAACCTCGGGATAAACAAAGACACTAAAATTAGCGTAGATGCCATTCTTCTTATGATGTAACGAGTACATCAGGATTTATGGGAAGTGTTCCCAGTTCCGGCTGACCTAATCTATGCAGCCTAACATTGAGTTATAGAAGTGCATTATGTGAATGCTAGGCCAAAGAGATGTGTCTTTAATCTAGCTTTGAACTGACAGAGTGTGTCTTATGTGTCAAAACGCCCGTCTTTGAAAGTATTTTCGTAAACACAGCCGTTTATGTCTTAAAGGATTGACGCCCCCACGTCATCCAAGATGTTCTTGTCTTTCTTTCTTTAGTCGAAAAGAAATTAAGGTTTTTGAGGAAAACATTCCAGGATTTTTCTCCATATAGTGAACGGGTTGAAGGTCCAAATTTCAGTTTCAATGCAGCTTCAAAGAGCTTTACACGATCCCACCATTACTGTAAATAATGTCTGTCTTATTACTTATCTGAAAAAATTAAATAAAAAATCAACAGAGAGCTTAATTTGTACTTATATGAAGCTTGAATGAATCAGATGACAAAAAAATAGGTAATCGGTATCATCTGCAAAAATCCTGATATGAGCATCCCTATAGAAAACAAAACATTTTCCAAGTGATATGTACAGTTTAATATATAAAAAGAGAATTTATATAGACTTTTTTGTGTGCAAAATATAATTTTTTCAGATTTTGGCAATAATATACAGACATTTCTTGGAGATGATATTCCTTATAGGATGCGTGGTGGTTTTATGATTGCAATATCATATATTTTGGGCACTGAAAATGTAGACATTCATGTGATAATTTTTTCAGCTCAGATTGTTTATAATGAAATTAGCTTCTCATGCTCACTTAACCATTCCCATTTTACAAAGTAATGCCTGTTTTAAACAGCAGATGTCTCCCTGCTTCATACTCAAGTGTTTGTTTTGTGTCCTCCTCAATTCCAGAGTCCTATATGCCAGGAATGCCAGCAGTGTCTCCCTACGGGCCCAACCCAAACCCATGGTAATGATTCAGTCTGACCAAAGATCACATGACACAGCCTGAACAATATATAATAAACATGTTAAAGTCATTAATACTTTTTCCAACCCTCATGATATGAAAATACATGCTTTAAAAGGCAGTGTTGTTATTAAAGAGTGTGATCAATTGGTTATGTAATGGTTTATGTCTTCTTCAGTGGTTACCCAGGTTACCCTTACCCAGGAGGCAATGCTTATCCTGCCACGGGTGGTCCTGCACATTACCCTTCTCAGACTCCTGCCACCACTGTGGGTGAGTTCTCAGGTTTGCCTTTGGCTCATTTCTGGAGATAAACTACTTCATATATAATTTTAACCCACAAACACTATATCCTCGGAATAAGCAATATGGATTTTATTATTTTAAACTTCAGTTATAGGCCTCAGATGTCATTTTTCAGACTTGTTCCTGAACCTTTCAATCACATTTTTTTTGCCAACAGTCCATTTACTGGATTGATGTGACGTTCTTCTTAACTGGCAACGTTCAATTTCAGTCTGAGTTCATTTGAAGAGGCAACGTTAAAGGGTTAGTTCACCCAGAAATGAAAATTTGCTGTTACTCACCCTCGGGCCATCCAAGATTTTATTTCTTCAGTAGAAATTAGGGCTGTCAAACGATTAAAATATTTAGTCGCGATTAATCACATTAATGTCATAGTTAACTCGCGATTAATCGCACATTTTTATCTATTATAAATGTCTCTTGATTTCTTTTTGTTCCATTATTTTTTTCTAATTTTAATGCTCTTATCAACATGGAAAAGTGGATCGGCTTGCTTTGTGCAAATGTTTTTTATTGAAAACAACAAACTGTGTTCAATTTCACACTAACATTCTCACTTGGAGCAAATAATCTCTCACACAATGTTACACTGTCCATCAATAAAAGGGTGAAAGAAATACTGACAAGGTAACGTTACTGATATTGACGAGTGGGCGTAGAAACGCATCAGCGGTGTGTGTGCTTGACCATCGAGAGGTATTTCAGACTGGACGATGATAGCTCAGTTCACAACGACACACAGATCACTTTGGTCTTGTCAATAGAACCATTTGGCAACTTTTTTTTTTGGTTAAAATGGGTTTGCGTTAACGGCGTTATTAACTGACAGCCCTAGTAGAAATGTAAAGAATTTTTATCTGAAACTGTGGTCCTTCATATAATGCAAGTCAATGGCTACCGTCAATTTGAGAGTCGAAAAAACCATTACAGGCAAAACAAAATTGTACGATACATTGAAGTCTTATGAAGTGAAACGATCGGTCTGTGCAAGAAACTGAACATTATTTACAACATTATTACTTGTAATCCACAGCCTCTGTGTGAACTATTTAAGTATATAAATAAAGAGTAGATCTGAATTAACTACATTATTTGCAACATTAAATATGAATCTGAGTTAATCTGCATTGGCAACACTGAATCTGAATCAGAGAAACTGATCTAGATTCTGAATTAATTTGAACTGGCTACATTAATTTTGAATATGAAGTAATCTAAATTTGCTGCATTCAGTATGACTGAGTTCATCTGAATTACAGGCATGAAAACTCCTCACCTTTCGGCGAAATTCGCCGTTTTAAAACCTAAAAGGGTCACCTACGTGATTTGTGCAGATCCGATGAGAAAATATTTTAGGGGGGGGGGGGGGTGTTCGAGGTCGAGGCCAGCATTTATCCCCTATAAAGTTACCATAAACTTTACAAAACTATAAGCTTTAAAAAACAATCATCATTCCGAATGCCGAAACATGACAGCCAATACGAGTCAGAGTAACGTTAGGGCAGAAATGTTTTCAAAGTCTTTTACACCGCGAGTCTGAGAACTGGACACACTGCCGAACAAAGAACCGCACGTCGGAAAGCAAGCCTGAGGTAAGTTAGCTTACAATGTTAACTGTCCTGTCAGATACAGACAGCGATGTTGCCAATGTCATTATTTTTTATTTTGACATAGAAGTGGGCGAGATAATATCGCGAGTGGGCGCGGGCGCCGTGAGCGCTGAGCGAGCAGGAACAAGTATTCATTGCGCGGCTCGCGAGCCTCATGCGGCTCGCCAAGCTTTAATTTGTGGCTCGCAGTTGCATGGCGGTAAATAATACGGTGATATGATAATGCATTCACTATAGATATTTTATAAAAACATAACAAGTAGGGCTTTAACATAACCCGTTAAAAACTCAAAGTGTCAGCTCTATTACAAATTATTTCGATCGGATTGAAAGGGGTGGTTTATCGAGAGAACGTGAAAAAACTTGATCGATTGAAAACCGAAACTGAAAGGACGACGTATGACGCGCTGAACAAGCTGTTCTCCTGATTAATAAAGTGTCATATAAATGAATATCCTTTCATTCTATAATTCTCCTTTCACTCAGCATCTGTGAAGTGAAGCAGGACAACGGCTCACCAGTGCTTGTTTCAGATTATCATACAGACGACTGGTTTGGGGCATTTTTGGGATAAATAGTAGTAGTAAATAGTTTTTTTTCTCTGAGACCCGATGAAATACGTAGATCAGCGGCCCATTGGTTCTTTTCTTGATTGACACTGGGCTAGCCCAATCACATCTTTAATGTGAAGTATAGAAATATACTCTTTCAAGTATAGAAATTAGTACAAAACTAATTATGAAAGTTTCCTTTATTTTTCAGTGCATTTGTTTTACAATAGGCTATATGGCTATTACTATCATGGGATTAATATTATAACTATTATTGTAGTAGTAATGTAGACAGACACTGTAACTAAAAGAGTTTTGAAATTTTCTTTGTTTAATTTGCACCAGATTGATGAATTTCACATTAAAAAGCACAACATTTTCTTACGGGGGACCATGCCCCCGAACCCCCCTAGAGTGGCAGAGGACCACTCATCACAGTGATCCAAAAATCCTGTGAGAAACACTGGTAGCCTACTACAATGCCAATGCAGATTACAAGTTGTTTTTTTTGTTGTTGCTGTTTCATTTTTTTTTTTTTTTGGGGGGGGGGGGGGGGGGATATATGCCGCATCCTTCTCACCTTTTTTACCCCTGACCTGTTTTCATGCCTGGAATTAGCAACATTTGATCTGAATCTGAATTGACAACAGTGAATCTGGTAGCATTCACTTTGAATCCGAATTCATTTGAATTGTCCACATTTAATTTGAATCCGTGTTAATGTGAATTGATAGCCTTTACTCTGCATTTTAATGAGCAGCAGTTAATCTAAAGTGGTTGCACTCAATATGAATATGAGTTTATCTAAATCACTGAACATTAATGCAAGTTAATCTAAATTGACAACACTTAATCTGAATCAGAGCTAAACTGAATTGGTAGCATTTACTCTGACTTTGGATCAGTGCCATTCAATAATATGAGTTAATGTGAATTGTCTTTTTTTTTTTAAATATATGAATAAGATTTAATCTGGATTAGCAATATTCAATTTGAATGTGAGAATTCGCCTTTGGCTAAGCCACGCCCTAGAATGTAGATTGACCAATCACAGCGCAGCCGAGAACGAGCTCCACAGCGGTCCGACACTTCTTCACAGCGGTCCATTGACTTTAACACCGGCGTCTCATATGTTTGGTCTCGGCAGGCTATTACCGTCGTAGTTTTATCAGAAATATGGTTAACCGTTGTGCCTGGGGCGTTTGTAACACAGATACGCGTTTCCCAGAGAGGTTGGAGGGGGTGTCCGTTTTTCCCTTCCCAAAACCGAAGTCAAATCCTGACAAGTGTCGTCTTTGGATTAAACTGTGTGGACGTCCTCAGTCAGCGAAACCCCTCAAGATCAACAACACACTTTTGTCTCTAAGACACATTTAGCTTTTTAACCTTACTGTGAAGTTACACTAGTTAGACAGTTTTATGCTGGTTTAGGTCATGATTTCGGTTCTCTACCCTAATTGTTGATACGCTAGCACACGCTGCTAATAAACACAACTTTATACTCGCGTAGTCCGTTTGCTTTGTAAATAACGGTTATAGAAGTGAATAGAGACCAGCTTTGCATGAACAGTGTTGCTCTTGATATTGTGAGTCTCAGCCTCCGTCTCCATTAGGATATGCGGTGGGTCATTTTTTGACTGACCGTTATGCTTTTGCCTCTTTTTGGATCTTGTTGCTTGCGTTTATGTCTTGAATATAGCCTTCGAACGCACACTGAGCCCCTTTTGCCTACTTCTATCGGACACTTTATTTGCTGCTTTATAAAAGTTTGATCAAATTTCATCAGGAAGAGCCGTCACAGCATAAGCCATGTTGATACCAAACCAGAGCCCAGATGAAGTTGACGGACGTAGCAACAGTAACTAAGGGGGGCGGGGCTTAGCCGAAGGTGAATTGACAACATTGTCTGAACTGGCTTTATTTAATCTCCATCTGAGTTAATCTGAATTGGCAACAGAATGCCTGTAGTTAATACATCATTCTTTAACTAGACTTTTAGTTGTCAAGAGTATACTGCAGTTTTAGGAGTTCATCTAAAATAAGATATTGGACAAGACACAGCTTCCCTGAATTATATGAGACAACGTGTTAATGTCAGTTTCATAAAAGTACAACACACTTCACCCTTTATATTCGCTCTACTCCTCTATCCCTGCCTCGCCGTGACCCTGACCTCTGGTCTTCTGCCCGGCTCCGTGACTGGTTTACAGTGACCGCGTTGGAGCGCTCTGAAAGGTTGGGCCTGTAACTAGATTCTGAGCTGGTAAAGGTCAAAGGACTTGGTTCTCCCAGTTTGACAGAGAGGCTAGTGGCTATATTTAGAGTGGCAGGAGTGGGGAGAGGATACCAGACCCCAGGGAACTTTCATCATTAGGTCTGAACCATGACATTAACTACAGTGCTATGCAGAATGTGTGAGTCTATAATCACACTGAGGGTCTCTGTATGGCTGAGATCGTATGAACACGGTTCAGCTGAGCGGCTCACTGACAGCAGGCATTCTCAGAGGCACAACTTATGTAATAATGGAGAAAAAGTGTTGCTTTCACAGGGGAATGAATCTCTGTGTGGATCATACTGGCTGTTGTCAGACTCCCTGTGCATACAAAAATCTAACTAGATTATTAAAATTAATGGCAAAAAATGCTTTTCTTACTTAGTATGTTTGTCTTGTTTCCAGTCCAAATATCTAAAAATTCTTAAATCAAGATGCATTTACTAGATGAGTCAAATTACATAAGTTATTAAGTCTTGTTTTCTGGGGAAATAAAAAAAAATTAAGTGAGTTTTTGCTTAAAACAAGCTAAATGATCTGCCAATGGGGTAAGAAAAATAATATTGTTTCTGTTTGAATTAAGATCATTTTTCTGACCCCATTGGCAGATAATTGTGCTTTTTTTAAAGCAAAAACTCACTTAATTTTGATTTATTTCCCCAGAAAACAAGACTTAATATCTTATGTAATTTGACTCATCTAGTAAATGCATCTTGATTTAAGAATTTTTAGATATTTGGACTGGAAACAAGACAAACATACTAAGTAAGAAAAGCATTTTTTGCAGTGAATGTTTGGAAATGTAAACTGACACACTACAGCAAAATATATAAATTGACTGGCTTAAAACCATTTTTTGGGGTGAATATACTAACGTGCCTAACAATTGTGAAAGAATGGGTCGCTCTCAGGAGCTCAGTGAATTCAAGCGTGGTACTGTGATAGGTTGCCACCTGTGCAATAAGTCCATCCGTGAAATTTCTAAATATTACTAAATATTCCACGGTCAACTGTTAGTGGTATTATAACAAAGTGGAAGCAATTGGGAACAACAGCAACTCAGCCACGAAGTGGTAGGCCACGTACACAGAGCGGGGTCAGCGCATGCGGAGGCACACAGTGTGTAGAAGTCGCCAACTCTGCAGAGTCAATAGCTACAGACCTCCAAACTTCATGTGGCCTTCAGATTAGCTCATGAACAGTGTGTAGAGCTTCATGGAGTGGGTTTCCATGGCCGAGCAGCTTCAGCCAAGCCCTACATCACCAAGTGCAATGCAAAGCGTCGGATGCTGTGGTGTAAAGCCACCGCCACTGGACTCTAGAGCAGAGGAGACGTGTTCTCTGGAGTGACCAATCACACTTCTCTGTCTGGCAATCCGATGGACGAGTCTGGGTTTGGCGGGTGCCAGGAGAACGGGACTTGCCTGACTGCATTGTGCCGAGTGTAAAGTTTGCTGGAGGGGGATTGTGGTGTGGGGTTGTTTTTCAGGGGTGGGTCTTTGCCTCTCAGTTCCAGCGAGAGGAACTCTTAATGCTTCAGCATACAGTTTGGGGATGTTCCTGTTCCAACATGACTGCGCACCAGTGCACAAAGCAAGGTCCATAAAGACATGGATGAGTGAGTTTGGTGTGGAGGAATTGACTGGCCTGCAAAGAGACCCGATAAAACAGCTTTGGGATGAATTAGAGCGGAGACTGCGAGCCAGGCCTTCTCGTCCAACACCAGTGCCTGACCTCACAAATGCGCTTCTAGAAGAATGGTCAAAAATTCCCATAAACACACTCCTAAACCTTGTGGAAAGCCTTCCCAGAAGAGTTGAAGCTGTTATAAACCCTACGGATTAAGAATGGGATGTCATTAAAATTCATGTGCATGTTAAGGCAGTTATATAAATTATATTTAAATATAAAAATATAAACATGTAAATATTTTTTAAATATATACATGCATGTGTGTGTATTTATAAATACATAATTATTATACACAGTACACACACATATATGATGTAAACAAAAACTTTTATTCTGCAAACGATAAGTTGCGATTAATCGTTATGCGGCCCTACTTAAAAGTTGTAAAAGAGCACCAAATTGAACAAAACAATATAACTACAAATTTTGAATTTATGAATATCAAACGGTATCCTCAGTATCGCAAAATCCATATCACGATAGCGCACACCCCTACTAAACTTGTGTCTCTGTCTTCTCCCTCCAGGTCCGAGTCGTGATGGTACGATCGGTGAGGACACCATCCGAGCGTCGCTAATCTCAGCTGTGAGCGATAAACTGCGCTGGAGAATGAAGGAGGAGATGGACAGAGCGCAAGCCGAGCTGGACGCCCTGAAGAGGACAGAGGAAGACCTGAAGAAAGGACACCAGAAGCTGGAAGACATGGTGTCCCGCCTGGACCAGGAAGTGGTAAGAACATTTGCAATCATTCCATAGGGAAGGTTGTTCTTCCCAAATTCTGCATTGAGATCCCACAGTGTGTGTAGAAGCATGACGTTAAAGGGATAGTTCACTTTGAAATTAAATGTTGGTGTGTTTTAGCTTACCTCAAGGGCATCCAAGATGTAGGTGTCTTTGTCTCCGCAGTAGTTTCAATTTAGATATTTTTAGGTCAAACCGTTCTTGTCTGACAGTCATATCATGCAGGTCTATAGTCACTGTCTCAAAGAGCATACACACAGAGTCCAAATTAAACAATTCCCCATCGTAAGTGCACATTGATGGCCTAAGACACGAAACGAGCGGTTTGTGTGAGAAAACGAACAGTATTTATATCGTTTTTACCTCTTGTAACACAGCCACGTCCAAGTGATCTGAGGGCGCGAGCGCTTCCTTCTGTATGACGTGTACGCAGACGGGTGCATAGATATATATACACTAGGGCTGTCAATTTTGTGAAAAAATCTTGTTTGATTTTTGAGACATAAGTGTTCATTGAATCGATTGTAAAATCGATTTCCATGTCTAAAGATGTTTCCATTTTCCAACCAAATATAGGCAAATCCACGGACAACTAACAGGCATTAGGACGAGCGTAAAGAGGGCGCTTGAGATGCGCACAAGTCAGCAATATTTCTGATGATTTATTGGCGTGACGTTTCGTGCACAATGACAAACAGGAGTGCAACATTCAGGGATTGAAATTAACACCCGCCAATCCGCCAAATGCGGGTAAAAATGAACTTTGGTGGGTAACGCTGTCAAATCACGAGCCAATTTGGCGTGTTTCTATGTTTACTCACTTTGCTGGGGAAGTTCGTGTAGCCAAATCTGCGCGGATTTAGCGCAAATATGCAACTCGTGAGTCATCATGATATATTAAATACAGCGTATTGCGCAGAATCTGCGCATTTCTGGCTTACTTGAACACACACGTCACTAAGCAACAAACAACGGTGCGCTTGCTCACTTGCATTGAAGTAATAGCGAATATTAAAAAGCATTTGGCTAACAGAAAAGACATTTCTAACATCCTACATGTTCTGTGTATTGTATTGATCTGTCCACCTAAAACTACTTTTTTGGTTAAAAAAAGGCCTTTAAAATCGATTCCCTATTTTCATTTTCGAATCTTGGGTTGGTTGGTCCGATCGATTGTGCAATCGATTTTCAAACGTAAAGTGACAGCCCTAATATACACTAGATTTCGCATTAGACATTCGTTCCAATGAACTGCCGTAGCCAACGCGAAATCTAGTGTATATATATCTATGCACCAGTCTGCGCACACGTCACACAGAAGGATGCGCTCGCGCCCTCAGATCACTTGGACGTGGCTGTGTTACAAGAGGTAAAAACGATATAAATACTGTTCGTTTTCTCACACAAACCGCTTGTTTCGTGTCTTAGGCCATCAATGTGCACTTACGATGTGGAATTGTTTAATTTGGACGATGGGGAATTGTGTAATTTGGACTTTTTTCTGCATGCTTTTGGAGACAGTGCCTATGGACCTGTATTATATGACTGACAGACAAGAACGGTTTGACCTAAAAATATAAAAATTGAAACTACTGCGGAGACAAAGACACCGACATCTTGGATGCACTTCAGGTAAGATAAAACACACCAACATTTAATTTCAAAGTGAACTATCCCTTTAAAGATGTGTGTCTGTGCCCCTTCAGGCTGAGGTGGACCGAAACATTGAGCTCCTCAAGAAGAAGGACGAGGAACTGAGTGAAGCTCTGGAGAAGATGGAGAACCAATCAGAAAACAATGACATTGACGACGTGATCATACCGACAGCCCCGCTCTACAAGCAGATCCTGAACCTGTACGCAGAGGAGAACGCTATAGAGGACACCATCTTTTACCTGGGAGAAGCCCTGCGGAGAGGAGTCATCGACCTGGAGGTCTTTCTCAAGGTCTTTCTTTTTCTTTCTTTCTTTCTTTCTTTCTTTCAGAGAACAAAGGTTTTGTCCTGTATTTGATTGTCTTGGTACTGTTATCAGGAGTATAAACAGCGCGCTTTTCGGCGCCTCCCGCTTTTTTCACGTCAGTTTGAGTGACTTGTGTGAATCGTGCAGATCCGAAGAGTTTTTTTTTTTAAGGGAGGGAGGGGGAGGGGTTTGAGAGTGTCTGATTATAATTTAACCAACAGTAATTCTGGATTGCGTCCACCAACAAGTAAATAGGAAATAAGCGAATCAGAACACTGCGCGCCAAACCAGCAGTATGTGCGCAAGCGTGAACCACTAGTGTTTCTGTCTCACTCTGGGTCTGCCACTGCATCACATTTCTCTCTGCGTGGCGTGTCCGTTTTTATGTCGGCTCTCATGTTAACTGGTTAGAGCACAATGCCTGCGTGACACCATAGACAGTATATAAACTGGACACAGTGACCCCATAGGTTTCAACGGAGAGAAATGAAGTCAATTAGAAGCACTCACTTCCTGATCGCAAGGCGAACTGCGCAGGCTCAAACTGAGCTTGACGACGTAGATGTGACGTGAGCAACCTGTAGGGCTTCTAGTAGCTGTGCCGAGAGAAATCTGAATCATTCCCTTCCGAATCTCGCAGAGACGGAGAGCGTGAGCATTAGCTGTCCATGAGCTAGCGGCGGGAGCAACTTTATCACTCTCTGTGGGCATCTCCCTTGACTTTATGCCTCCACGTCCTCCCGATTGCTTGCGAGCTTCTCTGCCTGTCCATACGGTAATTTTTTGACTTGTGCGACAGAGTCGCGCGGGTATGACGCAATCGTTAGCCTATTTTTACAAAAACTGCTTCTACGGGGCCATAACGTGAGATACAAGGTAATGGAGCCTTTTATACATTTTCGTGTTTCTTTAGAAATAAACAATGGACAAACGGTGTCTTTAAACGCCTCAGATGTAAAGTTATTCGCTGTCAAAGTGACGCCAAAATGAATGGGAGTCAATGGAGTGCTAACAGCAGGTGGGGGTCCGCTAGCCAATGGCGGCGCCCGGGGAAGCTTCAGCGTCTTCCGAAACACTGCCCCCCTGCGTGACACACACACTTCTCAAGCCGCGCCGAAACCGCGTGCTAGAAATAGAACCGCAACCGACGCCTATTTTTCACGCGACACGCAAGAGTGTTGGAAGTTTTCAGACAAAATAGAAGGCGCAAATACATATTAATAAATTACATTTTGATGCTTGAAAGTCTCGGTTTTGACAAATGCATATATAATTGTAATTTAAAAAATAGGCCTAATTATCGATTTTCAAATATTGCCCCTGTCAGGCCTACAGAACGAAATATTCTGTAGCCTATTTTGTGGTCAATACTGCCGACGTTGTCTTTGCTGTATCAGGATATATATATTATGTTTCACATCTAAATGTAGATGGTCTGTCGGCGCACTGAGCCACGCAGTCGAGGACAGCACGTGAAGTTCGTGAACACCGAATTCCCTTTTCTATCTTATCTATTTGTGTTATGTGCACGAAAAAATAAGCCAGTGTCCGTCTCAACGAGTTTCCCCGTAAACGCAGTCAAAACGGATGCGTGTCATTACCAGTATACGTGCATTCGTCTTAAAGGGACAGCACCCAATATACCTGCAGCTGTTTGTGTCACCAAAGTTAATCAAACAACAAAAGAGAAAGAGAAAAATCACGTTTTGTCAAAAGATAAACTGTATTAATACTTAATACAGGTAATTTAGCTGAAAAACATAAAGCACTGCTTTATTTCTCGTGTATTTGTGTTTTATTGTATTCATATTTGTATTTTGTTTATTAGTTTCTATGCAGATGCACTAGTCCTACCCTACACAATTACCCCAATCATCCTAGAATTATTAATTCTTTACAAAAAGAGCTATTCAAATCATCAGGTGAAATTGTTTTCATGAAATAGCAGTAATCTATACCGGATATTTGCCGCGGGACGAGGGCTTCGATTACCTCTCTCTTTTTTGACCATACATGTGTTTGCACCCTTGTGTTATGTTTGACATGGTCCTGTTTTTTGTCCTCAGCATGTGCGTCTGCTGTCCCGAAAACAGTTCCAGCTGCGAGCGCTCATGCAGAAAGCACGAAAGACCGCTGGACTGAGTGACCTTTACTGACCCTGCCGTCACCAGTACATTCTCCTCCCGACACTCCAGCGCTGATCATGTGACCCGGACTCTGATTTGGGTCAGTGGGAGCTATGATATTTTACTTCAGTGAGAATTTTAGCTACTGTACCTCCTTGATTTCGATATTTGAATGCTAAAAGGTCAAAACTAGTCCTGAGAATTAGAAGTAAATGAGACGTCATAGAGATTATGTTCCTTGTTTCATTTGAGCTTCTCATGTTAAACTGGCAGGTGTTTGGCTTCAGATACTTATATTAACCGTACAGAGTGACATCCACAGGTAATATGTGAGAAAACTGCTCTCAAATGTGGATAGCTACTCCTATTTTCATTCAGGCACTGTTACAAAATATAGTCATACTCCATTCCTACGTGAATCACAGGGAAATTCACCCCAAAAATGAAAAGAAAAATGTACATTTCGCATAAAAATATGAAACTATTTTTAGGACTATTACGATTTTTTACATTGTGGCATTATCATGACTAAAATAAAGTCTTATTGTTATTACTGTAATACATTATCAATCAAATCTTATCCGGTCCAAGCACTTTGGATTACGTTTTTCAATTAAAATCAACATTATTTGTATTTAATCATTTTTTTTTCTCTCTTGACTACGAGAATTTTTGTATAATGTCTTTAATATCACAATGCAAAAATAAAAATGTCTAAAAATCGACTTCATGTACTTTATGCTAAATATAATTTATTGTTCTTTTTTTTGTTTTGGGGTAAAATATGACATTTCTTGAGATTCACCTTATGGAGAACAGTGATGACTTATGGGTCAATATTTCAATTTTATTACATGCTGAGTTTATTATTTATCGTCACAGTTGGGAACTATTTGGTGTTCCAGATTTATTGTTATGATGATGTTATAACTGTAAATCATTTAGTTACTAATGTTTGTTTTGAAAACTGAAAAGCTATAAACCGTTGTACTGTACTTTAAATTTTCTGACTGTTTATTCTACATGGGTTTAAAATATTAACAATTCTTTAGATGTTTTTTTTTCTTACCCGTTGGATTTCAGTTGCAATTGTTTTAATGCACTTTTGGGATGTGAATTATATTTTTAAGACTTGCGTTGCTGTTTCTTAGAGACTTTCCCTCCTAATATTTGTTCCAGGCTATAGATTGTCAAGCAGATCAAATAAAAGAACATCGTGATAGATTTGTGAATGGTCAGCAATTGCCTCATGTTTTCATATCAGTGTGTGTAATAAATGGTTGGCTAACTTGTATTTTGACCTTGAGGTATTAAACTCAAGACGAGCCTTATATTAATGCACCTTTGGAAATGCTCAAATACACTTTTGACAGATTATTTAACCCTCATGTGGTGTTCTAAACCCTATAACACCTGTTGTGTTCCCGGTCAAAAATGACCGGCCCATAAAAAAAAAAAAAAAAACGTATAAATCACTCATACCATATTTTCACCCAATCTTGGTTTCAATCTTTTTGTCAAAATGTTCTCTTTCAATTAGGACTGGTTTTATATTTTGATTTGCATCTGAATAATCGTAGGCATTTCATTTGAGTAATTTTATTTACATTTTTGAATATTTTTGGAAATATTAAATAAAATCTGAAGAAAATTGGTATTGTTGATCACACTAGTCAACTTAAATTTTTCATTTGAATTTTTCACATAATTTTTTTTTTTAATCAGGCCAAAGTCTACTCTAATGAAACAGAGTAGACTAGTGTGATCAACAGTAGCCATTTCCCCCCCTCATATTTTCAAATTTACTCATAAATTATTAGTTTTTTACTCAAAAAATGAGATGCCTACTCTCAGATAAATGAGGCCCACGAGTAATCAGATGCAAACAGAAATATAAAACCAGTCCTAATTGAAAGAGAACAAGTTGACAAAAAGATTGAATCCAAGATTGGGTGAAAATATGGTATAATGAGTGATTTATAAGCTATTTTTTATAGGCCGGTCATTTTTGACCGGGAACACCACAATTGTAACAAGGTAACAAACCCCCCACGAAAAAAAATGAAAATTTTCACACAAAAAAAAATGAGATTTAGTTATACCGTTTGGGAACAAAGTCACTAAGTTTCAGTCCAAAGCGATAACATTAACTAGTATTTTCGGGAAAAAGAAAATCTTCTCCGGGTCAAATTGACCCGAACACCAACATGAGGGTTAAACAACATGGTTCACAAACCCAGTTTGTTTCGGTACAGCCGTTATGTCCCAGAGAACAAACACAGAAAAACAGCTTTTTGTAGTTAGTCACATGGTTTATTCGGTTACGGGCTGCGTCTCAATTGTACAGTCACACGCTTCAAGTAACAGCAATAACCATCGCTGTGCATTTGTTCTTATAGACCAACACTAACAGAAATAAAAATACATTGACAACAGCATTTTGATTCCAGCGGACACATACTTACACCAATTACAAGTAGTTTAACACCTCAATATGGTTTTGTTATAGCAGAATTTACAATTAATTCTGCTTAGACAACAAATGTAGACATTGTGAAAGGTTTTATTCCCATATATTCAGTTCAAAGTCACACAAAGCCATCGACTTGCATTGAGTGTTTATATGCAGTCTTGCAACATGTACATTAAATAGACCTCAATCATGAAACATCAATTAATTCATTAAATGAAAAGAAATTAAAGCAATTTTAATACAAAATTGAACAATTGCATTCAGTTCAACCACCAATTTCTAAATCATTTGTTAAATAATTGTCAACGGTCACATTTCCACGTCATTCGTTAAACCATTCTTCGGTTAACCGTCGCATTTAATGTAGAAATTCTGATCGTAAAATCACTCTAAGTTGTAAACTAGCATTAATTTCAACGAGACGATTCGAAAATCGCTCAAAAACATTCTGACGTTAGCGTCGCGGTCACATTTAATGTAACTAATGAAATTTGTAAAGTGAAACCAATGCAGAAGTTACCCAAGAAAGGTTTGTACAGATCGATTTTCATAAATGAGGACTATTGCGCGCATGTCTTTTTACAATTTGATGTCAAGCCTGCCAAAAAAAAAAAAAGCGTAAAACTTTGCGTTGACAGGTTCGTATATTGAGCCGATTTTTTGAAAGTTGTCGTTTTATTGTACATGATATTTAGTAAAACTGAAACCGCTTTGATTTTACGTGTTGGTCTTGGTGATATTATCATTAGCGTGATGCAAGTACGGAATGCTAGCTGACCTCAGATCAGAATAAAATACTCAAATTGCACATCATCCTGCTCGCAAGTGCTCGTTCTTGAATAACAATAGACACTTTTACAAAGGATGATCTCTGTAAAGACGACAGGAACACGAGTTCCCCACTGCAGCTAAAACCTCTAAGAGAAGCAGTGCTAAAGCTAAAGGCCCGAGACTGGCGTGTGGGTGTCTAACGGTTGCAGGCAGTGAGGGTGATGAAGTCAGGAGATTGATAGGCAGGACTCATTGAGGTTTGTACTTTGTGACACTGGCTACATTTTGGACAAGGCGGCGGTTCACAGGGTCAGCTCCTTCTGCACGCCCCACAGGGTCTCGGCGCTCTTCACCAGCTGCTTCTCCTCGTCCGGCTTGAGGGCCATGTGGACCACATCCGTCAGGCCACTGTTACCCAGGATGCAAGGTATGCTGAGGAAGACCTCGTCGTTCACACCATGCATTCCCTGTAAATACACAACACATCAAGGCATTTTATAGCTTTGTTCCAACGCCTAGTAAGCTTAGCATCTAGCCAACTTTTTTTAAATTCTGCCTCATTATGCGCTAATATAAAGCAGGATGGCATGTACCTTTCGAGGATGATTTAATCACACAATGCACTGTGACAAACTCAATCATTTAATCCAAAATGATGGACAGTCGAGGGAAATGTCAATTATGATAAATATGAACTCCGAAGGCAATATTTTAAGCTCAAGGTCACTGCGCGAGTTAGGGCTGTAAACGATTAATCGAATCCAAAATAAAAGTGTGTTTACATAATATGTGTGTGTATTGTGTATAATTATTTTGTATATATATATATATATATATCGCAATTATCGCAATTATCTTTTAAATTATTTTATTCCATGGGGGAAGCAAGCTTCCATGTGTCCATGAAGAGTTGTTCAGATCAGAACTGAAGACTGTTAGCTTAGCAACAAGCAAGCTTAGCTTAGAACGTAAGATCTTCTGGAACCAACTGTAAATGTTAGTTCTTCAAGTTCCCATCGAATAGGAGTTGCTGTAGGCCTTAGAAGGTAGTTGCCTATTTATATGTACGTACTTATGTTCTGTCTCTACTAGAAAAAAAAACATGGTTCACAATATTGGGTTAATGAAGACAGCAGGTCAACCAGAACTAAACATGAGAATCTCACCTTGACCAAAGTGGAAACGGGATGACACTTGTGCAAGTTCTTCAAGATGCTTTCACACAGGTCAGCTACAGACATGCCAATCGCCCAGGAAGTGTAACCCTTCAGTTTAATAACCTCATACGCACTGCCAAAGCAAACCAGATTTATATGTTAAGCACAGATAAACAACCACGAGTCCAGACTAAATACATTTACGCAAGGACTTGATTTATAGGCGACACGTAGTATAACATTTACTTCAGATCATATACAAACGAATAGAGACGACTCTTAAAGGGATACTCCACTGTTTTTGGAAATAGGCTCATTTTACAACTCCCCCAGAGTTAAACAGTTTTACCGTTTTCGAATCCATTCAGCCGAACTCTGGGTCTGACGGTACCACTGTTAGCATAGCTTAGCATAGATCATTGATTCTGATGAGTCCAGTAGCATTTCTTTCAAAATGACCGAGTTTCAATATTTTTCCTATTTAAAACTTGACTCTTCTGTAGTTAAACCGTGTACTAAGATGAAAATGAAAAGTTGCGCTTTTCCAAGCCTATATGTCTAGGAACTATTCTCTCGTTCCGGCGTAAGAATCAAGGAACTGTGCGGCCGTACCATGGGTGCAGCAGGCGTAGTGATATGACGAAGCACCTGAAAATAGTCCCCAGCTCGGTAACTTCCAACATGACCGGGACTAAGTTTGTGTAGTTTTTAGGCGGCAAATTAGGTTTCCAAATAAATACGGTTCGGGATGAGCACCACAGTAAATGTCATCAGCACGCTCCCAGTGCAAGCAGATTGTCACGTTGGTTTGTTGACGGCAAGTGCTTCGTCAGCGTGCCTTGAAGCATTAAGACATTTGTGAGAGACGATTTAGATGACATTTACTTTGGTGCTGATCCCGAACCATATTTATTTGGAAACCTAATTTGCCGCCTAAAAACTACACAAACTTAGTCCCGGTCATGTTGGAAGTTACCGAGCTGGGGACTATTTTCAGGTGCTTCGTCATATCACTACGCCTGCTGCACACTGAAAAAAATACTTTCTTAATTAGTATTATTGTTTTGTTTCCAGTCCAAATATCTAAAAATTCTTAAACCAAGAAGCGTTTACTAGAGAAGTAAAATGACATAAATAACTTTCTTTTTATCTTAAAACAAAAGAGAATTTCTTAAGTCATTTTTGCTTAAAAAAAGCAAAATGATCTGCCAATGGGGTAAGAAAAAAATTCTTGGTTTCCATTCAAATTCAGGTTTTTTTTCTTACCCCATTGGCAGATAATTTTGCTTGTTTTAAGCAAAAAATACTTAAATTACTTTTTATCTTAAAACAAAATAGAATTTCTTATGTCATTTTACTTCTCTAGTAAATGCTTCTTGATTTAAGAATTTTTAGATATTTGGACTGCAAACAAAACAAAAATACTAAGTAAGAAAAGCATTTTTTGCAGTGCACCCATGGTACGGCCGCACAGTTCCTTGATTCTTACGCCGGAACGAGAGAATAGTTCCTAGACATATAGGCTTGGAAAATCGCAACTTTTCATTTTCCGTCGATCTTAGTACACGGTTTAACTACAGAAGAGTCAAGTTTTAAAAAGGGAAAATATTGAAACTCGTTGGTCATTTTGAAAGAAATGCTACTGGACCCATCAGAATCAATGATCTATGCTAAGCTATGCTAAAAGTGGTACCGTCAGACCCGGAGTTCGGCTGAATGGATTCGAAAACGGTAAAACTGTTTAACTCTCGGGGAGTTGTAAAATGAGCCTATTTCCAAAAAAAGTGGAGTATCCATTGAAGCGCTAAACCTCTGTATGGATGTTTTATTGGTTGCAAATTACCTGTCAACCACCTCCTTGTGGACGCTCTTCCAGTCCTCCTTGTCTTTATCGGTTCCCATGTCAGGGTTCAGGCTCTGAAGGGACACACCAGCCACGTTGACACCGCTCCACACGGGAACTGGAAGAGAAGATGTTTAGTTGTGTTCACTGTGCTCTCGAAACACATCTGTGCTCCTGATCATCTCTGCAGTCCTCACCGCTGGAGTCTCCGTGCTCTCCGACGACCCAGCCGTGGCAGCTGGACGGGTGAATGCCCAACTTCTCTCCCATCAGGTAACGGAAACGAGCAGAGTCCAGGTTTGTGCCGCTGCCGATCACACGGTTCCTGGGCAAACCGCTCAACTTCCAGGCCACGTAAGTCAAGATGTCAACTGAAGACGAGAGAACATTAACGTTTCTGAAGCTACACGCCGTCAACTAAAACCATTCTAGGGATGGGACGGTATGAAAATTTCATATCACGATTATAGTGACCAAAATGATCGTGATTATCAAAATTATCACGGTTTTGTTAAAACGATATGAATGTGTTCAAAAAGAACTGATGCTCACACTGAAAACATTTCAACAAGTTTTATATTTGAAAATCAACAAACAACAAATAAAACAAGCAGCTCTATGCACTTTTTAAAACAAGATCCTATTCTGTGGCATTTCCTTCATTATAATGACCATCGTCAATAGACCAACGCTACTTTTGCGTCATCGAAGGGTAACGCCTCTTTTTGGGGGAAAACAAACGGATTCCCCTGAGAACAGAACTCGCTCTAGATCTGCAAAGTTTCTTAAAAAGCAAAAATGGCACAAACATACACACTCTCTTTGCCGGCCGAGGACCGTGAGCGGTATTTAAAGAGCAAGTAGCCTATTTTTTTGTCATTAACACACTCACAGTATGACAAACTAGACGATGAGGCCATGTCAAAAGTGGTTTACTTGGATCATATTTCACTTGATTTATTTTAAGCTATTGACAGTTTTGTTATCGACTAGCTATACTAGTTAGAAAGACGAAGCTGCTAGCAGCTAACGTTAAAGTTACGTGATTAGCTCTCACTAGGCACGCTACCTTGGCTGTTAACTGATTTTACTGTTGAAATAGTGGCAGGCTAGGACTAAAGTGGACTTGGCTGGTTTCTGCTTGTGTCACTAATTCAACCCCCAAACTATCTGTATTTAACATGAAGTAGTGTACTTGCTAGTTACTGGCTTTAATTTCGTTATCATACCAACTAAACTGCTGCAGCTTCGTCTTTCTAACGTTAACTAGTAACAACGTTAGCTAGTCGACAACAAAACTATGTCAATAGCTTAAATCAAGTGAAATATGATCCAAGTAAACCACCGGCTCCTCTAGACATCGTCTAGTTTGTCATACTGTGAGTGTGTTAATGACAAAAAAAATAGGCTAACGTTATTTGGTGATTCCACGAGACAGTGCTAGATGTCTGAAACTCTGAATAGTTCATATTTGGCCACTGCGTGGGATCATTAATCCAGTTTTCGACCATTTCAAAGGGACACCTCTGTATCCCCATATCCAGTAGCTTCTTTAAATACCGCTCACGGTCCTCGGCCGGCAAAGAGTGTGTATATTTGTACCATTTTTGCTGTCAAGAAACTTAGAGCGAGTTCTGTTCTCAGGGGAATCCGTTTGTCTTCCCCCAAAAAGGGGCGTTACCCTTCGATGACGCAAAAGTAGCGTTGGTCTATAGCAACGCATTATAACACAGCGCACATCCATGCATCACAACGTGCGCTCGCTCTCGTTTCATTCAAATACAACTTGCGTCTCCGTTTTTGATTGTATTGAAAATGAAATCAGAGTTGGTTTATTGTTTACAGAGTTTGATAATATTGTTGTGATCATATTGCCTGGACAATTGTTATAAACCGGTTTAAAACTCTCAAATATGTCCCCGTATATGTTGTAAAATTTTTTTTTAAATCAGTGTAATAAGTGTACAATGAATCTATACATTATAATCCCTTAAATGGCACTCTTAATAGTCTTGTCTGAAATTGTTCGTTCGTCTTTGGCTCAAAGCCACTTGCTGCAAACTTTTCTTCGCGGAAGCTTCACGTTTATTTCAAGCGAGTGAGCTAAATATTTCAACTCAAAACAACATTTTGTGCCCAATTGTTTCCCAGACGTAGTTTTGGTATTGAGGTCAAAGTTAACTTGCCTTGTGTTCGCTATACGACAGTGGGTGATGGTCACACAAGACGACTCGGCAGATCTGAAGTGTTTCTAGCGACTTTTTGTCCTGCAGACAGGGTGACCATCCTCGATTAAGTTTCCCTCAGGACTTTTGTAAAAGCCAAAATATGACCACACCTCAGATTTGGTCCTCTTAAAGGGCTGAAAAAGCACGGTCACTGCCATCCGCCACTCCTTCTCGAATATAAAAACATGCGCGCTGCGCCTGCGTCAGACTGTTGCTGACTGGACAGGATTTACAGTGAGTTATTAAAATCGCGATAATCAAACACGGTTTTATTGATACTTACATTTTGAACGATAATACTAACCGTCAGTACATTTTATTGTGGTTTACCGTGAAACCGGTAATCGTCCCATCCCTAAACCATTCATTGAAAAGGACATTCAAGTGTCTCAGTGGACAGTCGGTGTGCCGTACCTGGGTTCGAGACCACCAGGAGGATGCAGTTGGGGCTGTACTTCATGATGTTGGGGATGATGAACTTGAAGATGTTGACGTTCCTCTGGACGAGGTTGAGGCGGCTCTCGCCCTCCTGCTGACGGGCTCCAGCAGTCACAACCACCAGTTTGGAGTTTGCCGTCACACTGTAGTCTGGAAATTACATGAAATTATTAGGGCTGTACGCTAAACGCGTTATTAACGGCGTTAACGCAAACCCATTTTAATGGCGTCAATTTTTTTATCGCGAGATTAAAGCCTAGCAAACTTTGTCGTTTTTTTCCACATGCTTTTGCAACAACTAGTAACGTTATTAAAACTACAACACCACACCGGATCTAGCTAGACCAGACACAAAACAACAGGCACGCCGCACACACTTGTTTGGGCCAATGTTGTTTTCGTCAACGATGACAATTATTACGTTGACGCACCTTTTTTTAATGACGATAACGTTACGATGACTAGCTAAAAATGGCTCCAAGGTGACTAAAACATGACGAGACGTTTTCTAGTTTACGTTGACGAGACGGAACGAAAATGATTATAAGTCTGACGTTCACAATGCATGTCATTTCTGCCTATAAATACGATAATTTTGACCTCTGTACGATGTACGATCAATAATAAAAAAATCCCATAGTGTACGATAATTTCAGAATTGCCCGCAAATTAGTTAAAATCTCCCGGAATCTAGATCGAGCGAGCAAGAGCGCGCGCGCATGTGTAGCGCGCGCACAGCAGAGAGGGAGCGAGAGACCTTGTGTGTGTGTGTGTGTGTGTGTGTGTGCCTCACGAACCGCATGCAAGGACTCTATCAATCGAATTATTCAGAAAGTCTAGTTTATTATGCAAAGGGTTTAAGGTTAACTGTTGTTTTATGAATTGCAACACTTGCTGCAACCTGTCAAACCTAAGCCTATTTCCAATACTTTTTAACCTAAATTAATTTGGTAAAGACTACTTTTTTTTTCTTTTTTTAAACTAAAATTGACTAAAACCTTTTTGTGTTTTCGTCGACTAAAACTATCAAGTTTATAAGTGACTAAAATGTGACTAAAACTAAAAAGCATTTTCGTCAAAAAGACTAAAACTAAAAGGGCTGCCAAAAACAACACTGGTTTGGGCTTGCGATGCGAGCTGGCCAAAGAGTGAACGAGAAGCGCAGTGCCGAGCCGCGTCTCGGACGCGTACTTTCTCAGTTTATAAAAACGCTGAATGGCGCCGCCGGTGTGTGTACACTCATAGAGAATAATGTGTTCGAATTTTAAATACGAGGCGCTGCGCGACGCGGCACTTCTCGTCTGAACGTTACGTTTTGAGTGGATGAATGATGAGCGCGAGACGCCGAAATGGATGCCAATAAGATTCTGAATGGAAAGTTTACTTTTAAAAAGTTGCCAAATGGTTCAATTGACAAGACCAAAGTGATCTGTGTGTTGTGTCGTTGTGAACTGAGCTATCATCATCCAGTCTGAACTTGATAGTCAAGCACACACACGGCTGATGCGTTTCTACGCCCACTCGTCAATATCAGTAACGTCACCTCGTCAGTATTTCTTTCACCCTTTTATTGATGGACAGTGTTACATCGTGTGAGAGATTATTTGCTCCAAGTGAGAATGTTAGTGTGAAATTGAACACAGTTTGTTGTTTTCAATAAAAAACATTTCACAAAGCAAGCCGATCCACTTTTCCATGTTGATAAGAGCATTAAAATGAGAAAAAAAATTGGGACAAAAAGAAAGACATTTAGAATAGATAAAAATGTGTGATTAATCGCGAGTTAGCTATGACATTAATGCGATTAATCGCGAGTTAGCTATGGCATTAATGCGATTAATCACGAGTTAGCTATGACATTAATGCGATTAATCGCGAGTTAGCTATGACATTAATGCGATTAATTGCGAGTTAGCTATGACATTAATGCGATTAATCGCAAGTTAACAATGGCATTAATGCGATTAATCGCGAGTTAGCTATGACATTAATGCGATTAATCGCGAGTTAGCTATGACATTAATGCGATTAATTGCGAGTTAGCTATGACATTAATGCGATTAATCGCGATTAAATATTTTAATTGTTTGACAGCCCTAGAAATTATACATTTTGGAAGGATCTCCCGCTCTGAGACCAATGGTCTCTCGTCACTATCAAATAGAGGTTATGACAAAGTGTGTGACAAAAAGACCAAGCGGCAGCATTGGTTTTCAGCGTGAATGCCGCGAAAAACACAAAACGGGAAAGAGCTTTGCGATTGACTGTACAACTAGATTTGACAAGAAATCTGAGTAGGGCTGTAATCAACCAAAGAAAATCTTGGTCGACTGAAGACTAAAAATGACGTTAGGAAAAAAAACGTTAAATGAATTAGCTGCACACTGTGCGCAGTACTTGTTAGCCTTGTTGTCCGCCTAAATTAATTATAAATAAACATAAAAAACTAGTAGGCTGTATATTAAATCATTTTTATACGGTTAGAAGATGGCTGTGTCTCATGTGGCCTTGTTATTTGTACACGCTGTGACTATACAAATCACAACATGTAAAGAGGAAAATGTTGGCGTTATTTTGTCACTTATTGGGAGCAGTATGCTAGCTGGAGCCATTTAGCTCCAGTCTTTGTGCTAAGCTAAGCTAGCGGTGGGTGTGTCAGACAGAGTTACGGCACACGGAGATGAGAAGGGTGTGTGTGGACTTATCTAACTCTGGGGGATACGGGGAAGAAGATTAAGTCGGCATGTTCCTTTAAGAGCCAGCCCCCTCAATGATACTCTTCATTGTAATATTTGACCTCTATTTTTAAATATATAGTATAATAATTTTGAATCTAGGTCACCTCATTGGTACGTTATCGACAAATCGGCACCAATCGAACCGTCTGCTCCTTATCATCGATCATAAACTCTGTTACTCTCTCTCCCCCCCCCCCCCCTCACATTTTCTTTTAATGCTAGATTATGAAATCTGACCTTTATCCGCCACTATCTTGTGTGTCTTGAGAAAGAGGCTTCCATGCTGCAGGTCCATAACCTCTCCTTTCAGCTTATCCTCCATCACGTCCACCAGCGCGAGCTCATCAGTCAGATCCTGCACACACACACACACACACACGGGATATAATACACTCCTACACACCTTACGTGGCTGCAGTGCTTAGACATTGATAAATGTTGAGTTAGGGATTCATTTTATCACTTAATGTTATGAGTCTGAACCGGTTTGATTTGTGTTCCTCTATATTTTCTAATATTTAAAGATTGTTGCACATGTATAGAATTAATTCTTGATGCGCACGTGAGCGCCATCAGCGTTTCTCACAGGTTCGCGTTTAAAGTCTGTGTAGAGAGAACGGTGACGTCTAAGCGGTCTCTAATTTAATAACTAATGATCGTTGCGACGGAAGTGAATCAATCAAAACTAACTTTAGCTGGAAAATAACATTATTCAAGAACCGCTATAAAGCCAAAACAATCTGTGTTGGAGCCATTATGTTGAAATATATTTAGTTTGAGACACTAGAGGGCGTATGAGTATTTTGAGTATACTTAAGCCAGGTAATGAGGAGTTTCAGGTGCGCATATGGAAGGCCAAACAAACTTTGTTGAGTTTTGTAATGTACAAACTGTGCTCATGCCCAACAGTTTGTTCTATTTTGGTTTGTTAGTAATAGGTAAAAGTTTGCAGTATTTATTTTCGTTTTATATGTTATTTGCAATGCTCCAATGGACAATAAACGGATTTGGCATATCCAAATTTAATTTCAAGGAATGGACAATGTATTTATTTAATGCAAGGCAAAGCACGCGTCAGAAAAACCATTTGCGTCCCTACACTCTGAACTGAGCGGTTCACACTACATGACTCGCTCTCTGTGAAATCAGGAGTGTTCAAGTTGTTGAGCTGTTCACACCACACGACACAACGTGATCGATCCGCAACAGGAGGTAACGCACTACACGAGTTGAGAACAAGTTGTCACGAAAAATCACGCGATAAAACGAACCGGAAATGGCGCAATACAGCACGTGCGCCACTACCCAGCGAAGAAGACGAAGAAGTACACAACACGCGAGTCTTTGTTTGAATATGGACGTCAGACAGAAATTAGTGCTGCAAACTGTTTGCGCGATGATTTGCTCTGAAAAAAAAAAAAAAAAACGCGTATTTTCCCGGTGACCTCAACCCATGCCTTGCTCTGATTGGCTGTAGCTCATGGCATCACATGTGGTTGAGTCGTGCGACAGCTCCTAGCATGCTAGATATTTTTCTGGGCTCTGCGACGCGTCTGCGAGCGTCTTTGATGCGTTGTTGGCTCTTTCATACTAACAGATTGGCGAGCGTTCATCGGCCGCTACTCCCCCGCGATTTGCACGCGATAACAACCCGACCTGTCGGCGAGCTCAACGATTAGCAAATCGGGCTTAAAATCCTGTAGTGTGAACTAAGCATTAGCGGCCCTTAATTTAATAACAAATTATCCTTTCGACGGAAGTGAATCAATCAAAACTAACTTTAGCTGGAAAATAACATTATTCAAGAACCGCTATAAAGCCAAAACACTCTGTTACCTTACATTATACGTTTATCTCTGTAAAGCAGCTTTGAAACAATATACATTGTTAAAAGCGCTGTATAAATGAAGATGACTTGACTTGTAGGTTCAGCGACTGCATTTTACAAATGAAGAGAGCTGAAGAGTGCAGACTCTTAAAGTTTGCTAAGTCTCCAGATATGAGGATCATGTTTATTCTTGGCGGAGGTTCAAGGCCTTCCTTCTCATTCAGAAATCCCTCAACGTTCAAAGGTCAGGAAAGCTTTAATGCCAGAGTTATTTACTTGAGCCACAGCAGCTTCACCCCCCATTGAGGATTCATGAGGAAAAAGCATGAGCACATTCCTGATGGTTCAAGCCAGGAAGATATGGGAATCAATTAGGGATGCACCGAATATTCGGCCACCGAAAATTGGCCCAAAAGTGCATTTTCGGTCTTCGAAAGACTTTTATCACCGAAACAAAATGGCCGAAATGAATTCGAATTTGTTGAATTGCGGTGGTTGCGCGTGATATCGTTCACCGTGCGTCCACATAAAGCTGCCTCTTTTTCATGGCTTGTTGCGCTTACGTTCAAATACACACGGAAATTTCTTTACAAATAATTATAAAGTTGTCCTTTAGTTCATTCTAAAAAGCCCAATTTCACCATTTCAAAAATAAATTTGTCATTTAGATAATTTAAAAGGTCCAATTTCATTACGTTTATTTATAAAGTAAATCAGTAATTTAGATCATTAAAAGGTCTAATTTTATATATTATTTGTAAATCAATTTGTCATTAAGATTATTTAAAAAGGTCAAATTTTATTAAATTTATTAAAAAATAAATTGGTAAGTTCTTTGTTTATTTTTAAATAAATTAGTCATTTAAATAGTTTAAATATATATATACCATTTATTAAACAAAAATTGTCATTTAGATATAAAATGTCGAATTTTATAAAATTTATTTTAAAATAAATGAGCCATTCATTGATTTTGAAATAAATTTGTCAGATGATTTAAAAAGGTCCAATTTTACTAAATGTACATATATATTTTTTTATAATTATTACATTCATTTAAAAAAATAAATTGTCATTTAGATAATTTAAAAATGTCAGATTTTACTAAACTTATTTTAAAATAAACTGGTAAGTTCATTTATTTTCAAATAAATGTGTCATTTAGATTATTTAAAAAGGTTTTGCATATATTACAATTTTTAAATAAATTATTTTACATTTGATTTGAAAGATTTTAAAAAGGCAAAGCATGAATGTTGTCAGTGATATAATATCTCTAGTGCAGAGGAGTGTGTATCAGCGCGTGGCCTCACTGACCTTGAGGAGGATGCTGATGGCGGCGGCCATTCCCACCATTCCCACTCCGACCACCGTCACCTTGTTGGTGGGCCCTGCCGGCTGTTCCTTACTCACGTGAGCGATGAGTTTCTCCTTTGTGGAGGCCATCTTCAGCTACAGGGGACAGAGTCTCATTGGTCACTCTGGCTTTTAAATGCATCATTCATTTGCTTTTACAATCAAAATGTACATAAGTAGTCCAAAGCAGTGCTTCTCAAACCTGTCCTGGGGTCTCCCTCATTGACACATTCAAAATGTGGCGGGGATCCCCAGGACAGGAGTGGCCATTTTATCTTCATGTGACAAGCCCCCCCCCCCAGCCTCTGCAGTGTTGTGTGCACAGAGGCACGTAGAGGAATTAATGCAACACATCACCTGAAGAGCCCGCTCTCATGATTTATACACACGCAGTCCACACACACGCACTTCAAAGATGATTTCTAATGTGTGTTATAGTCATTTATTCTCAGATCGCCACTAACCATCACTACAAAACCCAAACATCTGAATGATTTATGCCGGTCACTGAGAGGTCTTGTTGTCGAACATGCACTGATGAATGGAGTAAATTAACATTTATTTATAATAAATACAGTTGGTATTTACGTTTGGGTTTATACCAATTGCACTTATTATTAATAAATAGATGCTAATTTACTCCATTCATCAGTGCATGTTCGACAAGACAAATATATACACACACACACACATATATATGTGTGTGTGTAAAAAAAAAAAAAAAAAAGTAGAATACATCTGGATTTTATATATATATTATATACATATATTATATAAAATAAAAAAAATCCAGATGTATTCTACTTATATATATATATATATATAAAAAGTAGAATACATCTGGATTTTATTTTTAATTATATATATATATATATATATATATATATGTATATATTATAATATATATAAAATCCAGATGTATTCTACTTTTTTTTTTATTCACACACACACGTGTGTAAAAAAAAAGTAAAATATATATGGATTATATATTTGTAAATATTCTTAAACGAAAATTTGTCCGAACAATGAAGATATGCATTTTTAAATTAATTTCATTACCGTAATACAAAAAGAAATGTCATTACCGTAATGTGCCCGGATGTTTTATTGCTCATTATTCCCAATGTCAATTTTCAACGGATTTTGTTGACGGTGTTAAGTTGACGCAACAAGGGCGAATCATATCGAGAACATAAATATGGTAATTCTACTCGAGCTGAATGAAATACTGACTCATCTCGTGCACAAATTGTGCAAATCGGGACTTTTATGTAAAGCATTCGGACCAAATGTACCCTAAAAAACACAAGTACCAGAATCCTTTGCATATAAGGAAGCAAAACTGAACATGAAGTGCATCTGATCGTCCATGAAGCGCGTAGACTCCTGTGACGCACCCAGCAAACGACGGAGCAACATTAACACAACTCCTAAATGCATTCAAATGCTCGTAAATGCTCACTGCATGAAATATAATTTGATTTAAGCATCAATACCTGATCATAAGCCTATTATTTTGAAGCAAGCACCAACAAGTCACATTTGAGTTCACAATAACAAGTGACACATGCAGGTTTATTTGTAAACTGTTGTATTCCTGATGTGCAGCGACGATTATGTAACATCACAATGACAGCAAACGGTGCATTCATCAGGACATGAACGAACAGCAGATTTCAATCATATATAAGCAAGGACCAGTAGGATGCGACTCATTTAACTAGATTCAAATTCATTTGAACTATATAGCCGAAAAATAATTATAACAACAAACACCGGATATGTGCTTTTAAGACTGTAATTTTCTTTTATTTAATGTGCTTTATATTAGTAACTAGTGTTCTTACCTGTAGATGCTGTTATTTGACAGTGAGATGCAGTGTAGACTGGGCTGATATTCTGCTGTGAGTGAGGAAGAGGCTGCGCGCGCAGCTTATAAAGCGCGGAACGCCCTCCTACGGTAGCCTCGTTTGCATATTAATGAGATGGGCGTGGCCTCGCGTCCCGTGGCTGAAGTCACGTCCATCTGAGGAAACGTCATGAAGCGGATGTGGCTTAGCGGTGCACGCGCCACGGTTTCATTACTCCAGTTCGCGTTGCTTAACCTACATGTCTGCTTATGTCACACAAATCTGCCTACAAAACATATTGAAGAATGGAAAATTACCACAAGTGCACTTGTTCATTTTTTTTGTTTTTGAATTTAACACAAATAGTTAATTAAATATGAATAGCAAAATAAAAATTACGTGTCCCAATTTACCTTAATATGTTTTTGATTGTAGCTTATAGCTTCAAAAAATGTTCCACATTGTATTATACTGTATAATGTTGGGTTGTTTTAACCCAATTTTGGGTCAAATATGGACAAACCCAAACGTTGGATCAAAAATGCAATTTAAAAATGTAACCCAATGGCTGGGTTTGTCCATATTTACCCAAAATTGGGTTAAAACAACCCAGCATTTTTTACTAAAGCCATAAATCTCCTTTTTTGGTGTGAATCCCAAAAATTTGGGACAAACCCAAACGTTGGGTTAAAAATGTAACCCAACGGCTGAGTTTGTCCATATTTGACCCAAAGTTGGGTTAAAACAACCCAGCAAAGCTAATAGTGAACTACCACATTCAACACTCTAAAAAATGCTGGGTTGTTTCAACCCAATTTTGGGTTAAATATGGACAAACCCAAATGTTGGGTTAAAAATTTAATGTAATAATGTTACCCAATGGCTGGGTTTGTCCATATTTTACCCAAAATTGGGTTGAAACAACCCAGCATTTTTTAGAGTGAACTGAGCGCTACTTAATAATTTGTTAATCAGAGTTTCTTATTAGTTAATAGAATGTTAATACTGTGTATTCTGAAGTGTTACCGCAAACCTTATACAGTGAACATATACACTCTAAAAAATGCTGGGCTGTTTCAACCCAGTATTGGGTCAAATATGGACAAACCATATTTGATGACCATAATATGGACAAACCCAAACTCATGTTGGGTTAAAAATAACCCAACAGTCGAGTTAAATATTTTTTATTAATTTATGACCTTATTTTAATAAAAAACGTTTGGGTTTGTCCATATTTGACCCAAAATTGGGTTGAAACAACCCAGCAATTTTTTAGAGTGTAGGCATTAAAAATACATAAGCTAGAGGATACTTTTAATATTTCTCTATTATAAGAACACATTGTACTTGAAGATGAGCAGCGTTGCTGTCAGAGGAGTGTGTGAATGTGCTGTGTCATGCTGAATGTGGGGTTCAACAACAGAAACGGCCCGAGGAAAGGGAGGCAATGGAAAAGTATTATAGTCGTGGACAGTTGTAGCATAGCTGTGCATATACTGTAAAAATAGCAGACGGGAAAACAAAACATGTTTTTACAGGCCTAATTATCCTATAGCCTACATGATTAGCATATATATATATATATATATATATATATAAAACATTACCCATCAGTTTTAAACTAAAATTGTAGGCCAAAAATATTACCAAAAATAGTCTGTTGTCTGTTTTTATAGATAACCAGCTAACCTATTGAACTGATTATTAAGCGGTAAAAAGAATAGGCCCTTCTGTGCCGTTTTTAATATCTTTTGTAATGAAAGTGCACCATCTTGTGGTAAATAAAGCCCATTTCATCCAGATTTTTGTATGTAGTTTATTCATAAATAGTCTTCAGCTTTAGAGTTTCAAGTTCAGTCAAATATTTGGCCTAGATAATATTTTAGTTACAAAAGTGCCCCGTGTTCAGCTAGTAGTGCTAGCCGTAGCTGTTATTAGTGTGACAGACAGGTCATGACAAGTTACATGGCATTGCCTAATGAAAATAAAATAAAAATAAAAACTTAAGGAATGCAAATGTATTATCAACTCAAAACCTAGATCTTTCTGGATAAATTACAGTTTTACAAAATAATAAAAAATTTGTATCTTAGACATTTAGGACTGTTAGGCTAATAATCGATCCCTGTTGGAGATCAAATAATATCAACATTTCCGAGAACTTTTGATCGAGATATAGGCTACTTAAAAGTATAATGTATAAAAAAAGTATACGTTTTTAATTAGCCTATAGTTGTGTTTACTCTTGATTGAGTAGCCTAGCCTATTAAATACTTTTTTCACATAGGTTTACATAATGTCTTATGAACTTACATTGTTTGAAAATATTGATTTATATAGAAAACTAATTCTGAGTATGTGAATTCTACATTACTCTTTCTCTCCGGTATCCGTGTTTTCACTTTTATACGGTAGGTGGCGCTATTACACATCTTCTCTCCGGATCAAAACACAGGTGAAGAAGAAGCAGAAAACAAAAATGGGAAGAATCTGATACAGAAAATGACATTCATAATATTTTACAGGAGCCAGGAATGCAGGGACAAAGAAGCAAATTGGTTTTGCTATTGTTTTATGATTTTATGATTTAAGGTGTCATTTACCAACGTCCTTTTTACACACTCCTGTGTAGTAGTCCAGTAGGTGGCGGTATATCGTAAATATATGATCCGCCATTAATCAGAAGAAGAAGAAGCAGAAAACAAGTGATAGAAATGTACGCAAATGTAAAATAACGCAATCATCGAACATTAAACAGCACATAAGTTCAAAACTGTCTAAAGTTACAGAATGAAATTTGATGGACTCGATCTACTCATCTTCAATCGGACCTTTGACAAAAATATGTGATTTTATCAGCTTTTTGTTTTAAATTTGGCCCTTTTTAATGAAACTTAGCTACAGTACAGTCAAGTGTTGATAAAAAATTATGCATAAATAGGCATTAAATGTTTTTTTTTTTTAAATGAAAAGAGTTAAAGTACAGTTAAAGGTTATAGTTAATACATTTATAGTTACTTCAAGTAGCTATAAAAAAATAATAGCCTACCTAAGTAGAAACATAGTTGTATACTTAAAGTGCAAAAATAATACATAAATAGTAAACTATAAGTATGATGTTATGTCCACTTAAATTTACAAGTATACTTTAAGTATAAAACTACTAGCTAAACTATAGTTTACTGAGATTATACTTCAAAGTGTACTTTCATAAACTAAAAAAAGTATTTGACAAGTAGCCTAAACTATCAGTAAACCTATAAGTTCATTTGTAGTACAAATTAAAAACTTAGTTGTCTGTTACACTTAAAGTTAAAAGTATACTTTTATACACTAAAAGGTGGGCCAAGTTGAAACTGTACATTTACAAGTTTACTACTAGTACATGGATATTAATATACTTTCTATAGGCTATAGACTAGGCTACTTAACATATACTTGAACTTTACTTAATAAAATGAACTTGAAGTAGACCTATACTTGTTATTTTTTTTGTAAGAGTTGCTCTTCTAACTCAAGAGAAAATAATTAATTTATTGCCGCACTGTTTACAATCCATCATGAAGCTCGTGTGTGTCTTCTTCTCGGCTGACGTCAACACAATAGTTGTATGGACTTCGTTGAAGTGAGCAAATAATCAGATCACAGCTTTCGGCAAGTCTAATTTCGGTCCCCACAGTACGTTGGACCAGAGGTGCTTCACGTACAACATTTATCATTAAATGTTGTCGTTCCACGTGGCACTATATCCCGACGGCCTTCTTTTCATCTGTGCTTCAACTTTCCTCGTCTGTCCCTCAGGTAAGGTCAACTTCTCTACTCAACGTGCAGAGCTCACTGCGGCTCATCAATCTCATAACTACAGCATCCAGTGAGGTTACTTTAAAGCGTAATTAACCCCAATTAGACGTCGAGAAAGACTATCAGGCTCCCCATGGTAAGTCAGCGGGGTATGTACTTCATGTCATCTGCTATTATGGCTCCACAGGGAAAGCCCTTATCAAACGTCTTTTTTCCAATCAGTTATGAAATCAGTAGTTAGTCCTCGGGTTGAAATGAGGTTTGATTATCAACCGTTGCCCTTGATTTGTGTGCCCTGTGAGAGCATAAACTGAGGGGCTGTTTACACGACGCTGTTTTTAACTAAAGACGTAAAACTATTTTATGCGTTTGGCAGTTCATTTTACACGACAACGGTTTGGGTGCCTTAAAGGGGTCATGACATGTTTTATTTTATTTTATTATTATGTTCCCTTAGGTGCAATTATAGTATTACTATAGTTTTTTTTACAAAAAACTTTTAAAATGTAGTGATTTATGACCTTTTCCCTGTTTCTCATCCTCTGATTCACACAGTCTGTTTTGGGGGTGTTTCCCCTTTAAGAGTTCAGTGTTAACGCCCACTGCTATGATTGGCTAACGTCAGTGCCTATGCATCAGTTATTAACGCCCCCAGCCAGAACATTTGCGGATTCAGCGTATTCAAAAAGTAGTTTAAAGTTTTAAATACATTACTTACAGTTTGCGTCGTCGTTGTTGAGCCCAGAATAGTCGGCACGGACTTATCTTTGAGCAACAGTTTTCTAGCAAAGCCAGCATCATTTTGGGATTTGTTCTCAAAACAGTCATCCTTCAAATGTACAGAACAAACGCTTAAACTAACACTGCCGTGACTGAGACGTCCGCAAAAAATAAAGTGCATCAATGTTTCCCTGACGACTGGATCTTTCGCAGCGTATTCAAAGATGTTGTTTGTCCACAGCCAGGAACAGCACATCTGCGGCATCGTAATCTCCCTGTACACAGACCCACTCGCTGTCCGTCGACTGAACACTTGTGAGGCGCGCGGCGATACGAAATGAGCGTAGTTGCCTTGCGCTTAAAGCGTAGTTGTCTTGTTCTGGAGGCGGTCATTATGCAAACGCTGGTACGTCACTTCGTACCGTGACGTCACTTCTTACCATGGATCCAGAACGAGCTGTATTTAGAGCTTGATTAAATAAATGATTCGTTTATAACGGGGAGGACGTCTTAAGCTATGAAACTTGCAGGACGTTATAATGGTACAAAGACCTCTTATATACCAAAAGATCAAGGCAAACTTGGTTTCTCATGTCATGACCCCTTTAAACCGCAAGTTTCTTCAAACAGTCTTCGTGTAAACAACAAAAACGCGAATCTCTGAAGACGGTGTTGTCATGCACATGCGTATTACGTGTTTAATCTATAATGTTTCGTCACCATCTAATGGCCTGGCAGCAGAATGCAGCGTTTTTTAGTCGTTTTTGCGGATCCGTGTGAATGGGGATCGTTTTGACAAAGGAAAAACGTATCCTTCTTAAGCATATAATTGTGGTGTAAACGTCCCCTCAAGCCTACTCATATTTCTGTGTGAAAACGACAATTATCGTTAGAAAATGGTAGCGGGACTCAACAGAGATTCATTATTAATTAATTATGGCTCTATTGGCCGAGGTACTATCATCCCAGCAAACACAGAACATTTCCTGAACATTTAGTTTTTTGAGAAGCAAATAATTGTCATTGTCCGCAATTGTCAATTTTTAGAGTATTCAGTCCCTCCAGGATTTCGCCTTTTTTGTGATTGTTGCGCCTAAAATGCCTGATGTTGCGGCCACTTTTCTAAAAAGTTGCGATGAAAGTTGCGATGTTCTTCGGCATTTGTTTTTATAGGTTAAAACGGCAAAGCTAGATAGATTTTTCTACTGCATAGCGTTGCTCTCAGGCAACGGAAAGTGTTTTTAAGTTTAATTTCTAGTACATGTTTCTGTAAATAATTGCAACCAATCAAAATGGTCAAATGATTGCTATAGAATGGTCCAATAAGGTGTGGGAGTCACTATCAAGCATCATTTGAAGGCGGGACTTCCTTTTCTGACATGTGGTCACAGGAGCACATGGTGTGAGAAGAATGTAAGATTATTTGCTTCAGTGATCTTATTTACAATGACATGAACTGTAAATAAAAAATATATGTATGTGCATGAAGGTGTAGAGAAGCCGTTTGTCAAGTTTTATTAACTTTTTTTTAATTTAGCATGTTTAGAAATTCAGTTTTTCTTCTTGTTGCCTCAGGGCAACGTTATGCGATAAGGGGTACTTTTTATGAGGTCTTTGCTGACAATGTGTTTGGATGTTATCACACATCATTACATGTTATTTGTGCACAATATGGTAAAATAATAATAATAATAATTAAATTGTACTTTTACAGGCTAGTGTTCAGTGCAATAGCAATGCTAATGGTAGATATGTCTTTCTTGAAGGCCAAAATCAGTGTTTTTGCTTTTTCTGCACTGATGTTTAACAGGAAAATGGATGCAGGGACATTTTATGGTAGAAAGGAGCGATCAGTCAGAATCATACCCAACAATGGATTTATTAGTGAGTACAGTGAGCTTGAGGAAAGTGACAGTGATGAAGAATGGACCCCAGAAAGAGGTTTGAGAGGCAGAAAAATACATGTTTAAAGCCCTTTTCTTATATTTAGTAAATTCTAAATAAAAGGCATTTTCAAATCTCTTGATTTTCCTAATAAACGTTGAGATAATATTACATTTTTCTCTGTGATTTACTACCTATACTGCATAGCGTTGCCCTGAGGCAACAAAATAAAATCTTAAATCTTCAAGAAAATAAGATTAAAAAAAAAAAATTTATGCAAAAACATAATTCATGCATTAGAGGGTTAAAGTGCTTATACTATGCTTTTTGGCTTTTTCCCTTTCCTTTATTGTGTTATATATCTTTTTTTGTGTGCATGTTATAGGTTTACAAAGTGAAAAAGCCCAAAGTCCAACCCAAAGGGACTTATCATGTCCCTCAGAAAACACTGTTCACCATCTGCACTATTGTAGTCCAGCCTTTACTCCAGAGTCAAATGTTCTCACTTTGTAACACACGTTATAATGCTCGCCTAGCTGCAAAACATAATGTTGTATGTAACTTTGAAATGTATTTTGATACCAATGTGAATCAGCAAAAATGGAAATGTCACTTTTTTAGAATATTCTATTTTAAAGATAATTTATAAAATGCACAAAAAGTTTACGGGTGTTTATTTCAAAGTGGCCACACAATGCGTTTTATTCTATGTTTTGCAAATTCACATTTTTATAAATGCCTCTGATGCAGATTCAGTTTTCTCTGCAGTGGGACATTTTTTGTTTGTTGTTGATACTAGTCAATTTGATTGGTAAAAGCCATACAGTGACTTAAAATGTATAGAATTTGACATGAAAGATGACAGTTAGGGGGAAATTGCCTTTATAACTAAATGTTTAAAATAAATGCATTGAGAATCAATTTAAGATTATTGGTTCAGAATAAATGACTTCTACAACACAACAATTTAACACTTTACTGAAGTAGTTATTGCACCACCACAGGATTTTATAAGGGTAGAGATTTTATTATAATATTAGGTCAATGTAGCATACATTAGTGAGTCGCCCGTTGTGTGAGGAGAGTGGACGACGCTTTGCAGGAGACCGCCATGATTGGTCAAAGTTGCAGAATAGTTGCGATGTATTCATAATGTGTTAAAAGGATCATCAAAATAAAGTGAAACTAAAGTTAACCATGTTGTAAAATATATTAGTATTATTTATATTTATTATAGCCTATATATTTTTAAAAAAAATAAATTACACACAAATTACAAGTTTCATTAAAACATTAAAAATTGTATTCATTTTTTTCTTCATATATATACATATACATAAGGTAAAATAAAGTGTGTGTGATCTAAAAAAGGGGTTTATTCATCACTCACAGTGACAGGTTGGGGTTCATCCCTCCTAGGGAGACAATTTAATGTACAGTAGAAAGTGAGACCTTGCGATCTCATCATTAAGAGAGGGATCAAGGTTAATTGAGGCGGTTAGGGTGAAAGTGCTTCTCTCTCGGGGGGGGATGAGTATGACCACACCAGCGCCCCATCTCTGCCACTGATACATGTGGGAGGTAAAGGTCAAGTGTTCCCGTCCTGTATCTCAGTCTGGCCTTTCCTCCTACTTTCCCTTACCAACCTTGTCCCCTCCTTCTCTGCGACCTTTCCTCCATCCCACCATCTTCTTCATTCAGACTCACGGATGACAGACGTCTCATGTTCGGCGGGACAGCTGGTGAGGCGGGGTGTCTGAACTGACCGTTTTAACTCTAATCAGATTTTATTATTCCCAGTGGGAAAATGTTAGTGAACCCCTGCCAAAATAACATTCTCTCTGCTGTTGTGGTGTGTGTATCTTTTAGTAGTGAAAGTGTGTGTATAGTTGCTAAATTTAACGATTCTCATATGAAATACTGGAGCAGTACCGTGGTACATCAGACATTGATACTGTACTGAGATTAATGTACCATGCTATTTAGATGGTATTCCAAAGTGCTTTTCCAGAACACAATGACAATACCACAGCACACGCCATTTAAAGGTTGGGTAGGTAAGAATTGTCTAAAGAACTTTTTTTCAAATTGGCTTAAACTGTCTTTATATACCAATACATAATTAAAATGTAAGTACTTTGAAAAAGAGAGTATAAAAATTGAGTGACTATAGTGTATTTAATCTTCAAAAAACACAGCTCATTAATTCCTACCGGGACGAAACAAGTGATTGGCTTGCGCGACTGTCACTCTCCGTCGCCATGACTACCGCCGCTATTACTGGCTCCGCCCACGTGCGCGCAGTCGCTCACCCGTTTTTAGGCGGGAGTGAATGGAATTAATGAGCTGTGTTTATTGAAGATTAAATACACTAGAGTCACTCAGTTTTTTATACTCTCTATTTCAGAGTACTTGCATTTTAATTATGTATTGGTATATAAAGACAGTTTAAACAAATTTGAATAAAAGTTTTTTTAGACAATTCTGACCTACCCAACCTTTAAGTATAAGCCTACTACTATTGTATTACCATGGTACATAAAAAAATAAGTAATAATATATATATATATATTGCTTGTATGTTTCAAAGTAGACACTCATAATGAATTTGTAATGTACTAGTAACACAAAAAAGTACACTTTAATATCACTAATCAAGCATGTAATTAGTCCCTACAGGCATATACTTAGAGTATACCAAGTATACTGAAAGTTGTTCCAATTTAGTACACAAAAGTACACTAAATACACTTGAAGTTATGCTTTACTACAATTTAATTACTACTAAAATATACATAGTACAAAATTAGTACTTCAATAGTAGCAAAAGCGTTAGCTCCTTGAGTATATCAGAGCTTGTGGTCACGTGACGGTCGTAAAGTGATTCGTTCTCCAGGTCACATGACCTGGCCAAAGACGGTGCGTCTTCTCCAAACTTACATAGGCGGTATTTCAAGAGGGCAGCCCCGCTCGGAGCATCGATCGTGTCCAGCGCTGTATATTGGCCTGAGGAATCATTTAAAATAACTCGTATGCTTCAACTCTTTAGGTCACAAAGTCCGCGGTGTGCCTTTAACCAGGAAAAGTCCCTTTGAGTTACAATAACTCTCCTCCCAGGGAGTCCTGGCCAAGATAGGCGGCCAAAGATTTGCCACAGAAAAAAAGACAGGACAAAAAATGTCATACTACACAACAAATCTCTATACATAGACTATACATATACATTATGTTTAACTTAAGTAAATACAAACATATAATTTAAAAGGGTACCTAGTTTAAAGGAACACGCCGACTTTTTGGGACTTTAGCCTATTCAACTTATCCCCCAGAGTTAGATAAATCCATACATACCTTTTTCATCTCCGTGTGCGTGCTATAAGTCTGTTTGACGCACCCACCGCTAGCCTAGCTTAGCACAAAGACTGGATGTAAATGGTTGCAGCTAGCATACTAATCCAAATAAGTGACAAAATAACGGAAACATTTTCCTATTTACATGTTGTGATTTTTATAGTCACAGAGTGTACAAAAAACAAAGTCACATGAGACACAGACATATTTTAACCGTATAAATACTGGGAACTATATTCTCTGAAGGCGAAGCACTGCTGCTTGGGCGGAGTGATAACCGCAGCACCTGAGACGCGCCGTTGTTTCTTCTGTCAACAAAACCAACGTGACTAACTATCTATTAGCGGACGTGAATGGTGATCATGGCTGATTTTGAGGAAATTTCAGATGATTTTTACTTGGTGTCAAACCAAGATCCAGAACCATATCGTTTGTTACCCAAACTCTGAACGAACTCTCTGCTCCTCACCACGGTGCGTCTCAGGTGCTGCGGTTATCACTCCGCCCAAGTAGCAGTGCTTCGCCTTCAGAGAATATAGTTCCCAGTATTTATACGGTTAAAATATGTCTGTGTCTCATGTGACTTTGTTTTTTGTTCACTCTGTGACTATACAAATCACAACATGTAAATAGGAAAATGTTTGCGTTATTTTGTCACTTATTTGGATTAGTATGCTAGCTGGAGCCATTTACATCCAGTCTTTGTGCTAAGCTAGGCTAGCGGTGGGTGCGTCAAACAGACTTATAGCACGCACGGAGATGAAAAAGGTATGTATGGACTTATCTAACTCCATAAGGATAAGGTGAATAGGCTAAAGTCCCAAAAAGTCGGAGTGTTCCTTTAAGAACAATTACACCGTTCACCACAGTACTATACCATGTAAGTGTACAGTATCATGTTAGTCTGTCTAAAACACGCCTGGTTGTGTTGAGTCCTGTGTGTGTGTCTGTGGTGTGTGAGGAGCAGGAAGGTTATGATGGGTCACAGGCAGCCATTACCCGTAGACCCAGCGAGAGTCTGTCCAAACCACTGCTTTCAATCAATCGTTCTGTGCGTGTGGAGCGAGGAATAGAGACATCTGCAGAAACACATCTGCCATAATCACTGCAGCTCTGTGGCCCTGACACCCCGTACTCACAGCGTACTCGCACTTCTCATCCATCTAATTCCCATCCGTCAGTGTCTCCTTTCCTCCAAGCAGGAATCCCTCAATTATATTGATTTATAAGTCAAATAAGGTCTACACAGTCATACTGTATTTCAAATTTATTTTATAAGATGCAAGATGCTAACATCGCTACAGTATAAGAACTTAGACTATAATGGTTATCTGATTTGTCAAGCATGTAAACGCATCATTTTAAAAAAAAAATCATGTTTGTCTCCTCAAGTTAAAGGACAAGTTCGGTATTTTACACTTAAAGCCCTGTTTTCAGATCGTTTCTGATGAAATAGAACGGTTAAAGGATTTTGTGGACATTGTAGAGGTGGGGGGGAAAGCGAAAGAAATTCTCGGGACAGTAGCATGTGTCCAAATTTTAATCTTAAAGGAGAACTCCGGTCAATTTTAACATTGAGCTCAATTTTTAGTGCTGTCAATACAGAGAACAACGACAAAAATCGGTGTTGCCTACACCGTGTTATCCTCTTTTTAAAATTTGCACCCTGTTGACTTCAATGGGGCACATTATAAACCTGCTTTTATTTCTCTTAACATCCTTGATGTGTCATTACAAGTGCCCAGCCATGTTGAGTGATTCTTTTAAAGTGAACACGAGTGAATCTGACTGCTGTAGATGTGAAAGATATTCATAAAAATGATGTTAATTCAACAAGCCCAACAAGTTTTCGGTCGAAGTCCAGAGTAGTCGACTGTCGAGTTCACGCGCGTGATCATAGGTAACTAAGATGATTTTTTTGTACAAATATCCATCAGAGCTGATATTCTCATAACACCACACAGCACCGTCTTCGGCTGACAGCTGTCAGTCTGAGTCTCCACTGTTGCTTAGTTACCTATGATCACGCGCGTGAACTCGAGAGAGGGTTGATCTTCGATCAAGTCACTTGCTACTTTCAAGATGGCTGCTAATGTGTGCAATTCCGTTGAGTCTCTGAAAGAAGTTCCTTTTAGTCGATGATCCAATTCAGACAAATTGCCATTAAAACAATCAGGACATCCAAGCGGTATTGCGTCTTTCTTTTCCCGGTCACCGAAACAGTGCAGCGTTCTGGACACGATTGTTTCACGAAGACACGAAGCCCAGAGCTTCATCTACTAGGTGGAATTTTAACAGCAGGATCGTCAACACTGTACGAGAACCGAGATGCATATTGTATGTAGTTCTCTGCAAACCTATGGTGGCATCATGCCTTCAGTGTGTCTTGAACAACCGCACATAAAAGGTTGCACATATTATATTGGTATTTTATCGTATTTGACTGTATTTGCATAATAGCCTGGGTTTCCCCATACTGCCTTTGCGCAGCGCAATTTTATTCACGCTGAAAGGCAGTCTGGATACCATGGACCAGATTTTCGCCTCATATAGGGAACCAATCACAGAACGGGGAGGGAGCAGCAAGACGATGACGACATCTATGCGACACAACTAAGCAGTTTGTTTATATCCATATATACCTTCGACCCTCATGTTTATCTTGCACAAACGGCAATAGTCGCTGAACGTCATTGTTTACACAAAAATATCTTACCCATCGTCTTCTTCCTTGTCTAATTTATTTCGCTCTACATACGTCATCTGGTATAATGGAAACGATTGGCTATGAGCGACGTACAGGCGCATTTGATAGACATTCTTAGCACCCAATAAACGGCGCCGGCGCATTCGTAAACCACGCCTCAAATACGAGAAAATGCACATGTGGTTCCCAGACCCAAGTCTCAACGAGAATTGGGTCTGGCGTTAGCCAGGCTATTTGCATACTTGACTGTAGATAGATTTTTGAGTGAAGTTACCAACACAATAGATTGGCCGTAACACACTCACCCATTTTAGAATCTCTCTCTCTCTCTCTCACTCTCTCTCTCTCTCTCTCTCTCTCTCTCTCTCTCTCTCTCTCTCACATGTTAACTTGTGTATAATTCCCAATTTCTATTGATGTATTTGCACTTTTAATCTTGCTGTATTCTACAAGGCAAATAAATTAAGTTAAAACTTAGTTCCCCGGTCCCATTCGTCTTTGTAAGAAAATGTTCTATTTTGTCTTTATTATTTTGTCAGAATGCACCAGAATGCTTAGTTTGTATGTGAAAATAAATAAATAAAAATCTTCTGGGGGAGGATGCCCCGAGACCCCCCTACAGGGGTTTGGTTTGGCCCACCCTAAAATAAAATTCACCAGCCGCCATTGCTCAGATTTAAAACAGGACTGAGCCCAAGAACAATTATATCAAATTCTTCTCTTTGGACGACCCACACGAAAGACCAAATAAGGGAACTACACCATGGACAGTATATATATTATATTACACTATTCTGAAACATCCAACATTCCTTTCCTTTTCAAGCCACTGGAAAAATGCATTCAATGAAAGGCTAGACTGACCTGTCAATCAACAGTGAGAACCAATCAGATTACAGCTGAGGAAGGCGGGTCTAAGGTGTTGAGAAACACAGGCAACAGTGATTTGAGATGTGATTAGTGGCTAATTAACGACTCCAGTTGATTTTATTGTAGTGTTTTCTAGTTGTTTCCGCAGTGTAGCACACAGCCTGTAATTATTTAGACACAGCAAACCTAATTATATGAAACACCCCCAATTTCTCCGTTTGACTGCAAACATTAGCATCTCAAGACAATGGCTGCATCCAAATATGCATACTTCCCTACTATATAGTAGGTGAAAAACAGTATGTGTAAGAGCCGTATGTCTGAATTTACAGTATTTATTAAACAATATAGGCCAAAACTACACGGATAACTCATTACTTCCAATGAGATTCAGAAGTGGGCATTTGATGGATGCTTTACTATCGCAACTGACACTGATAGGGCACGTGACAATGACAACATGAAGAATGTAGAACGTTTAGATTACATTAAAACAATATAGAACATAAGTGCAACATAAAGACACGTTATTTTTTATTTTATTTGATACAATGCTAATATCACTTTTTTTGAACATGTACCTCAAAAATACCATTATATTATATTGGAAGCACCTTGAAATAACATGATACATGAATGTGCTATTTATTCAGTATTGTGCAATGATATTACGGATTTCTACCAAGGTACCACTTCTTTTAAGGGGGAAATGCAAGCCTGATCAAAATGTAAAGGTACATATCTGGGTAATTTATGTGACGTTTTCATACACAAGCTCGATGTGTGAAATTCAACAAGTAAAATGCAGTGATCTTTAAGCGCCCAGAAGGTGGCGGTATGCTGTTGCATTTATTATTTGTCCATGCAATGCATGATGTGTGTCCCAAAGGATGTATATATTCAAGCTGGTGTATGTGTGTGTGTGTGTGTGAGATGGTATGTATCGCTGCAAGCCACTATAAAGCTGCTACAACAGCCAGAGAATGTTTTGTGGTCTGTATGATCAATCATTCTCCCATGTGTGCACGGCTGAAACATACCAGGTGTCATATTTGTGCACATTAGGCTGTCCGTTCAGCCTTTGTCTCTACAAACACACTGTCACACACAGAAATTCACTTAAACCTGACCCAGCAATGTATAATAAACAAACCTGGGGCTAAATTGACATGCCACATAAATCAGTTTCTGTTCACTAATCTAATAACATGACATGAAAAGGAACAAGCTCTGAAGCTCTGGCTGTGGCTGAGTTCCTTCAACGCTGCCGAAACATGAGCCAACACTCGTTACGATATGGGAAATATACTACTGGAAGTATATAGAAACTCCAAATATGTGATCCTGATCCACAAAACCAGTCACATGTCGACAGGTATATTTGTGGCAGTAGCCAACAATACATTGTATGGGTCAAAATGATCTTCTGTTATAAGGATTAGGATAAGATCATGTTCCATGAAGATATTTTGTAAATTTCCTACCATAAATAAAACATGTATTTTTGTGAGTGAATGCAGCACAATCGTGAACATAAATGCACAACTTTAAAGGAGATTTTCTCAATGTTTAGATTTTTGTGCACCCTCAGATTCCAGATTTTCAATAGTTGTGTCTCGACCAAATATTGTCCTATCCTAACAAACCACACATCAATGGAGAGATTATTTATTCAGCTTTTTAGATGATGTATACATCTCAATTAAAAAAAATGGACCCATGTGACTGGTTTTGTGGTCCAGGGTCACATATGATGATCCTATGCGAGTGACCCACTTCCTAAAACATAAAGTCAACTAAATATTATAAAGAATTATTTATACAGTGTGTGAAAAATATTAAGTGCAACATAAAGACACGTTATTTCCAGTTGAAAACCAAAATAAATGCCAAAACAAATTATTAAAGTAGGATCTGGAAAATATTTGCTTTATATTGAGTTGAGCGTTACAGAATTTTGTTATTTTCCACCCATTAGATTTGGGTTACATAAGATAAACATTTTAAAACCAAATTTATCTGTAAAACAGTTTTCATAATGAATATTGTTCCAAAGAAGCTTTACAGAAAATCACCATACAACCAGTAAACAAGGTAAAAAAAAAAACAGTTTTACGCCTATTTAGTTTTTCTTTTGTATTTCTTTTTGGTATTATTTATTCTCTAAATGTGTCATGGACCCCTAGCATCAACCCCAGTCTGAAAATCCCTACCTTATGGATCATTTCATGCCGTGTTTACAATATTATTTCAGCACAACAAAAGGATCTCTGGGAAGCAAACATCAGAAATATGAAGTGTGAATATTGTCTGTAATGTTCCCTGGTATGACAGGTGTACATTTCATCATTCTCATTTTTCTTTTCTTACTTAAAACTTCAAATCATATCTAAGTTCTCCACAGGCATCAGTGACAATAACTTCTGATTTCTGCACCACAGAAGACCGACCTACAATTCTCTTTTCTTCTGCCCATGTTTTCATGCTTATAAAGGACAGCTAACACACAAACATTACTGGTATAACAACAGGTAAAGTGGCACATAATATAAATACTGTGTAAAAATGTATTTATATCACAAAACTTGAACTACAAACTAAAGTCTATTGGCAAACAAACAATCAAAAGATTCATTAATCATGGATTTTAAGGCCTGAAGTCTGTCTCGTTCTCAATGTAGAAGAGCTGGCCAGTCTGCCAGTGAGCATGAGAAATAAAGCAAAAGAGGCTCCAGCATCTCTGTTGACTCCAGCTCTTAAATGCTTACAGATGGGCTATAATGGGTTTCCCTGTTTGCCACTGATCCTTCAATTAATCACACTCTCCTTCTGTTCACACTGAACCTGTACCAGCTTCTTCTACCTGAATCCAAGCCACAGCACGCTTGTACAACTGATCTAAGAAGATGAAAAGCAGTTTTAGTACGTATAGTAGCATTACGAGTTGAGGCAAGAATCAAGCATGCTTACCTGTCACGTTGAAAAGTCTGATTCATTCCAGTGCATCGGTTTATCTTAAATGGCCCTAGATGAAGAGATGGAAAGTCTGATTCTGGGTTGTTTCAACCCAATTTTGGGTCAAATATGGACAAACCCAGCCGTTGAGTTAAATTTTTAACCCAACTTTTGGGTTTGTCCATTTTGACCCAAATTTGGTAGAAAAAACCCAGCATTTTAGAGTGTAGTGAATTTACCAAAAGAAATTGACCGGTTCTTTATCTCATGTAAAGTTGGAAAGTTTCTCTCATATGTGGAGTTGGAAAGTCCCATTCATTCTATTGAATTGGTTCGTCATGCTGGCAACCAGGCAGCCAGATACAATGTATGCTGATTTCATAAGGGCTTTGCTGAAAAAGTAGCAAGAAGCAAGAATGATACATGCTAGCAGGTACTACATTTGGTTTGAGACTTACTTTGTGACCGTTAGAAAAGTATGTTCTATTATAGTATGACTGTGAGTAGTATCAATGAAATTTGGTCGAATACACCCGCCATGTTGTTATTGTCATGTGACATACACCATCCGTCTGTTGCGTTGCTTCACTTTCATCCCTGCAAAAAAGCTCTGCACGCAAGAATACTGTCTGACACTTGATGGATGTTCGGTCAAGTCTTCGTCATCAGTTAGGAACCTGGGTGTTTCTAGTATCTGTAAAATTCTTCCATCTTAAAAATATATCTAAATTGCGACACATGCTCTCAATGACAAATGCGATAAAGTAAGTTCATGCGTTCATGACCTCAAGGCTAGATTATTGTAATGCTCTACTGGGTGGCTGCCCTGCACGCTTAATAAACAAACTCCAGCTGGTCCAAAACGCAGCAGCTCGAGTTCTTACCAGAACCAGGAAGTATGACCACATTAGCCCCGTTCTGTAACACTGCATTGGCTGCCTATTAAACATTGTATACATTTTAAAGGAGTCATAACCTAGTATTACCTTGGATACCTACTGCTGTATTATAGTCTTTCAGGCCCTTCTAAAAAAGAAAAGTGGAAAAAAAATAAACACAGAGCTCCTCAGACCCTTATTTCTGAAGGCATTATTGTCTCGCGAGATCTGATGCGATATTTTGCCTGTCGTGGACGGTCATTTTAATAATGCAAATGAGGGGCGCGTTGATTGGTTGCAGGAAGGAGGGGGGTTGACACCGCAGGTAACGCTTTAGCATATCATTCCAAAATCACATCATGGCGCAAGTTGTGAATGAACCCGACCTGGCCGCGACCTACGGATTCAACCGTATATGCACGAGCCAGACTCTGAAACTGAGCTGGAAAGGGAAGATGTAGAGTCGATGGAGGACGTCTACATCAAGATGTCTCTGAATGAGATCAACGTTTGCTATCATGTGGTGTTTTTGCCTTGTTTCACGTTCTGGTTTTTTAGACATTTAATGTTTTTCTTCTACAGACATGTAACGTGATGTTTTTCTTTATGTTTCTTATTACTTGACTGTTTGTTTTATTTATCTATCCTTATCTATTCTATAAAAACATCAATACAATGATATGTTGTCATAGTTATATACAATTCGATGAAAATATAGCTGTATCATTTAATTTTGTTGTCTGTTTATCACTGAGGTCAAACTTCATAATAACAATGTATCAGATTTTAAACTATATTATAAACTACACTATAAAACAAAGTGGAAAGATATGGCTAGCATTCGTAGAGTCCATTCCCCGTGTTTACCTCGAAGCTAACGTTACATACAATAGCCGCATTAGCAGTAGCTGCTGTTTGTTACACACAGTAGAGCAATAAAAACCTATTTTTTACAGTCTATGATAAAAACACAGCCTCCGTTTCAATTTCAGGCAAGTACCTGGTGGTTGGACGCGTTTTCCAAACGGAGCTTCGAGGCCAACTTCGCCTGATATTGCCCCAAATTTGTGAATGATTCCGGCGTAAAATGTTTAGCGCAGACACTGAACAATAAGCCAGTTGAAAGTGTTGTTGGGACAGCGTCAATAAAAATGAATTTTATCCACTGGTAGTTTGATAGTTTGGTCCGTTTTTGGTATAGAAAACACATTTGCATGTTGTTTCTGGCAGTCAACCACAGAGCAACTCACGTGTGCACTTTTTTTCTGCATCTTTCGCGACTGAATATGAGGGGGAGAGAGGAAGGGGGGGCTTCCTGCTGCGGTGTCCATATATGGTATATCCGGCCCCGTCTTGACGTCAAGACGGGGCAGAAATCAAAATCTCGTTTTTTAGTGCGCGTGCACGTGGGCTATTTTACAAACCCTGAGGTAAACAAACGCTTCACTTTTAAATATCGGCTTCCCGGCCAGTGTATAATCATTATTCAATCATAACATACATTGATTCTTGTGGAAAAGTGAAAATTGCAGGTTATGACTCCTTTAAAATATTGCTGATTACTTACAAAGCACTAAATGGTTTAGCTCCGCAGTACTTGAGCGAGCTCTTAGCGCATTATAGTCCTTCACGTCTATTGCGATCTCAAAATCCCGGCCAGTTAATAATACCTAGAATATCAAAAATATCAAAATCGACTGCTGGCGGTAGATCCTTTTCCTATTTAGCACCAAACTTTAATCTTCCTAGCAGTGTTTGAGAAGCAAACACACTCTGCTAGTTTAAATCTAGACTAAAAACACATCTCTTTAACCTGGGATACACATATAAAACATTATACATTTCTATTATTCAAATCAGTTAAATGATGGTTAGGCCGGGAACACTTCCTTTAATGTACTCGTTACATCATAAGAATGGCATCTATGCTACTGTTATTCTTTCTGTTTATTCCGAGGTTTACTGTAATCAGACAGATCCGGGCCGTATCCAGATCAGATGCAGGACCTGCGCCTGGACACGGCGACAACGCATCCCTGAAGTGTCAGCAGAGATTGTGTCAACTAGACTCTCGAAGGCCTCATCGACACGACAGCCATCAGCACTGATCCTCAACTAACCCGTCTCCATACCGGCGTGACTCCGAACTTCAACCAGATTTAACCGTGGCAATCAATTCATCTTAGGGATTGTTCACCCAAAAATGTTATGTCATTAACTACTCACTAGAGCTTTCTGACACTACATTGACAGCTACGCAACTACTGTACCACTTTGATGCTTTCCAAAAGTAAAAAGATGATAAAACTAATCCATAAAGACGATAAAAAGATCGTCAAACTAATCCATATGAATCAAGTTCAGGTTAGTCCAATTTTTCTGAAGAGACTCAATCACTTTATATGATGAACAGATTGAATTTATACAGTTCAAATATTCAAACAGTTAATGTAAAATACCATTAAACAATGATTCACTGATTCAAGCCACTGTTCTGTAAATTAATGACCATTTGTATCTTATGTGGTGCATTTTAACATGTTATTGAGATTTTGTGATAAGTTTGTACAAATTCTCAATTGCACATCAACATTTTAGGCAGCTATCAAAAAATACTCAGTGTCATTGAAAAACTTCTTTATACTCTATTCTGGGGCTGGTTGTATAAACTGCAAAGACTAGTCTTAGGCTATGTTTACACGGAAACGATCTGAAGAGAAGATGCAAAAGTGGCGTTGCGTTATCACTTTTTATTCTGCGTTTAGACGAGCGTTATGGGGGGAAATCTGCATATGGTGACGCAAAAGTGTGTGAGATTGGATGTAGTGTGCACTCCAGACGGCTAGGTGGCGATGTGGAGCACTGAGAGTGAAAGACACTGACACAGTTTTTAATGTTTAATACGGTAAAGCCGCTGCTTTAACCCTCGCTGCTCTTCGCGTGTCACTCAGAATTATTATATTTTTTTGTCAATGAAATTAATGCTATTTTAGTTTGATAATGTTTTGTTATTTTCCTGTACTGGCGCATGCCTGTGACATAAACACGTACGCGACGCCTTCACTGTCTAGCAGACTTTTGCGTTTTTACCGTTTTTACCCTTTAGACGGGAACGCGACGGTGGAGCGTTTTTAAGATTTCCACTCTGGAGGGGGGTTTCACTTTTTTGCGTTTTTAAGCCCCAAAAATGCTGTCGCCGTGTAAACGAAAGGCACATCCCATAAAATATTTTTACGTTTTCACCCGCGAGCGTTCTCGTGTAAACTGGGCCTTACAAGTTAGTCACCCCCCCCACCCCCGCGCTTATAACTTTTACATTAAAACAAAGATTGGTCTAATACTGGAAAGTAAGACGGATTACCCCTAACTAATGGCTAGTTAGTCATATAGTTCTTAAGCCACAGTCTGAACATAATGGCTATGTTTATGCAACTGTTCACTATGCAAACTAATCACTAACGCAGTAGGCTATATGAAATATGCTAATTTATTCAAAAACAAATTTATTTGAAAACAGTCATTGGTTTAGTTATATCATCAGAGAGTTCTATATTTAAAAAGATATGAATCTGTGAGTTTCAAAGTAGTTTTTCCAATATGTTATATCACAATATCAATAAATCTGCAATTTGTGGATGCATGTTCCAAAACAGCACGTATCAAATCATAGCTAGGAGCGGTAGCAAATGTTAGTTAGTATGACTAACAACAGGCATCTCATCTCAATATAAAAAATTTCAGAAATTCGAGAAAGATTAGCGCGCACTTGTAAGACCTTTAACGGACATTCACACAGCCTCATGCTAAGTCATGTCCTGCCCTTCATATCGACAAACCAGTTTCACCCTTCTATCTGATATGTGCATCTGCATCTCATTAGCATAACTCTGTATAATATTCCCGTCGCGCCCGGTTGCTCACGCACGGACAACGGGGCAATTGTAAATCAAAGATACAGAGGACACTATTTACCAAGTTTATTTGGTTTGCGCCCGTCAGCATGTAAACAGTAAATAGCACGACTGCTTGCTGCGACTCCTGATTAATTTCACAGTCGTTGTGATGCAGGGGAGCGAGGGACTTACTGCCAAACTTGATTAGACACAACATGTACAGATGTTCCTCAATGCTTCAAAGGGAGATTCTCACTGAGAACTGTTATTGTGGATGGGGATTTGAGAGTTGGGTGTTGGTGACTGTGATGCTGCTGTTCCTACATCGAATCCTTTTCCTTTTTTTTGGAGCTTGTAAATTTTGCAATCCATTTGAGTTTATAAAAATAATTACAAAAACTTTGAAACATTCTTCAAAATATCTTCTTTTGAGTTCTAACCCGATCTCATGGGAAATCAGACATATTTAACGAGGTGGCGATTTTGTATGAATGTGCATAGTGTGAATCGTACAAAAACATAGGAATTTTATGACAAAGTATGAAGGTCCAACCCTAAACATTTTTTTTTTCGATAATTAATATTAAGCTAAAATAAAATATGACAAATGACAAGGTAATAAACAGATTAGTGACAACTTGAAACTGAAATAATTACATTGCATATTATTTATACGCTTTTCTGAGACACTTGAAATTTATCTCTGGAGCAGACCAGTTTTGCTGGATCATCTTTTAGATGTTTCTACACTTCGAGTTCGAGTTAAGCTGTGGAAATTCAATTGAATGGACATAAGCTGGAAAGGCACACACCTCTCAGTATTTATTTATTGGTTTATTTGGATGCCCATTTCTACATTACATTACCACTACTATACAAAAGTTGCCAGTACAGGACATTCGGAACTCTAGACACTGAAATATTTATCATAAAACAATCATCTTTCACCAGTGGCCAATCTAAAGTTTTGTGCATTCTTATATATTAGCCCCTCTATTACAGTTTAAAGCGAGTTGTGCGGCTCTATTCTGGACTAGTTGTAATTTTTCCAAGTCTTTACTTGATGCACTCAACCACACCACTGGACGGTAATCTAAATACTGTATTTAGGAACCATTGTTTGCACAATGTGAAAAATGCAATAATGTGGTAAAAATTTTGCACATCTCTTAGGTCCTGTTTACACGAGAACGCTCGCGGGTGAAAACGTAAACATATTTTATCGGATGTGCCTTTTGTTTACACGGCAACGGCGTTTTTGGGGCTTAAAAACGCAAAAAAGTGAAACCACCCTCCAGAGTGGAAATATTAAAAACGCTCCACCGTCGCGTTCCCGTCTAAAGGGTAAAAACGGTAAAAACGCAAAAGTCTGCTAGACAGTGAAGGCGTCGCGTACGCGTTTACGTCACAGGCATGCGCCAGTACAGGAAAATAACAAAACATTATCAAACTAAAATATAACATTAATTTAATTGACAAAAAAAAAAAAAAAAAATTCTGTCCTTTTTGAGCGAAGAGCACCAAGGGTTAAAGTAGCGGCTTTACCGTATTAAACATGACAAACTGTGTCAGCGTCTCTTTCACTTTCAGTGCTCCACATCGTCACCTAGCCGTCTGGAGTGCACACTACATCCAATCTCACACACTTTTGCGTCACCATATGCACGCAGATCCCCCCCCCCCATAACGCTCGTCTAAACGCGGAATAAAAAGTGATAACGCAATGGCTGAATTGATTTTCCCGGTAAATATAATGTTGTATCATCTGCATACGTGACTGTCCGTGCACACAGTAAATGGTCTAACAGCTACAAATCAGAGCAAAAACCAAGCATTGAGGTCAAAGAAACTAGATTGTGTCAAGGCCGACACAGATGAGGGGCAGACTGAAAATAAATAAATATAAAATCAGATGCATTGAAGGTTCACAGAACATTGCTCCAGGAGTTTGGAACAAAGCTGGCAATCTGGCCTCCTTGCCAACCAGAGCAATAGATGGAGAAGGGCCTTGGTTTGAGAGATGACCAAGAAGCTGACGGTCACTCTGGATGAGCTCCATCATCATAGAGATGGGGGAAACTTACAGAAAGACAAAAAGTATCTAGGCTTTAAGGGAGAGTTGCCAGACTCAAGCCACTCCTCAGTGAAGACGCATGAAAACCCACTTGGAATTTGCAAAAAAGCAGCTAAAGGACAAGATTCGCTGGTCTGATGAACCTCAAACTCAACACAGCAAATAGACGTAATGAAAACCTGGTCCAGAGAATTCAGAAACTCAGGATGGGCAGAAGGTCCACTTTCCAACAGGACAATGACCGTAAACACACAGCTAAGATGAACTCTGTGAATGTCCTTGAGTGGCCCAGCCAGAGACCGGACTTAAACCCAATCAAACATCTCTGGAGAAACCTTAAAAAATAGCTGACGGTCCCCATCCAACCTGACAGAGCTTGAGAGGAAGAAAAGAATGGCAGAAAATCCCTGAAGGCAGATGTATAAAGCTTGTTGCATCAATCCCCAAAAGACTTAAGACTGTAAAGGTGCCTCAGCTATACTGAGTTTAACCTACCGGTATAAGTCTGCAAACAATGTACGAAAGCTCTCGAAAGGCATTTCATTTTTTGAAAAGTAGTAAGTATGTCCAAATTCTTAGTATTCATGAGAGTTTGTGAAAAACGCTGTGACGGTTTACCACTTCTGTAAAAATGTGTGAGTGGACATTTTACTATCCCAGCCGATAGCAGGGATGTGACACAACTTAAAATGCAGGTCATGTGACAATGGCAACATGGCAGTAAACATA
>NC_136900.1:23834869-24009869 GCF_949152265.1 Phoxinus phoxinus | reverse complement strand
GGTTCACCCCCGTGAGAAGGAAAGGAGAGGACACATTAAAAGACCCCTTTCCCCAGCCCAACCACAGACTGTCGGTCTGACACGGACAGGAGAAACCAAAAGAGACAGCGTTGAATTGGAGTAAAGCGCGTCCTCCGGTGCAGCAGCTATAAGAGGATTGCCGTATCCCAAGAACTGCAGCGCCGCGTGAAGTGTGTTTAGACGGGAAACATGTCATTGTCTGGGAAAGAAAATAGCTCTACCCCTCATGCCAATTACGTGGGACCATACCGCTTAGAAAAGACCCTCGGGAAAGGACAGACAGGTTTGTGCTTTCATTCATTCAGACATTCAAATTGTTTCTTGCATTGCGTTATAATCTCCATGTAAGAGATCAGCATGTGTTGAGTTGGCTTATGTTGCGTGTTGTTCATGTGCACGATGGGATGGACAGGTGGGATGCATTTCTCTCATTGATTTTGTTTCTGTGTTCAGTAACAAATCGTATCTGCAACCTTCAGCTCGGGTGTGTTGCAGCACTGGGATCTGCGTGCTTATGAACTTGTCTTACACACTTGAGTTTGACATGCATTGATGCATAAATGCCAATAACTACCTGCCCAATAGCTTAAACTTTTCTAAGAATAACTGTCGGCAGGGTATCTCCACGATCCACATATTTTCATTATGAAAATGGCCTGCGGTCATAAGGGTTTACAGGTGTATGATGCCATACCTGAAAGTGATCAATTCATTAAATTACTATTCTCTGCGTTTGTCGTTAGATATTAATAATTAACAAATTCATAAAGTAGAAACCCTGCATAGTTATATTACATATATCTGCATACTTATTTGATATTTTCTTTAAATGTTTCATATTGATGTTATTTATAGGCTATGTAACATTTATTTATTCTATTGTAAAAAATAAATAAATGTTTTTGTATAAAATTCTGCATAAAATATGACTGTGCATGTGTGCGGCAGCAGGAACCACCAAATCACTGCAAGGAGAAAGTGATGCAACACTTTATCGCTTTTTCTGCCCAAATATTACAATTGCGTTTGTTTTCTTCTAACCTCTCCAGCAGAAGATGCTTTGTGCATGTGTTTGGGTACATGTTTGTGTGGATAGGAGCTGGAATTAGATGATTGCTGGTATTTTATTATAGTCAAGATCCAATTTGAATAATGATGGTTTGATCAGTTGTGTTTTCTTAGTTGTTCTGCCATTATGAGTTATCTGTTTTCTGATAATTAAGATTATGCAATCAGCTCAAAGTTCAGATCCTTTGTGTTTCATTGCGTTTATTCCTGTCACGTTTTTCAGTGACAACTTTAGCACTTTAATAATTGCACTTCATTAGATACAAAATACGGTTCCACTTTATTTCGATAGTCCACTTTAGACAATCTACTAACTATAAGTAACTTTGCAACTACATTGTCAACTAACTACATGTCAACTATGGTTAGGTGTTAGGGTTCGGGTTAGTGGAATAAGTTGGCTTGTAGTTGCCAAGTTACTTATAGTCAGTAGTATCTTTTGGGGAGCATTAAAATAAAGAATTAACAGATATTAAAGGATAATTCCGGTATTTAACACCTTGAGTCTATATTGTAGTTTGTTTTGGATGAACAACATTTTTTGGATGGACAACATTTTTTTGACAATGGTTCCTCTCTCGAGTTTTTGACTATAAAAGAATTGGCCATGGACCCATTTAACATTGGAGTCAATGGCCATGTCCGAAAATGTCATTAAAACAGCCAATAATGTTCGTTTACAAAACTGTTAAACTCACCGAGTGATTAGTGATGTTAGTTGATGTTCCAGAAACAAAAAGTGTTGCGAAATACAGTTTCTGTTGTGTTTTATTCGTCATTTTGTAAAATCACATTGAATTCTGTTGAAGGACTGAGTGCTCGTTAATATAAATGCGCTACCGGAAACGGAAAGGAGGCTGTTCACATTTGGTCGATGTAATCTTTTTGCTCGCTTCCGTTTCTCATAAGGCTAGCGAGCAGAGCAACTGTGCTCCGGGAGAGTAAGCCAAATAAACAAACAAAACCTTCATTAATAGTTACTTGCAATATGAAGTTGAACTCGACTGTGACCGTGAGTGTCCCGCGAGACATAAACATCGGTTATCGCCATCAAGTGGTCGGGAGTGTGCTAACGCTTCAGATTCAAATATTGAGCGGAAGTTATGCGGTTGTGAAGTGTCTGAAAAAAATAGTTCCACTATAGCAAAATAAACGGATTGGAATCATATATTGCGACGATATATTGTTTATAATCATCAACGAACACCACTAATCACTCGGTGAGTTTAACAGTTTTGTAAACAAACATTATTGGCTGTTTTAATGACATTTTCGGACATGCCCATTGACTCCAATGTTAAATGGGTCCATGGCCAATTCTATTATAGTCAAAAACTCGAGAGAGGAACCATTGTCAAAAAAATATTGTCCACCACTCCACAAAAGTGTGACTCTCTGTGGTCACTAAATATCCCAGGATGTCCTTCGATAAAGAGTAGGGGTGTAACCCCAGCATCCTGGCCAAATTTGCCCAGTGGCCTCTGTCCATCATGGCCTCCTAATCATCCTCCTATATATACTAATTGGCTTCATCACGGTCTCCTCTCCACCAGTAAGCTGGTGTGTGGTGGGCGTTCTGGCGCAATATGGCTGCCGTCGCATCATCCAGGTGGATGCTGCACATTGGTGGTGGTCGAGGAGATTCCCCCCTTCTATGTAAAGCGCTTTGAGTGTCCAGAAAGGCGCTATATAAATGTAATGAATTATTATTTATTATTATTAAAACAAACTACAATATAGACTCAAGGTGTTAAATACCGGAATTATCCTTTAAGCAGACAGTCTACTAATACTCAGTTAGTTGACATGTAGTTGCACAGTTACTTATACTTCTGACTCTGTGGTCGACTTCATACATCCACTAAAAAAATCAAGTTGATTGAAAGACATTAGAAATGATATTTTGTTATGTTGTGTAGAACTTTTAAAGTGTCCGACGGCCCTCTGTAAACCGAAATTGAAATCCTAGACGACAGTTTAAATATGTAATGCGTGCAAAGCCTCCAGGATTCAGTTTGTTCTTCATAGATCACAGTATATGCCAACTCGCGCTTCCCTTTGTGTTAGTGTGCATGTCTACCACCTGTCTGCCTAATCAGATCAGCGTGACACACACATTCGCCATGCCTCGAATGCGACTGACTCACTGCTTTTCCCCTTGTGGATGTTCAACGGCAATGTTTAGTCCTGCTTAGCTCACTTTCCAGGTATCAAGCAAGAGTTTGAAGACAAATGGCCAGTGAGTGTGAGCTTGTGGATGCGAGCTCTGTCTGTGATAGATCTGTTATTTATAGTGTAAAGCGGAAGGCCCGGGCTGATCTAGGCGTCCTGTGCAATGCCATATCCATTATGTGATTAGGATCCGACACAAACACACTTGTGTTTGTAATCCCTCATGGTAAGTCTCTGGCTCACACAGGCTTTCACGTGGACCGGGCACTCGCAGGACCGCGCGTGCCGCTCACGAACCGAGGGAGGGAGAAAAAGGAATAACGCTGGGTTTTTGGCTATAGCCTTGAAGTGAGAACGAGTGAATTGTCTCGTTTCTTGTTGCTAGGGAGTTCCACAGTCTGGGTTAAAAATGCAGTTTTAAGGTTGTGCTGGTGGTTTATTTTAACTGCAGCTTCTAATCTCATAAACGCACGGTATAATTTCATATCTGTTGCTGTTGTGAAATGACTGGGGGTGGAATCATGTGATTTGCTGAAATGATGCAGTCTCCATTACAAGTTTTATATTTCCACTTCCCTATGATCTAACACAGGATGATTGCTGGATGTTTATGGAAGAGGCAGTTGCCCAGTTTGTGCCTCACCGGATAGCAAACCTAAAAGTACTCAGACTGTGTCTCTGAACATTTTTAATCATTCAGAATGTTGTAAATATCTTGTAAAATATTAATTTTAATGTATTATCTAGGTACATTTAATTAAATATTTGATCTAATTTGCAATATTTTATGTATATACATTTTTTTTTAAATTTGTGAACATATTAATATGTTTTTTTTACTAGGGATGCACGATATATCGGCCACCATATCGGTATCGGCCGATGTTCGGTTTTAATGTTATCGTTATCAGCCCGATGAGAAAATTTGGACAATATATTAAAAGCCGATAAATAATGTATTATTTCCTTCAGCTGAGACTCTTCAGATGCGCAACTGTTCATCATGATGGTTTTGAATTGCTTGAAATATTAATAAAATATATAAAAAATGCTTAGGTTATTGTCCTTGAGCGAGTGACTCTAGTTTTTCAGGATATTGGTATTGTGTTGTTGTTATTTTAGGACAAAATGGGTTGCCATGTTTTGGTCACAAATGGGATGACAACTTTTTGGCGTCGTTGCTGGATTTTTAATGGTTTCCACATTAGCTAGCCACAATAAAACAATCAAGATGTTTGTTTTCCTTATCAATGCACTTTTAATTTAGCTTTTAATGTCCTTTGTTTGTATTTATTTTGAATGGCAATCTAACAATTATTTACATGCATGGTCGAATTATTTCCAGCTCAAGTTGTTGTAAACAGACCAGATTTTTTTTCTCATTGTGACTGTTGATGAGAAAAGTTAAGGAAAAATCTAATTTCATATAATTTCCAATCATCAATATATTTTAAGCACTTTTCCCCCATTATTTGGAATGGCACACTGAATGTCTGGAACACTGTCTATTCAGTCTAGTCTAGTGTGCTTAAGTTATGCAGTTTGACATGTCAAAATACTGTGTCACTCTTTGAATCGATGTCACACCATATTATGTTTTATGTACTTGGGTCTTTAGACTCCTCTCAGATTGGAACAAGTCTTGCTTGTTAGCCTTGTTGCCGTTAGCAAAGTCTGCTAGTCAGGCTTTTGACTAATGTGAGACATTACGCCCCGGCCTCAACCAGCCGAAGGCTGCAAGATGGACAACATGAGACATTTGGGTCTGTTATTATGAAGGTTGTAACAGTTTTCTTATGAATTACATTCTGAATCTCCAAAGGAGTTAAGCAAACCTCAAGCATGTTGGTTGTTGTCGTTGCTGCTTTGCTTTTTTCCTGCAGTTTTAAAGTTTTTTTTTTTTTTTTTTTAGATTAGATTTTCAGAATATTTTTGGGCTTTGACCACTTCTTTTTACACAAAAAGTTAAGTAAAAGTTTTGGATATATATTTTGTTATGTATTATAATAGTATTTTCTCATTATTTGACCTTCCATTGTTACGTATTCCGGTTTATGTGTGATAATCAGCTGTTTAATTTTTTTAAATTTTTTTTGTAGCTGGGTCTCATCTGTGTTGCTGCTAAGTTTGAGTGGTTTGTTTACCAGTCTTAAGTGGTGGTGTGTGCAAGCGGGTTACGAACACATGCGAGTGTGTGTACGCATATTATAAAAAAATATAATATGCGCGTTATAATGAGACAGTTGGTATATTTAGGGCTGGCTTTGTTCAAAATATAATGCTGCTCACATGTACAGTACACAGCCTACTACTACTGTTATTATTATACAATTTTAAAATGTAAACTTACATTTTTGTTCAAAACGAACACGTCATTACATTGTCGATCCTTCTTCCAAAACATATTTTTGTCTTACCCTGATTTCCTATGGTAAGCCCATGTTTGTATTTGAGACCTGATGGAATGGTTTTTGTGGGAAATTGCCTACACGCCGTCACTCGCCCGTGCATGTCTCGTCATATAGAGAAAACTTGCTCCGCCCACTGTGATGCATGTGTTTTGTGGGAGGGCATAGGTTAGTTGTCGCAATGAGCAACAATGCTGGCAAAAAGACAACACGACCGAACTCGTAATAAAACATGAATCAACATTGGCTTGGGTTTTCAGAGATGGCGAGAACTGAGAGATTTGAAATGTTGTAAAAGCGAGTTTTAATTATTGTACAGATACTTTAGCTCTCTATCAGAGTTCATTGAAAAGCATTATCTATTGTGAAGGGTCATTTCATTATGGTTGTTGAAGCGCTGTTTAAATACAGTTACTCGAGTAGTGTAATTCGACCTAGGACGGTGACGCAAAACAAAACGTTGCGCTTTTCTAAGCGTGTAAAATGGATAACTATATTGTATGGCGGAATACCATAGCAAGTGCTTGGGAGCACTTCGACTTGGCGCAGTAATAGGGATTAGTAAATAGTAAAAGCGATTGTAAGTTTTACATGCTTAGAAAAGCGCAACGTTTTGTTTTGCGTCACCGTCCTAGGTCAAATTACACTACTCGAGTAACTGTATTTAAATAGGGAAAACGTGGAGGTGTTTGGTAGCTTCTCTGCTTGGCCCCTATTGAATGAACTGGGCTAAGCTAAGTGCTAACAAAGTGTCGCGGCGCGCCAGAGCGATTAAGTGCACGCACTGAGACGAGAGAGGTATGTATCAACTCGTCATAGTTTAATATGAAAAAACGGTGGAGTATCCCTTTAAACAATCACAACCTCTCCACCAAATGTGCTCTTGTGCCTATTGATGCAAATTTGCAGATGCCAAAAAATAATTCCAGACCAGTAACACAAGCCCGTTTCTGTGTGAGAATGAGTGTGTGCATGTTGCCCGTGGCATGATTGTGTAGAGGTGAACATTCAACTGAGATCTCACACAGCGGATTGCCTCATTGTTTTACCATCAACTGCAGAGAATGAGTGTAAACTGCCAACCGTATTGATGTTTTTGTCAATGGTGTTGGCCGCGTTATTCTAAATGATAGTGTTGAGTGAGAACCGTTTGTCAAGATGTTCATCATTTATGCAGTGCCTGTTATAGCTGTTAAAACATCAGCTCACCTAAAAATGAAAACGCAGCTTTCCATCAATGAAAGTGGATAGGGACTGGAGCTGTCAAGCTCCAAAAAGCACCATAAAAGTGTCCATATGACTTGTGCACTATATTCCAGTTACGGCTCGTCAGAGGAGGCACAGCCTACACAACATTCTGAGGTAAAAATGGGAAAAGGGACTATTTAATAAAATGTCCAGCTATTAATTTCATGTCTTTGAGTGTGTATTTCTTGTTTGTAATTTCACTACTGTAACCTCTACCGATGTAGTTACAACCATTCGGAAAACTGTGAGTCTAATGGGACAGAGAAGGGGAGAGGGACGCAAAGACTTTTGCCTCCTTTGGTATTTTTTTTTTGTCAATTACCATTTAGTATTTTAATTTCAGCAGTTAAGAGTGTTGAGAAAAAATCGGACTGTCGGCCGTCAGTCTCGTCCTGCTCGCCGTTCTCCTGCGGCCGTCAGTCTCGTCCCGCTCGCCGTTCTCCCGCGGCCGTCAGTCTCGTCCCGCTCGCCGTTCTCCCGCAGCCGTCAGTCTCGTCCCGCTCGCCGTTCTCCCTCGGCCGTCAGTCTCGTCCTGCTCGCCGTTCTCCCGCGGTCGTCAGTCTCGTCCCGCTCGCCGTTCTCCGTCAGTCTCGTCCCGCTCAGTCTCGTCCCGCTCAGTCTCGTCCCGCCTTCAGTCTCGTCCCGCTCGCCGTTCTCCTTCAGTCTCGTCCCGCTCGCCGTTCTCCTTCAGTCTCGTCCCGCTCAGTCTCGTCCCGCTCGCCGCAGTAAACATGAGGAACGCCGACTGTAGAACACAAAGCCGAATCCTGGACATTTTGAGCGACATCAAAATACCGGGGAGGCTCACTAGTAGCCTAGCCTTGTTGTTTAGCTGCGCTCTTACCGGTAGGCGTGGCCTCGTAGTGCAGCGAAGCAAGTGCATTCTGGGAGTTGTTGTCTTTCATCCCCATAAGCCAAAAATACATTTTCTGGCTTTTCTCAGTCTAGAAGACTCCAAATTCAAAAATTATTTCACATTTCGTCTACATAAATGACCCATTTTAAATACACATTCATCTTTCCAGAGGTGAAGTATCCCTTTAACTGCAAAAAAGAAAAAAAACACTTCATAGTGTGCATCCTTCATTGCAAGTCAGTTGTGTGTATCACTGAATAAATAAATTCATACAGGGTTCGAATGAGTAGATGATTTATGAATTTTAGGTGCACTGTCTCTTTAAATGTACTTTTGGCTTTATGCAGTAGGGTTTGTTGGGCAGGTTTTATTGAGCTCTGTTTGAGGTGTAACCCAGCGTATCGGCGGCTGCTGTTTTGTCGTCAGGTTTTTGACAAGTGGAAAAGCCCTGAAATTGTCACAGGATGATGGGGCTGCTACGCTCAATTTTCCTTCAATTCCAAACACTATAAGAGATTTTCTGTTTTCTTGGTCTCCCGTCGACTGTTACACTGATACACATCTGTGCTGTCTGTCTGTTTACATGCACAACACACTGCCAAGTGAACTTAATAAACAACATAATCAGGCTCACTGTGTGCCATTTAACTAGTTGTTGTGGAATTGTGTAATTTTGATTGATTTGGAAACATAACCTTAGATGCGCAGACATACTTTTGCAGCCATTCAACATTAAACGTTCCCCATATACATCCACTACTGTTCAAAAGTTTGTGGTCAGTAGGATTTAAAAACAAATAAATAAAATTAATGCTTTTTTTTTCACACCAGCAAGGATTCATTAAATTGAGCAAAAGTAACAGAAAGATTTATATTTCAAATACATGCTGTTTTTTCCCCAACGTTTTCCACAGAAATATTAAGCAGCACAACTGTTTTCAACATTGACAAGATTATTGAGCAGAAAATCATCATATTACACTGATTTCTGAAGGATCATGTGACACCGAAGACTGGAGTAATGATGTTGAAAAGTCAGCTTTGATGATAAGATTTCAACTTAATATGAAAAAATATACACCCTTAGTGAACATAAGAGACTTCTTTTAAAATCATTTAAAAAAATCTTAGTGTATAGCTGCAATTCTTTCATTTAAAGTCTCCTTGCAGTGAAAATCAAGCTTTTAATGTTGTTTATGTGTCTATGTGATGTTTTTAATCTGATTTAAGACAAACCATGTGTAAATTCATAAGTCGACAGCATTTTCTCCTTAAAATATCTTGAATGTAACTCGACACCCTTGTCTCATTTAGTATACGCGGTTCTATGAATATGCAAATGAGCCCCGCCTTCACTCACTCACTCAGAGATCCACTGGTTGGCGATCACACGTTGATCTGATTGGTTACAAGGTAGTGTGTGACGTCAGAAACACCAGCGATTTCAAACCGTGTTTTTGAGACTGTCTTTGGTTCACTGCAGTTTTAAGCAGAAAATACTCAGCAATGCTGTCCACTTATGAATTCATCCCTGTAGTCAATAATAATATCCCTTAAAACTCACCAAAATTACATGTTTTTCAAGGGAAAAACATGTAATATGTCATTTTTGTGAGTTTTAAGCAATTATTATTATTGACTACAGGGGGACTTTATATCACTAAATCAATCACTTCACTAATTAATACATTTTTAACAGTTTCATATAAAAATTAACAAAACCGTAATGGAAATGATTGGATGTGATGAAGATTATAGCTAATTTAGAAAAATTAAGATGGATACATCTAAAAGATGAATGGTTTGAGAGTTTATTGCATATTCAAGTGTATCTTTAGGCAACACAAAGTACATTTAGCAAGACTTATGTAGAGCAGTTGCTTGAACAACATGCACTGATGATGAGTAACACACACTGCCACCGTTTGGTGACATCACTATCTCTCGTTAATGTGTGACATGGGTTGCCATGGCAACATACGCAAAGGCGGACAGCACACTCATGTGTTTTGTGTTGTGAGTATGTGAGTCTCATATTTGTCTCCAGTTTGCATATATGAGTGCGTATAGACACACAGTCCTCTCGCAGGATCACCCTTAACCGGCCGGAATAGAGCGATTCACTGAGGTTTTTAATAATTTCATACATGGCGATTAAATCTCACTGGCCACTAATGGGATTCTCTCAGTAGGGTGCGCGGACCTCTCCCACATAATAACATTCAATTACTACAAAGTTTCTCTCTCGCTCCTCTCTTCTACATCACCTCCTGTATCTTCAGGACTAGATTTGTGTGCTTGCATTTTTGGGGTGGTTTTAATTGCGTACTTATTTTGTATCCCCTTACCAGTGTTGCCAAGTCCGCAGATTTCCCACTGAAATGGGCTACTTTTAAAGGAGAACTCCGGGCAATTTTTTTATTTGTGTTTTTTAAATGTACTTATTTATCGTACAAAATAATGTCCCAAATAATTTCACCACAAAACTAAAAGAAAAACTTTTTTTTTTTTTTTTTTTTTTTTTTTTTTTTTTTTTACTGCGTTGAGAAAGTGAAATCAATACATGGATTTATTGTTTTGGGTTTCAGTTTATTGCCTGACCAGCACTGTAACAGCATCCAGGTGTTTATTTCATTAATTAAATAAAATGTGATTTTTTTTTACATTACGGTAATGAGGAGTTTTTTGCATTATGGTAATGAGGAAAGGGTGGGGGGGGGGGGATTTACTGTTTTATGCTAATTGTCATGAAAGACACAATGCATATAAATCTTAATGATTTTAATAATATATAATCTATTAAATCAAATATCATTTTTGACATTACGGTAATGAGTTTTTGTTTTTGTTTTTTTTGCATTATGGTAATGAGGAATGTGGGAAAATTTTCTGTTTAATGCTAATTGTCATGAAAGTCACAATGCAAAAAATAAATAAAAAAATCTTAATGATCCTAAAAATAAGTAAAATATAATTTCTTATTCCTTTCTTTTGATTTTGGGATAAAATATGATGTGTTCTTGCTTTGTGAGTTTCGCCCAGCTAGTTAGCAATTTTATCCGACGCACTCCTCAATGACAACAACATGACAGAAAACAAGAAAGTGTTTTAAACGTGTGCATACGACGGGGCTTTACTGGCTATTAGACGGACCAGCCTTGTTAAATGAGAACACACTACCGTCGGTGTTAATGGCACATTCTCACACACACACACACTTCAGTGACTCATCCTCTTCAAATTGCACAGCATCCCGACCATAAAACACATCCAACAGCTTAAATGTTTACTTTGCATCTTTGTGTAAAAAGGGCCATTTAGGGCCAAAATTGCCTTAGCAGAGAACATCTAATGGCTGTTTTTATGTAAATGCAGTGATTGCATGTGAAATGTTCTCTCAGTTAGCAATTTTGCTATAAATTACATAGAAGTTTGGAAAATAGAGATTGCAGTAATTTTATGTTATTTAGGTTGTATTTGTTGAAAGACTTCCAAATGTATCTTTAAACAGCTGTAAACTGAATCATCATGTCTTCACAGTTTTACGGTATCAATAAAATGTCTGATTTTGTGTTGCTATACAGCACTGGTCTACAGGAAGGCTTTTTACAATTATTATGTTTCAGAAAAAAAACATGAGTTTCCTATAATGTATTAATGTTAAAATTCAGTTCAGGATTGTGACCTGTTCACACTCAAATCTGATATTGGCCAAATTAAAAGAAATAATGTGAAAAGCCAAAGTAAACAAAAAAAATCACATCTGATTCTGAGCAATAAATCAGAATTGAGCGCTAAGGCTTCCAGCATGAACGTTTGTGTGTGTGTGTGTGTATACACTGAACACAATTATAAACCCAACACTTTTGTTTTTGCCCACATTTTTCATGAGCTGAACTCAAAGATCTAACACTTTTTATATTCAAGTTCAATTCCTTTTATTGTCATTGCATATAAAATACAAAGACATTATTTAGCAAACCTTACGATGCATCCACGCATAACAACACAACAACAATAATTAAGACACCATAAATGCAACGCACTACAATACAGAAACTTGATAGATTCATGTAATAATATTGCACATTGTGTTTCACAAAGTGACCTTAACTGTAATGTATAATTGGTGTAATTATAATTTTTCAAGGTGTAGTCAAAAGTTCTCTTACAGCTCTGGGGTAAAAGCTATTCTTAAAGGATAATTCCGGTATTTAACACTTTGAGTGTATTTTGTAGTTTGTTTTGGATGAACAAGAGTGGTGGACAAATACATTTTGACAATGGTTCCTGTCTCGACTTTTTGACTATTTTAGAATTGCCCATGACCGCTTTATAATGGGAGTCTATGGCCGTGCACAAACATGTCCTTAAAAACAAATATATCGGCGCAATGTATGATTTCAATCCTTTTATTTTTCTATAGTGGAACTATTTTTTCAGATACCTCACAACCGCATATAAACTTCCGCTTGATATTTGAGTCTGAAGCGTTGGGTTCGAAACACGATGTTTGAAACGGTATCCTCGACCGTCAAAATCAAAATCCAGCGGGTTCCTCCAGAATCCACCTTTCATAATCCATAATGATTTTTTTATTTTTTTATTTCTCTAACTTACTCCGGGAACACAGTTGCTCTGCTCACGCTAGCCTTCTGAGAGACAGAGAACCGAGCCAAACGGCTACAACCAAATGTAAACAGCCACACTTTCCGTGTCCGGTAGCGCAGCAATATCAACGAGCAATGAGTCCTCCAACGGAAATCAATGGGATTTCACAAAATGCCAAATAAAACACGACAGAAACTGTATTTCGCTACGCTACTTGTTTTAGAACATCAACGAACTCCACTAACCACTCGGTGAGTTGCACAGTTTTGAAAACGAACGTTAAGGGTTGTGTTAAGGACATGTTTGTGCAGCGGTCATGGGCAATTCTAAAATGGTCAAAATTTCTCTTGTTCATCCAAAACAAACAACAAAATACACTCAGTGTTAAATACCGGAATTATCCTTTAGATCTATTAGTCTGTGATGCAATAGACCAAAAAACGCCTACCAGAGGGCAACTGGACAAACGGATGATGTCCAAGGTGGGATGGGTGACGGGTCTTTGATATGTACATGAGGCCTATTTCCTACAAATATTCTTCACAAATCTGTCTAAATCTGTGTTAGTGAGCACTTCTCCTTTGCCGGGATCATCCATCCACCGCACAGGTCTGGGATATCGAGATGCTGATTAGACAGTATGATTACGGTATTGCATGTTTATTTTGTGTACATAGAAAAAGTCTTAGATCTTTGAGTTCAGCTCATGAAAAATGGGGGCAAAAACAAAAGTGTTTTTTCAAACAAAAGTTTTGTTCAGAGTATGTATGGATAATTTATTTTATGGTCAAATATGAGTCGGATTTTCAGGTTGTGTGTCTTTTAGTAAGCATGTCTGTACATGGTGTTAAGAGTTTACATTATTTTACTGACATTTAAACTAAAGTGGAAAACACCTCAAAGTGCATGAAAGTAACCGAGCGCTATTAAGAGCTCTTCACCCTTCGACCCTTGAAGCATAATTTTGGTCAAATGCTTTGTGTCTCAACAGTTACCATTCTGACTCACCATATTTGATTTTTCATGTACTTTTTTTATTCCACTCCTCTGTTGGTTTAACGGTCAAGACCTCTGCTGTACAAACTGCCAGCAGTGAATATTCTTCCATAAATCACAGAATAAATGTCACCTTCGTGATGGGTCTTTAATGGACTCTGAGGGGTGGACAGCACTGAACTTTCCCTCTCGTACTGAAAAAACTTGCTCTATAAATGTAATAAGATCATGTTGGACTATTTCTGTTGAGTTAGTAAGGTTTTACTAACAGGCATTTCCACCTCCGAAAGCAAGATAACAAGATGCTTTTCGTGTGTGTGCTCTGAGGCACAAGTAGTTTATTATATACGAAAAATTACCCAGAGAGGCTTTAACTATATTTCTATACTTATTATATATATTAATAGTGATATTTGGCTCCAGTTTATCAGGAAGCGACTGCTTTTCTTTTCGCTGGATGGAAACGTGCTTTATACGCAAATGTTTTATGCGTTATTCCAAGTTAAATTGGCAACTTTGTATGGAAACCATAGATCTACTTAAAATAAACTCTTATACATGTTCAAAAATAGCCGTTTTATCCTACATGGAGCGGGTCCAGCTGTGTCATGTTTACTTTACTAGCCATCATGTTTTTTGGCACATTTTGGCACATTTTTACCTCAGACTTTTGCAAAGCCTTGAAGACATTTCTAAAATATAATTTCCAATAAGACCAGAGAAATTCACAATGGAAACATTGAAATGGAAAGTAACCCACCTGTGTCCACACAGTCATTAATATGGTCCCTGAGGACGGCTGAGATTTATTGCGAAGGGCTGAGAGTTTTAATCGACTGGCCCCGTCCTCAGATCCTGGTAATCACCTTCCCTCTCATAAACCCCCACGAGTGCTCTCGCCGGCCTTTACTGCTCCACGCTCCTCGCAGCAACACGTACACCTGCCGTACAAGCCAAGCGCTGCTACAGAACACAAAGAAGGACATATTGCACATATTGACGTATTTCTGTCTGTCATAAATAACTTAAACGATTACGGCAACATTCAGGAATCTGTTTAGTAGTGAGGACTTCCCTCACATTTTTGTAGAGGCTGGATACATTGCAAAAAACAAACCAAAAAGATTATTGGAGTACGTTTTGTAAAAAAAATGTGTGCTATATTTAAGAAAAATTTGTAATTTATATATAAAATATTTATATGTATATTTATATACAGTATATACATGCAAATATTTCTTAAATGTATACATGCATGTGTGTGTATTTATATACAATAATTTTACACTGTAAAAAATTACATCCCCAAGTCAAAATATTCTAGTGACTGGTCACATCTAAATTTTTCAATTAGTCTGACATATTATTTCTCATTGAGCCAATGTTAACAGACTATTGCAACAATTAATTCAATTTATTTTACAGAATTTCACTTGGGCCAATTTAAAAATTTAGATGTGACCAGTCACTAGAATATTTTGACTTGGAGAGGTAAATTTTTTTTTTACAGTGTACACAACACACACATATTATGTGTAAACACTTTTATTTGGGATGCGATTAATCGTGATTAATCTTTGCCCAGAACTAAAAAAAATAATACTATTTTAGGTTTTTCTGCTTCAAAATTTCATGTTTAATTCAGTGTTACCTGCCATTTCCTTATAATTATTTGTGAAATTTACAAGGAATTTGACAATTGTTTCAAAGTAAATCCTATCGCCCACTGTATAACCTCATTGGTAAAGATTCTTGCCCTACCAAACTATAAATCAAATTTATATTGGCTGTGATTTGTTGCTTCACACATAATTTCACTTTCACTGAGGACTGAAAAGTAAGCAGACACTGGAAACTTGTTTTGTAGTGTTATAGTTAAAGCCCCCCTGTAGTCAATACTTGTATCCCTTAAAACTCACTTTCCCTTGGAAAAACAATCTTCATACCTTAAAATAGTTTGAACTCGACACCTTTACCTCATTTATTATACGTGGATTCATGAATATGCAAATTAGCCCCGCCTCCACTCACTCACACCAGCTCAGAGATCCACTCGTTAACTATCACACGTTAACCTGATTGGTTTCAAGGTTAGTAACACGTTAACCTGATTGGTTTCAAGGTTAGTAACACGTAAACCTGATTGGTTTCAAGGTTAGTAACACGTTAACCTGATTGGTTTCAAGGTTAGTAACACGTTAACCTGATTGGTTTCAAGGTTAGTAACACGTAAACCTGATTGGTTTCAAGGTTAGTAACACGTTGACCTGTTGGTTACAAGGTTAGTAACACGTTAACCTGAGTGGTTTTTAAGGTTAGTAACACGTTAACCTGAGTGGTTTCAAGGTTAGTAACACATAAACCTGATTGGTTTCAAGGTTAGTAACACGTTAACCTGAGTGGTTTCAAGGTTAGTAACACGTAAACCTGATTGGTTTCAAGGTTAGTAACACGTTAACCTGAGTGGTTTTTAAGGTTAGTAACACGTTAACCTGAGTGGTTTCAAGGTTAGTAACACATAAACCTGATTGGTTTCAAGGTTAGTAACACGTTAACCTGAGTGGTTTCAAGGTTAGTAACACGTAAACCTGATTGGTTTCAAGGTTAGTAACACGTAAACCTGATTGGTTTCAATGTTAGTAACACGTTAACCTGATTGGTTTCAAGGTTAGTAACACGTTGACCTGTTGGTTACAAGGTTAGTAACACGTTAACCTGAGTGGTTTTTAAGGTTAGTAACACGTTAACCTGAGTGGTTTTTAAGGTTAGTAACACGTTAACCTGAGTGGTTTCAAGGTTAGTAACACGTTAACCTGATTGGTTTCAAGGTTAGTAACACGTTGACCTGATTGGTTTCAAGGTTAGTAACACGTTGACCTGTTGGTTACAAGGTTAGTAACACGTTAACCTGAGTGGTTTTTAAGGTTAGTAACACGTTAACCTGAGTGGTTTCAAGGTTAGTAACACATAAACCTGATTGGTTTCAAGGTTAGTAACACGTTAACCTGAGTGGTTTCAAGGTTAGTAACACGTAAACCTGATTGGTTTCAAGGTTAGTAACACGTAAACCTGATTGGTTTCAATGTTAGTAACACGTTAACCTGATTGGTTTCAAGGTTAGTAACACGTTGACCTGTTGGTTACAAGGTTAGTAACACGTTAACCTGAGTGGTTTTTAAGGTTAGTAACACGTTAACCTGAGTGGTTTTTAAGGTTAGTAACACGTTAACCTGAGTGGTTTCAAGGTTAGTAACACGTTAACCTGATTGGTTTCAAGGTTAGTAACCCGTTGACCTGATTGGTTTCAAGGTTAGTAACACGTTGACCTGTTGGTTACAAGGTTAGTAACACGTTAACCTGAGTGGTTTCAAGGTTAGTAACACGTTAACCTGATTGGTTACAAGGTTAGTAACACGTTAACCTGATTGGTTTCTGAATAGGCCAATTTGCTTATTCAATAATCTGAATCAGCCATGAAAAATCAGCGTTAAGACTGAGAGCAGCTAATGAGCTTCTGCTAACCGTGACGCTAACTAGACTCACCTCCTGTTTTCCACCCCTCAGATGAGTTGAAGAGCTTATGTCACCACAGAAATATTGAGAGGCAGCGATGCAAAAATTCTCTTTGAAATGGAGACTAAACCCCTCGTTCCTCTCCAGCCCGAGGGCGCGTATACCCTCACATGCTCCGTGAAAGCTAAGCGCGTCAATATCCTTTGCTCATAGTCAACCAGAGGGAAGCCAAGCGGCTTCAAAGCTCAATGCGTTTGCCTCCTGATAAAGAAAGATTCGGATGCTTTTACAATCGTTACTCAGCACAGTTCACACTTGCCTGCTGATTTGAGCCGGTAGTCAAGAGCGAGTCAAATGAAGTTCTGAGGTGAAAACTGCTGCAATGTTATTGGGAATACTGAACTTGTTACTGTACATTGCTGCCATACCTGTTAACTGTCACTGGGCCCATATATTCATTACATATTTAAATAGTAATATCCTATACTAAACCTAAACTAATCTTGACAAACTATATATTTTGAAAGCTTATATTCTATAGTTTTCATATTTGGTGATTTTCAAAATAAATTACAGAGAAGCTGTAATTTATCAATTTGCAACAAGAATATGTTCATACTCCTAAGGCGTGTTCAGACCTTTATTTTGAAATAGTGATGAACATGAAAAATCATGAAAGAATGGTAGAAACCTCAGTTTGTTTTCATGCCAAGAGTTCAAAAGATAACATTTATTCAATTTTTTTTAGAAAAAAAGGTCTGATTATGTTTTAAATATAAAGAAAAAACACATATGTAAATGGAGGCGCCCTTATATGGGCAGTAATGGAGTCTAGTGGAAAAGGGTGGTACTGCGCCCAAACGCAATCTCACTGAAAGCTCATTTTTTGAGATATCAACCTAATATTTGAAACACAACTTGTTCAGATTTTTCGCTTTGATTTTTTTTGCAGTTTTAGAGTCCACCAGGTTTTGAAAAAATATATTTTATATAAAATATGAATAATAAAAAATTTTATATTGAACATTTTCATAAACTCAAACCTCTATAACTTTTTTTCTGTTTCACTTTCTTAATTTATTTCACTTCTACAAAAATCTGCCATATGTCTTCTTTAAAACAAGACCAATCTTACATCTATATTCCAAACCATTCTTGAATTACAAACATTTAAGTTCGGCATGTGCATTTTCATATCTATTAAAAAAGGGGGATGACAGTTAACAGGTTAAAATTTGTTTTCCAAGTGTTCACTTATTGTTATATTGTAGGAATTCAGATTTTTATTACTTATAATATGAGTGCGAGTCGTAGTCTTTGTGGTTCTTCTCAACATGATTGGGAAGTTGGTGTGCTTTAAATAGAAGATGGGCCTGATGTGTGCAGATGCTGGAGATGTGTTTTACCTGTTGCTATGGTGACTGCTGTGCAAACACACACGTTTGTGGCGGCTTCGAGGAAAAAGCCATCTACCGTATATTACACGCGGTATATTCCCATTGGCATGACCTGTTTGACACAACTACCCAAAAGAAATGGTCCATTGACCATGCTGTATTTCCCATGATGTTCATTGGATTCATGTTGATTGATATAGAAATAAGAATTGTGGAAATGGTTTTAACGACAAAAACATTGGTAAAATCTTAGTAAGGCACAGCTAAGGGTAACGAATATCATCAAAAATGTAAAAAAAAAAGGTCAACAATGAATTTTTCAAAAGTCATGTGGTGTAAAACTGGAAATGATATCAGAGATGATATTTTATGACAAGGCAAAGTTAGTTTGGGTTGTAAAATGTCATGCGGTGTGACTCCCCAAAAACTGATATTTATAAAGTAATGCATCATTTTTGTAAAAAAACTAAATAAAAACATTAAGACATTAAAAAAAATACTCAAAAAAATGCTGGGTTGTTTTAACCCTTGTTTGGGTCAAATATGGACAACCCCAACCATTGTTTTAAACATTTTTATTAAAGGGGTGGTTGATTGCGATTTCACTTTTTTCATTTGAAATAGTGTGTAATGTTGCTGTTGGTGCGTGAACAGTATCTGCAAAGTTGGTGCGCTGAAAGTTCAACGTAAGCAGAGATAGCGTCTTTTAAAAATCAGGAAGTTTAATGGCTACAAAAACGACTCGAATGGGACTACAACGAGATACTTCCCAAGTTTTATACGCAACTAACCCATACATTTACATCAACCCTCCCTCCGGAATATGCAAAAAATGGGGCGTGGCCATTATAGTGGAGAGCTGTAGCCATGCCGTCTAAAGTGTGTTATTTTCACCCAGCTGTCATGTCTTCGGTGTTCGGGCTTCCTATGGACGATGTAGTTCGTCAACAATGGCTACAATTTCTGTTTTATTATGTTCCTGAAAAGTAATCGTAGCTCTCTGTGCTGCGCATTTTACGGAAGACAGCTTCCAGAATCTCCACGAATTCAATGCCGGATTAAACAAGAAACTGTTTCTAAAGCATGAAGCAGTTCCAACTTTAAACCCAGAGGCAGTCGTTGTTGGGCCACAACCTGTAAGTAAGACTTAATAATTTTAACTTTGCATGTATAATTTCAGACGTAACGTAATGTTTTAGTTTTATCAGGGACGTAAACAAATGCCAGCGCTCGCGTTATAGCCACTTAATTATGCTATTTCGTGTGTCTATGACAAACGCGTACAAACATTTTGAACCTGCAATTTGTAGTTATGTACTAATTTTGTAAATGTATTTTCCATGTATACTTTATGAAGTAATTTTTCGATTTGATGAAGAACGTAAACCAATGCCAAAGCTGTTTGTTTATAGTAGCCAGTTCGTTTGATGCTATTTTGTGTGTAAGACAAATGTGTGTTTAAAAAAAAAAAAATGTTATAAATGTTATATTGCACCCCATAAATACAATCATGCAAAGAAAAAAAGCAGTAAACCACCCCTTTAAAATTTTAAACCCACCAGAACTACACCAGACGTGAGTGACACGATATGATGCGACAAAAGATAATAAAACCTATTATAAACATTGATTCTGTCTACACTAGAACACGAGCAACAAATCCGTAAACTGCCCCCTACACTCTAAAAAATGCTGGGTTGTTTCAACCCAATTTTGGGTCAAATATGGACAAACCCAGTCGTTGGGTTAAATTTTTTAATTACATTTTTAACCCAACGTTTGGGTTTGTCAATATTTGACCCAAAATTGGGTTGAAACAACCCAGCATTTTTTCGATACGAAGGACAAATGCTTTGCAACGGGAACTTTTGTTGCGTCCAGCGTAAACTGCCGTTAGCTTTTGCTACGCGACGCGAGCGACTATGCAATGTAATGTCTTAGGTTTGTCCATATTTGACCCAAACACGGGTTAAAACAAGTGTATAATGATTAGAGATGTATTCAAGATAAAATAATTGTTTAACTTTTTACACCTTTTTATTAGACCGTTACTCCACAAAGCATTTTTACAGTCGTTTAAATTGAATCTTTTCTTGAAAATGGAATAAAAGTGTTTTTTCAAAACCACATGAAACCAACACAAATGAGTTAAGTGTGAAGCTCTCAGTGACTACGCTCTATTAGTCACCGGCTCGTACGGATGGACGCACGGTTTGACAGCCGATAAAGATTCTTTCATGTCCAGCTTTCAGAGCAAGCTCCAGATCTCTTGAACATGTATGATTCGGAGAGTTTCGTGGTCTGGCACGGCTGATATACCTCTGAGAGTTAAACTGCACATTCCTGCTCAGCCTTTGATGTGCAAGTCTCTGTGATTACTCGCCGTTTCTGGAAGAGAGAGAGGGAATGAGAGAGAATGACATATAGTGAAAACTCAATGACTGGCTTCTTCCATCCTCACTATCCTTAGAACAGACGCCCGCTTTCTTTCTTTCTTTCTTTCTTTCTTTCTTTCCTTCTTTCCTTCTTTCCTTCCTTCCTTCCTTCCTTCCTTCCTTCCTTCCTTCCTTCCTTCCTTTCTTTCTTTTTCTTTCTTCCTTCCTTTCTTTCTTTCCTTCCTTCCTTCCTTCCTTCCTTCCTTCCTTCCTTCCTTCCTTCCTTCCTTCCTTCCTTCCTTCCTTCCTTCCTTCCTTCCTTCCGTCCGTCCGTCCGTCCTTCCTTCCTTCCTTCCTTCCTTCCTTCCTTCCTTCCTTCCTTCCTTCCTTCCTTCCTTCCTTCCTTCCTTCCTTTTCTTTCTTTCTTTCTTTCTTTCTTTCTTTCTTTCTTTCTTTCTTTCCTTCCTTCCTTCCTTCCTTCCTTCCTTCCTTCCTTCCTTCCTTCCTTCCTTCCTTCCTTCCTTCCTTCCTTCCTTCCTTCCGTCCGTCCGTCCGTCCGTCCGTCCGTCCGTCCGTCCGTCCGTCCGTCCGTCCTTCCTTCCGTCCGTCCGTCCTTCCTTCCTTCCTTCCTTCCTTCCTTCCTTCCTTCCTTCCGTCCGTCCTTCCTTCCTTCCTTCCTTCCTTCCTTCCTTCCTTCCTTCCGTCCTTCCTTTCTTCCTTTCTTTCTTTCTTTCTTTCTTTCTTTCTTTCTTTCTTTCTTTCTTTCTTTCTTTCTTTCTTTCTTTCTTTCTTTCTTTCTTTCTTTCTTCCTTCCTTCCTTTCCTTCTTTCCTTCCTTCCTTCCTTCCTTCCTTTCTTTCTTTCTTTCTTTCTTTCTTTCTTTCTTTCTTTCCTTCCTTCCTTCCTTCCTTCCTTCCTTCCTTCCTTCCTTCCTTCCTTCCTTCCTTCCTTCCTTCCTTCCTTCCTTCCTTCCTTCCTTCCTTCCTTCCTTCCTTCCTTCCTTCCTTTCTTTCACAACTCAGAGTAAAACCTTTTTTTCAATCGTAATATACTGTAATGTTCACAACGCGATGTTCCTCCCAGAACATTTATTGACACTAAACTGCAAGATATGGCTCATTCAGAGGATTGTCATGCATAGCCTATTGTTTCAAAGCAGCTTAAGTAAGTTCAGTGATGGTGAAACCGTGATGTCATCGTCCAGCTCAGTTTAGTTCTCATATAATGGTGTCAAGGCAGCCAGATCAATAATATTGTTGAATATTAAATATCTCCTACTAAGCAAGCCAAAAGCCAAAGGCGACAGTGGCAAGGAACCAAATTATTATTATTTAAAGAAAAATAGATAAAACAAACGAAAAAACTAAATATGTTCTTGACTGATTTTATGAAATTGGACTTCTGGGAAAGTAAAATTCAACAAAATGGTTTCTTTAAATGTAAGCTTGATAAGTGTGTAACAGTCTATAGTGTTACCTTACACATGACACATAAACAGACAGAAATATAGACAGAAATATCAATAAGAGGCAGGATGGAGAGAGAGAAACGGTAAATAAACGGTTGAAAGACGAGGACAGAGAGGTAGAAGTGAGGACAAAGAGAGACGTATGGGCCTGATAAGAGAAAGAGAAGAGCGAGAACACAAAGATAGTGTATGAGAGGATTAAACCCCGCTGCTGTTAGTAATGGCCTGGCCTGTTGGCCGTGCAGCAGCAGATGGCTGGCCTGTGCTCTCTGGAGGTTATGTAACCAGACAAACCCTCTCATCCCGCATAAAACAACCTCGCCTCACGCGTTCTCCACACACATCGCTTTCTCACACTTTTTCTGGCCTTGCTGAGTTGCATGTCACTGCACAGCCTCCACACACACCATGTGCCACATAACTGCCAAATCAGCATTCGGTCAGCATACTTCTGTTCATTTTTTTTTTTTTTTGGGGGGGGATAAATGTTTGATTTGTTGTCATGCAATTTAAAAATCCATGTGGCCAATTCCTTTAGTAATAGATTGTGTCAAGTCTATATATATGTATATAAATGTGCTCAGCATAAACGAGTACACCCCGACAGATTTCTCTAAAAAATAGAAATCAGCCTGATTGGCTAATTAAATCTGACTGATTATCTGATTGGTTAAAGCAACAGTTTCATTGCCATTCATTTTAAAGGTTGTATCAGCGATTTCAGGCCCAAACATAAATGATCACATTCATCTAATCTTTCCCAAAGATCCGCTAGCTGCGCGCCCCATAAGCAAGCTGTCAAAAAACCGCGTCTCTGTAGGCAGCCTCGGCTCTGAGATCTGCACACAAAAACAATTGGTTTCACCAACCACTCAAAACCAAAATAAACAGTGTTCAACCAATCACGACAGCGGCGGGTGTTGTGAGGTTTGGCGCTCGTGCGCGGTGACGGCGGCACGCAAAGTCGGAGCTGAAGAAGAAGCCAGCGTCTATCAACAAGAGAAACTGAACATGGCGGAGTCAATCCCCAAGAGGAGGAGGATTAGGGCGAGGGAATACCATCGTGTTTATTCCAAGACACGTATAGTTATCGGGAAGGCTTTTGAACGGTGGAAAAAAATTAAAGTGAAAAATAAAACTTTTTTTTTTAAATCGGACGCCGATGTGTCACTGTTTCTTCTGGACAGGCGAGTAGCTGCTAGTGCTGACTTGTTTGGATGTGAACTGTGTGTGAAAATATCCTTCTTGAGATAATATGAGCGAAGCTCGACTAAACTTGGGTAGCTATAGCTAAGAAATACGCGCGCATGATCGTTTTTTCATGATGCACGAAACAGGAGGTAGGGGCGAGCTAACTTGGTTTGTTTGGGATCTCGCTTCAAACACAAACAGAAGTGAAGTCTCCCACAATCGCTGATACAACCTGTAAGCTACAGGCGCCCGCACTATCGATTCTGAAGGCCTCGAGGCAGATATATTTGACCCTGGCAACACATGATGGCTGAAATATGATTGGATAAAAGCGCTAAAATAAACATACACTACTGGAAGCAGCGCAACCAAGAGAAAAGCTATGAAATTAAGAGACTATTGGGAATAATTCAATTCTCATTCATAAAAAAATATATATTAAAGTGCAAAGCAGTGATTCTGATAGTGTTTAGGCCAGCAGAGAAGGCCTTGCTGACCCTGACGGCCCGCCACTGGAATACACTAATAAGTGGACCAGACTTTATGCTGACCTGAAAGTTAGACTGGCTTACAGTATTTACTCTGTTTCATAGATTATTCTGATCTTCGAGATCTCAGATCTTGCAATCAGCAACGGTGTGACGGTGTCCATACTCACAAAAGCCTGACAAATCTAATGGCTAATTGAAAAGACTGTACACACTCACAGTGGCCATCAGATCCCACAGTCTCACTCATACGGATCGGGTCATAATTGGTTCCCCCCGCAGCTCCATGTCTACAGTGGCTCTGATGGGGGTCTTGGGGACCGTGTGTTAAACTCCAACTGATATGTTGACGCCTTTCATTTCTCTTGTTCTTCAACCTTCCTTACGGTTTCCTCCACCTCCCACCTTCCCATCTCCTCCATACGCAAAGATGTGACAGGCGGGACATGAGGAATAAGACAAGACGTTTGCCTTCGTGAAAACCCTCGTTCGCCCCCGTCTGCTGCACGGCCTCATTATGCTGCATGAGTGATGGATCATATCTAATAAAGACACAAGGTGGATTGATGTGTTTGACAGGATTAATGCCATCGAATTGTGCATACGTTTTAACGCTGTAAAGATCGCAGACATGGCAAATCAAATAATAAAAACAGCAAAGATTTTGCAGAATCATGGAGGCAGATATTTAGAAATTATATTTCTATGATACTTCTGCTTCTGGTTAGGTTAACCTAAAACCAGTTTCCTCAAGAAATATTAGTATACTAGTACTTCAGACAACTACGACTAGTCGATTTAAAGGCCATCTGTGGTGAAAATCAAGGTTTTAATGTTGTCCATGTGGTGTTTTTAATATGCTTTAAGATAAACTATGTGTAAAATTCATGTCAACACCATTGCTGAGTATCTTCTCCTTAAGGTCCATTTCTTACTATGAATTAGTTGCGTATTAACATGCATATTACTAGGATATTGGCTGTTTACCCAAAACCTAAACTTAACAACTACCTTATGAACTATTAAAACTGCAGTGAACCAAAGACGGTTTCAAAAACGCGGTTTTAAATCGCTGGTGTTTCTGACGTCACAAACTACCTTGTAACCAATCAGATCAACGTGTGATCGTCAACCAGTGGATCTCTGAGTGAGTGAGGGAGTGGAGGCGGAGCTCATTTGCATATTCATAGAACCGCGTATACTAAATGAGGGAAGGGTGTCGAGTTACATTCAAGCTATATTTTTTAAAGGAAAAAAACGCTTAAATATGTTATTTTGGTGATCAAAGATTAGTTTTAAAGGATAAAATGATTGACTACAGGGGGACAAAATTGTGTGTTTCACGTACACAACAACTAACTGATGCCATATTTAATTTGAAGTTTGTTCAGTATGTTGTACCGTTGTGCTCATGGATATATTAGCATTTATTCCACAACCATGAACTGATCTTTAAGTGGGACATGTCTGTCATGTGAGAGGACAAAAGGAAAACAACACAGGACACCTACGTGCATATGCAGAAGTGTTTCGGCTTCGATACGTAACGCTTTGATCAGGAAAGTCGAGCTTTGATCCGTCACTTTCAGTTGGTGTCTGACAGTTGTTTGTACGGCGTGTAGGACTGATCCGCTGTTCTCCTTTTGTTCTTGGATACAGGTCATAGTAAACAAATAAACAACATTAACACTGTAACAACGTTAGCTCTATTCCGACGAAGGCCCAGAGGGAGGCAGCGCAGAGCGCGAAGACACCGCAATTACTCTGGAGAAAGTGTGGTAGGCGAATCAATATGTTTCTAAGTGAAATGTGCTGAGACATCCTTTCAAGCCTGTCCCGCTCCACAGCCCCGGGCGCTTCTGTGTTTCCTCTGGCTTTAACGAATGCGGAGGGAGATTTCAGGGGCTCAAGGCTGGGGGTTGAAAGAGCCCCGTGATCAGAGGGTTTGGGGACAGTCGGCGAGAGACTGGCTGATGTGTGTTGTAATTGGTGTGGTGATGGGGACTCTCGGTGTGGTTAACTTGGGAGGAGGGAAAAAAATGGGCTCTCAGGGGATCAATGGAGAACAGGGTAACTGGCAGGTGGCTACTGGGGAAGGTCACAAAAGGTCACCCCGGTTTCCATGGGTGGTCGAATACAAAAAAAGAGTGTGTGAGATTGCATTTTCACATCTAAAACATCTTGGTTTGATTGATTGGGTGGCATGTCTGTGTTTGTCTTCCTGTTTAGCTCAGGAGGAGACTCCTCTTACTATACAATTTACATACAATGGCAGATGATGGTAATCACATCTGTCAAATTTGAAAGGAAACATTCTTCTAATAGCTTTAAAAACAGCCTTTTGAAAATCTCCCCCCCCCTGCTGTCGTTCTCAAATCTCATAACCCCATCCTGGAAGGATATCAATATCTGGTGCGACATGTCACGGTATTATTTTTGCATCCGAACAAGATTGCGAATGAGTTTTCAGAGTTTGTAGGGGCTTTCGCACCGGGTAGTTCTAGGAACTTAATTCGCCTTTGGCTAAGCCACACCCTAGAATGTAGATTGACCAATCACAGCGCAGCCAAGAACGAGTCAAATCCTGACAAGAAGTAGAAATACAAAAGGTGTATGCATATACGAACAAGTTCTCCGTTTAGGATTAGATCTCGACAATAAAGCAAAAAAATCATCGGAGCCAGCTGATAAATTAAACTTTTGCCTAATCCCGTAGGAAGGACGGCAAACACATCTTTCCGATCGACAAATGCCTTGAATGCGGTTCTCTGTTCGTCTTTTAAAATGAATGCGCTGTCGATTTCTTTTATAACAGACGCGATAGCGGAATCTAAACATCTCAGTTCTCCAGCTGCAGTCGTCTTCATCTTTGTGGAAAACCAGTTCAACCCAAGCGCTCTTTGATGGCGTGGTGATTACGTAACCGCAGATCACCTGTCCATCATCGATTAAAGCCCGCCCTGGCAATTTGATTGGCTCGGCCTTCCGGGAGCCGAGCATAATTACTCCTCAGCGGATCGAGTCCAGACCGAACTTCCCGACCAAAAAATGTTGTGTGCGCAGTTCGGGCCGGCACCCAGGCTAGTAAATAACACCATAGGGCATTGAAAAACCATTTACAGAACCCAATCCTGATTTCATTGTCCTTTTGACTATCTCCATCCTGATTTGTCCTGATTTTTTTATTTAAACTTGAATGTTTTTTCGAGCAGTGTGTTTTGATTGGTTTAAATCCCTGATTTAATAACTCTGTGATTGTGTTAATTTTCAAAAAAGTTCACAGAGGTGACTGTCTTAAAGCATATAGGTAAATATTGCTGTTCATTATGTAGGCTATCTTTATGTTGGGGCATATCAGTGTTATTTTAGTATTATTTACCATTATAGTTTCATTAATGTTTTGAATTATCTTTTTTTTTTCAGTTTTCATTTTAATTTTCGGTGATTTTGTTATTAAATGTTGTTCAGAAGCATCTGGACCATATGTTGTTTGGGTTTTTGATTTTAGATACTGGGTGTCTGAGATTGTGTCGTCGTCTGATTTGAAATGTGCTGGGAGAGAAAGGTCAGGTTCCCCGTCCTTGAGCAAAATCTCTTTTTTCACTGTTGACTGCTCATTCATACTCGTCTCCTAGACCAAGTTTCTCTCCATCCAGCTTCTGGGCTTTGCTATTGTATATGCTGTCAAAGACATGGCTGTCATTCTCACAGGAGTGAAATCTGAACTGAGGCTTCTTTACAGTCTTCAGTCTTGTGTGTCTCTGATCGAGAGAGGCAGAGGTCATGTGACCCTGAGCTATGAGGAGGAACGAGAGGACAATGTTTTTTGTGAATGACTGCAGTATGAAGAGCTGAAACCAGTCATATAAAGTGTCAAACTGAAGAAACATGCCCACATCTCTCTGGGTGAACCTGTCTGGAAAAGCCTGGGTCATCTTTCACCCCCAAATCAGAAAAATTAAAAGCAGTTATTGTATATTTTGCAATAAAGATTGCAAAATGCACTGGTTGATTGCATTTTGCCGTTATGATCAGTTAAACGTTTAAGTATAGCCTTCTTTAATATGTAAAGTAAGGTCAGTAAGACTTTCTTTTTTTAATAATGTTACAAAACATGGATTAAATGCTGTTTTTTTATTTTTTTTATTACTTTTTTGCATTTTATTCATTAAAAGGATCCTTAAAAACAGTATCATGGTTTTCACAAACATATTTAGCATAATTAAATGAGACAACTGTTATTTAAAATTGTAATAATATTTCACAATATTACTATTTTCCTGTATTTTTTATCAAATAAATGCAGCTCTGGTTAGCATTAGAGACTTCTTTTAAAAATAGAATACATTTTACCAAATCCAAACATTTGAACAATGTACATATGTATTTATAAGTAAACTAAATATAAATATATTATGTAAAGTGCACAACCTCACTCAAAAAAATTAACTAGGAAGGTTGTGCACTTTACATAATATATTTATTTTTACTTCTAATAATTGTGTTTGTTGACTTGAAATGTTTTTCTTCTTCTAAATGTCCACGTAATTGTCTCAACTTAACAGTACAAAATCCTAACGCGTTGTCTAAACACAAACCATTTATGTTAAGTAAAAACTTCTTACATCCAGAGGGTGGCGCTATAGTGCGACGCCACCTGCCATTTTGCTCTAACCTAATTTGATTGTGTTCAATCTGTTTAAATATAAAATTTAAGTTGGCTTAATCCGTTTGTGTTGATTACATGAATGATTTGTTGCATTAATTGAAACCAGGCGGTGCTTGTTAGTTCCCAGCATGCTTTGCATATGGTTGAATTAAGAGAGAATATAAATGTTCAAATTAAGTGTTATTTTATGTGTTGTTTTTTTGAGAAAGTGAGAAAAGGGGAAGACTTGATAGTGTGTAATTGTGTTTAATGTGCAATTACATTGGAATTATTAGAACCATTTAAATTACAGTGGGTTACCATTGTGGAGAAGAGTGGAGCATTTTGATTGGCTGTGACTGATTTGGTTACTTTTAACTGCTTTGATTGAAGGTGCATTTACATCGATGCTAATATGTGCTACTGCTAACAAATAGATAGCTATAGTCTATCAATTTAATTGTGTCACTAAAATAAATGAAATATTAATGGATGAATGAAAATAAAAAACACCTGAATCATGTCAGGAAACCTTAAAATGAGTTGGGCTGACACTATTAAATTAAGCGGTGCCCAACCATAGAAAATAAGTTGAATCAACTTTAATAAATTAAGTTGACCCAACGCAAGTACATTAAATTGGAATAACAGAATCCTTTCCATGATTTTTTTATGTTCATTCAAAGAGTTATTTTTTTTTTGAGTGTGTGGAGCTGCTATTGAATGTGTTTAATTTAGTCCATTTAGTGGAACAACTGAAGCCAGACATGCCCTGGATAGAGTTTATATTCTTCTTCATTATATGACGCAGAAGAGTCCAAAGTTTGGGATGATCTCATTAACCACTGTAAAAAATGTGGCTGCGATTAGTTATAAGTTATAACAACTTAAAATTTGTTGTGAGAACTTAAATATCCAACTTAACTAAACTAAAGTTAACTAAACTTAATATTTTAAGTCAAGCATTAACACATACTTTTTAAAGTTGAAACAATGTTGGATTTTAAGTTGTGATAAATAATCGCAGCATTTTTTTTCAAATTGGTTCAAATCTCTTATAGTTTTATTGTTATTATGGTCGTAGCAATGTTTGCTTCATGCTATAGCTGGTTAATGTAGCTAACATATTTTATTAAAAAAAAATTCAGGCTCTCTATATCTCGTTCCACAGAGTATTGCTGTGGAGAAGTCTTGTGAATGCATTTGGCCGGCGTTTGCGCTCTCAAACATGTTCTTCCGCCGTCGGTGGAGTGTTGGAGGGCTTCTGGATTCCTCTGAGATTACAGAAAAATCGTCTTTCTCTTGTGTTGGTTGTGTGAGTGAATCCCCGAGGCTCAGCAAACGAAACACACACATCCTTGAGGTCCCGTCTTTCAAAGCACCAGCTGTACGCTTATGAAATATCATGAAATTTCATACACCGAGACTCGCGCCCAAATTGATATTCTTGATTTCAATAGACTAATGATTTGAAATTAATATGTGATATGTTTCCCTCAGCAAAAACATGTTTTTTTTTTATGTTTATATGGAATATGTGAAAAGTCACACCACATGACGGCTTCAGGGTTTAGCTTCGAAAAACGAAACTAAATGATCATATACACTACTGGTGAGAAGTTAAAAAAGTATTTTCTGCTCATCAAGGTTGCAATTTTTTGGCCAAAAATACAGTAAAAACTGTAATATTGGTAAATATTATTACAATTTAAAAGTTTTTCTATACTGTTCTATATAAATATATTTTAAAATGTAATTTATTCCTGTGATCAAAGCTGAATTTTCAGCATCATTACTCGAGTCTTCAGTGTCACATGATCCTTCAGAAATCAGTATAATATGATGATCTGATGCTCAAGAACCAGTGACAATATGACAATAATTGACAATAATGAAAGCTATTATTAATAACCGAGCACCAAATCAGCATATTACAATGATTTCAGAAGGATCATGTGACAAAATAAATAATCATGTGACAAAATTAATTGAATTTAGCCTTTTCAAAAACGAAATAAAAATGAAATAAATCATAATTATTTCGGAGTGAAAATGAGTATGCAATGGAACTGTTAGTTTCATTCTTCATTCTGTTTAATTATTTTTTTTTTTATCACATTTATTATTGTCTAAATGTCCACTGACGGAAAAAATGCCACTACTTGGACTTAAACGTCAACCTAAAGAACTAAAATATCAAGAATTTTTTAAAACAAATAATATTAACAAAACAACTCAACAAAAATAACAAAATAATTTAATTGCATAATGTTTTTTTTTTATTGTATAATGTAATTATATATCTAAATAATGTACACATTTTTTTTTATAGAACTAAAATTATAAAAATATCTTTGTTTTCTGAAGCAGATATGAGTGGTATTTGCATATGTCGCTGCCACAATATTGTTGGTCTGATAATTTATGATTTGCTGAATCTGTGATATTCTGGTGCCCCTTGCCCTAATTACAGCAACAAAAAATCATATTTTGGCACCTACAGGTGAAAATAATAAGCTATGCTTCGGGAAGAGTGACACACCAAAGTTGAACACTTTGTATTCAAATCTGAGTATTATGAGTTTGTTACATCTGAGGTTATGCTGTGAATCCATTTGAATTCTATTGGGATCCCACCGTGGCGGAGTCTCATATTATTCATGTACAACTAAATATGAGGTTTATGGATGTTGGATGGTCATCTGTTGGTACCTTGACTGGATTTCATGGCTCATTCCTGCCTAAAATCAATCCTGCAACTGTTTTGACAGCGGTCCTCATCCGTATCCATTAGTGTACGCCGGTGCCTGGCAGGCAGAGATGCACCGCACAGCGTTTGTTTGAATTCACCATCTCATGATCCCGCTAGTGTAAAATTGCTTTTTATGCATGACATGCAAAAAAAAAAGAAAAAAAAAAGCTTTGTAATTCCTGATGAAAACATTGTCTTTGATCATTGTGTAGGAATGGTGAAAGAATATGAGGAAATAAAAGGGTATAACTCTGGAGCTTGGGTTTGAGTAAGCACACGCAGCACTTGGGGCGAAAACTCAGGAGGAGCGAGACTTGGAGAAGAAAGGGCAAACAATACGCTTTGAAGTTAATGAATTGAGAGGAGCAATCCGAGAGAAATAACTGCCTGAGTAAAAGGCTACGCTTAGAAATATGGCGGGAGACAACTTTTAGGGACTTCATTTTGATTCGCTTATTAGCCGTGAAATTTGGCATTTGTATTCTGACAATGAAACTGGAGACCTTCAGAACTCAATGATGTTGATGACGAGTCTCTGTCACCATCGGGAATAAAAACCACACCGTCATTTTAATCTAAGGCCTATCCAATGGAATTGGTATCCCAGCATTTTTAATGTAGTACCAGATGGCCAGACAAAACAGAAAACTTAAAATACAACAGGCTTTTATCACAATCCTAATATTTTGTCACATTGTTTGTCATTTGAATTATTACAGAAACCTGTCGCAAGATACGTGTAATTTGATCTTCTGTTCAATTTCTTCTGACTGACAAATCTTGTGTTTGTCAAATCACCTGTAAGATGATGTTAAGCTAGAGATAAACATTTAGTAAAACTATGATAAAATATGATGGTTAAGCAAACCTTGAAGACTATAGTCAGTTCTGAGTATAAAATATGTTTTTTTTTGGGTGTGAAATACCTAATCGTGAACCTGAATTAGCAAAGGTAATCTTTTGAAAAAGCAAGGCCTTTTTTAGTATTGCAAAAGACCGCGTAACCTCTGACATTAAAGAGGATTCTGTTTTACAATCGCTTTTTGCCTAATTACAGGAATTATAAATATTAGAACTAGGAATAAATTGTGACACGGCAATTGTAAATACACTTATTCTTACCATTTTTAATGTTCTTAATGAATCTGAATCAGAGAAATCATATTTTAGACCGTTAATGAGATGATAAGACCGTGTATTGCGATTATAATAGCAAGAAACACTTTCTTGTGGGCCGTATGCAGATATAAACAGTGCGTGTTGGTGTCGTCTGATTCATGAGCAAATGACTCTTTGGAGACGGTTCTTCTTATTGTTCGAAAAGGCTCGCAAGCTCAGGAGTTTTTGGTTTGAATCAGTCTAACAAATCCTTCACTGATTGAACTCAGTCAGTCAGTTTGCTGAATTAATATCTGACTCATTTACTCACTCTAAAAAATGCTGGGTTGTTTCAACCCAATTTTGGGTAAAGTATGGACAAACCCAAACGTTGGGTTAAAAATGTAATTTAAAAATTCAACCCAACGGCTGGGTTTGTCCATATTTTACTCAAAATTGGGTTGAAACAACCCAGCATTTTTTAGAGTGCTGTAAGATTTTATGACTGTATTTTATGTACATATTATGAGAATTGAACTGTTGATCTGTTAATCACACGTTGATCTGATTGGTTACAAGGTAGTGTGTGACGTCAGAAACACCAGCGATTTAAAACCGTGTTTTTGAGACTGTCTTTGGTTCACTGCAGTTTTAAGGAGAAAATACTCAGCAATGCTGTCGACTTATGAATTTACACATGGTTTGTCTTAAAGCATATTAAAAAGAACACATAGACATATAAACAACATTAAAAGCTTGATTTTCACCACAGGGGGACTTTAATATTATATTCAATTCAATTCAATTCAAATTTATTTGTATAGCGCTTTTCACAATGCATATTGTTTCAAAGCAGCTTTACAGAAAATGCATTTCAGAAATGTACATAGAAAAATACAGTTAGTTAATCATAAATTTAGGGCATAACATATCAACGGCGTTGGGTCGTCTCTTCACAGCCGACTTTTTTTTATATATATATATATATATATATAAAAAAATAAAAGTTTTTATTATTATTTATTTGTTCTGCACGAATATCACATGGATAGAGTACAAGGAGGGGAACGAAACCCAGTTGGGTTTATACAGAGTTCCACTCCACTTACATGAATAAACAAAAAAAGGCAACGCAGACCAATAAGTTGAATAATAAAAAGAGGGGAAAAACATATTTTCAGAAGCATGACTATCCTAATGGAAGTAACTTAAAAGTTACAAAAAATAGATCAAGCTATAATGCATTAATCTATTTGCACTCGGGTTCTGCACTCATGCACAAATATGTGCGTATGGTGAATGAAACCCATCGTGTTGGAATTAAACTAAATTAATTGTCAAACAAAAGTCTTAAAGATCAAACTTAAAGATTCCAGCACATCACCATATTAAATGGAAGAAACATAGCAAAACATTAAACCTTTATAGCGTGAACCGTGGCTAAACACCTGCTCAGTCGTACTACACAACATCTAACTAGGGTTGATTAGCCAGATTTGTTTTCCATTTCACACAAAGATGAACATTCGCTGCGTACAATATAACACAAAAAATGAAAAGCCTTCATCAGCATTCATTTCACCCCATTACCATTCCCCGTTTCCCCCTCCGCTTTCAAAAGCCCCTTGATATGTCGGCTATTACCAAGCTAATTTGAGAAGGCTAGAGCGTGAATGTGAGAGAGGCCTAGCATGCAATCGTGCCTTCAAATGAGTCAAACGCTCGACTGCAGCATCTCGGAGCGCTGAGGTTTTCCTTGCTCTGGGAAGAGCGATTTAGGATGAAACATTGGAAATTAAGCATGTGTAATCCATCACGCCAAGTGAAGTATTAAAAGTTTCATTAGGCGGCTGATCACTGGAGTTGTGACGGATGAGCCCTGAGGTGCTCGAGGTCATCAGGGGGTCTTTATTGTGTTGGTTTTCCTCTTAAGTGCAATCTGATTGGTTCACCTTGTCTAGCAAAATGAAGAGCAATGAATAGGCAGCACTGGGCTACTTACTTCAGCATTACAGTTATTAAACTTCAATGTGTAACTCGTCCTTCACTGTATATGCTACACACATGAGTGATACCTCATATCATATGGCTCATTTAGGAGAGGTGTAAAAAGCTTTTGTAGTTTGTTATTGTAGTTTTCTAAGCAATCAGACTTATGATTTTTGACTTAAGACCTATAAGCAAGTCACACTGTGATGTAATTCAGGACAAGAAAAAAGTTGCATTTACAAGAAACCAAGTTGCATTTGAGAGAAACAAAGTTGCATTTGAGAGAAACAAAGTTGCATTTGAGAGAAACCAAGTTGCATTTGAGAGAAACATAGTTGCATTTGAGAGAAACAAAGTTGCATTTGAGAGAAACAAAGTTGCATTTGAGAGAAACAAAGTTGCATTTGAGAGAAACAAAGTTGCATTTGAGAGAAACATAGTTGCATTTGAGAGAAACAAAGTTGCATTTGAGAGAAACCAAGTTGCATTTGAGAGAAACCAAGTTGCATTTGAGAGAAACCAAGTTGCATTTGAGAGAAACCAAGTTGCATTTGAGAGAAACCAAGTTGCATTTGAGAGAAACCAAGTTGCATTTGAGAGAAACAAAGGCCACATTTGCGATAAACCAAGTTGCACTTGTGACATACAATGTTCAGGTTTAGTTAAGTGACAGTCAGAGTTGCAATAACAAAATATAGTCACAATTGCGAAAAATACACTATATACACAGGTTTCTTGTATACAAACAATACCGGATGCGCGCGCATCCAAGAGGCAAGACCGCTATATGTTATGCCGAGTTCTGTAAAAGAACATTGTAATTAACGTAGATTTCGCATTGTTTGTAAATTCTTGTTGACTCAATAATAAACTGCAATTTCAGAGTTGGATCTGTTTGCTTGTTTCATTTGCATATTAATATAACATTATGTAAAACGTTAGTTACTTGACTAGAATGAAATTGTCCAACTAAGTTTGCGAATCATAAAAACCTGACATTCCCTATGCATTTAGGCTAGTTTACAGCACAACAGCTCCGCGTCATCTCTGCTTCTGCTGGATATAGCCGTAAAGACTGTTGCTTTCTGCCTCTTAGATGCGCGCGCATCTGTGTGATGACGTTGCACAGAAACCCGTGTATTGGAAAAGTATTGGGACACCCCTCCAAATCATTGAATTCAGGTGTTCTGATCACTTCCATGGCCACAGTTGTATACAATCAAACACATAGGCATGCAGACGCTTCAACAAACATCTGTGAGAGAATGGGTCGCTCTCAGGAGCTCAGTGAATTCAAGCGTGGAACCAGGATAAGTCCATTCGTGAAATTTCCTCACTACTAAATATTCCACGGTCAACTGTTAGTATTATAACAAAATTTAAGCAATTGGGAACAACAGCAACTCAGCCATGAAGTGGTAGGCCACGTTCTCAGAGCGGGGTCAGCGCATGCTGAGGCACACAGTGTGTAGAAGTCGCCAACTCTGCAGAGTCAATAGCTACAGACCTCCAAACTTCATGTGGCCTTCAGATTAGCTCATGAACAGTGTGTAGAGCTTCATGGAGTGGGTTTCCATGGCCGAGCAGCTTCAGCCAAGCCCTATATCACCAAGTGCAATGCAAAGCGTCGGATGCTGTGGTGTAAAGCCACCGCCACTGGACTCTCGAGCAGAGGAGACGTGTTCTCTGGAGTGACCAATCACACTTCTCTGTCTGGCAATCCGATGGACGAGTCTGGGTTTGGCGGGTGCCAGGAGAACGGGACTTGCCTGACTGCATTGTGCCGAGTGTAAAGTTTGCTGGAGGGGGATTGTGGTGTGGGGTTGTTTTTCAGGGGTGGGTCTTTGCCCCTTAGTTCCAGTGAGAGGAACTCTTAATGTTCCAACATGACTGCGCACCAGTGCACAAAGCAAGGTCCATAAAGACATGGATGAGTGAGTTTGGTGTGGAGGAACTTGACTGGCCATCACAGAGTCCTGACCTCAACCCGATAGAACAGCTTTAGGATGAATTAGAGCGGAGACTGCGAGCCAGGCCTTCTCGTCCAACACCAGTGCCTGACCTCACAAATGCGCTTCTAGAAGAATGGTCAAAAATTCCCATAAACCTTGTGGAAAGCCTTCCCAGAAAAGTTGAAGCTGTTATAAACCCTACGGATTAAGAATGGGATGTCATTAAAGTTCATGTGCATGTAAAGGCAGGCGTCCCTAAACTTGTGGCAATATAGTGTATTTGCAATTGCAAGAAATAAAGTTGAAAATGTGACGTATAAAATTGCAATTATGAGATATAAAGTCACAATTCCGATAAATAGTTGCATTTACGAGAAACTTGCACTTGTGAGATATAAAATTGCAATTTTTATTTTATTTTAGCCACAACTTCGTCTTCGAGGTACAGTAACAGTCTGTTTAATTCTAACAATTGAAATGAACGATTGAAGGGTTCAAACGAGCTAATATGACCCTAGGATATTAGCAAGATTCCTGCTTGTGCTGTATCAACACATCTGCTGATAAAGTGCAATATCCGTCGATTGCCTGATGTTGGATGTGGGTGCTAGCTCGGTTCAATTTGATTTATATAAGATTACTGAGAGACACTTCAGATCATCACATGTGACAGTCTCACAGTTTTTATGGGTTACACGCGCACACACACTTTTAGCTCTGCCGATTCTCAAGGCTTGACGTACCCACTGGTGCCGTTTTTTCTCCTCTGAAAAGGCTTTCAGAAGCAGACACCTCATCAGGAGGAAGAAGCATCGAGTGTGTGTGTGTGTTAATTCACTGATGAGACAGGGCATGTTTCTCAGGACCCTTTGGGAAATCACATCCAAACTCCACAGGCAAGAATTGGCAAGCCTGGGGGCAAAGCCTGAATCTTTCCTGATTTCACTGAGAGCTCACTTGGCCAGTTCTTTCCCAAATAAGCCTCTGTGGGAGATGATGACGATGATGGTGATGATGAAGAGTATGATGATGAGAATGAGTTTGGAAAAGCTGTGCATTTTTGCAGGCAATGTTAGTCTGTTAATGGTAGCGGAACTCAGGAGTGAAGTTTCTCTGTTTGTCAGTATGTGGTAGACTGAAATATTGGCTGATTAATGGCGTTATTTAGAATTATAATTTTTATGTTTAGTTATTTAAGTTATATTCTATATTTTATATTTAAATTAAAATAAATTTCTTTTGATTTAGTTGGTTCTGCTTCAGAAATATATGCACTAGCTGACGACTTTTCATTCATAAACCTATGGACTGGAAATATACTCCATTTTATGTAAAGGCACTCATGGGCATCAGTATTTTGTATTGTTTTTCTTTTTTAGTTTGTAGTGTGCTTCAGCTTTTGGTTGCTAGTTTCGTGGTTTAAATGAGGCTTCAGAAGCTGAAGTACACCATTGTGCCACATTCAGATTAGACGTATCGTTCTGTCTGTACTGTGCTATATTTACTAATATGAATATCAGCCCTTATTTTAACAGCTTTTAACAGATACAAATGAAGATTTGTGCAGTATTACTGATAATTCAGTAATAATCAAGGATTGGTTCAATGTGCACTCAGTGGCGCCGTGACGAATGCGAGCGGGAGATTACTCGCGACTGCCGGCAGATTTGAAATAATACGGCCACCGTAGGAGTTAAAACGCCCTCGGAGTGGGAGGGGCTAAAAAGTAATATTCAGTTGGTAGTCATATACAATTTCACCACAAGACCTACACAGTGTAGCTTTAACTCCACATCAGCAACATAAATTCAGAAACGTCCTGTTGCATTCTATATAAACTATATATATTTATATATTAGAGCTGTCAAGCGAATAAAGTAAGTCATACTGGTTTGAAATTACATAAATGTAATCTGAATGTTTTTATTTTGGGGAAACTTAAATTTAATTATTTAATTATTATACTTATCCAAAAATTTTTTTTAACTGTTATATAAATTCAATATCACATTTGCACTCGTGCTATTCAGGACAGAATGTGATTTTGCGGTTGTTACTCGATTACATTTTTTAATATTATTATTATTATTATATGGAAAACACTCCATTTTAATGAGAATGTCAACTACTCAAACTCAACTAATCTTGACCTCTTAACCAGCTCAGCGTAGAAGTGGCCTTGTACTAATCTTTCACCTTCACTAACCCTTTCCCTAAGACCTGCTCTGTTCTCAGGCTTTATGGAGATTTTGAACTGTCTCTGTTCCCCAGAAACCCTCAGAAACCCCCGCTCCCGATGGCTGGGATAATCTCTGCAAACGCTGGAAGATTTCCGAATGCTTCTCTCTCTCTCTCTTTACCCTCTCTCTCTTTACCCTCTCTCTCTCTCCCTCTCTCTCTCTCTCTCTCTCTATCTATCTCTATCTCTATCTCTATCTATCCATCTATCTATTTGGATGTTTTTATTTTGGGGCAAACTATAGATAGTTGATAATTTGATACTAACTATAGAGACATCCATCCACCCATCCATCCATCCATCCCTCCCTCCCGCTTGTAATTGTGTAAATTCATTCGCAGTTCTTTTGGCCACCGGACAAACAATTATGCTTTCAGATTTAAATAGTTCTCCATATGTTTTCTGTGTCCAAACATAATTATATTTTATCCCGTGTTCCCATATGTCTGGGCAAACATGGCCGATGACTGTGTGCTTGTTTATATAGGCAGGATTGTTGATCCAAATCCTAATTTGGTTGGGGAAACTCAATATTTACAACCCTATAACCTCTTGTTTAATGATAAGAAGTCAAATGCTGTTTGTGGTTCAGATTTGATCATATTGTCATCTAGGTTGTTATGGAATGTACTTGTAGATATCGTGCTAAGATAAGTAAAGCCCCCAGTATACATTTTTTGGTGGTTTTGAAGCGTAGTGCTGCAGTTTATTTATGTTTTTACTAATATTTTATCTTATACTCATTTACATTTCCTCTGACATCACCATGAGTAGCCAATGGTCACATATAAGGTTTGGCCAGTTCCCGGAGAGCATTTCTTCCTGGGTTGCTACTTTTGTAGCCAATATTTGTTTTTCAATTGAAAATATTTTATCCTAACATGAATTAGCAAAGTTTATGGATTGTGTTTTTTAAAGCAGTGGTGAAGTGAGGAATCTTAATCTCTTGTAATTCCCACCGTCTTTGGTGTTAATAGCCTACTAAGAAAGCTCTGATCTCTCCACAGTGGTGTGCTTTTCATCAGTTTGGAAGGGTTGTAATGATAAGAGAAAACAAATATTAAAATTAATTATTTTCTCAATTATTAACATTAATTATTTAACATTAATGTCAAATATTATAACTGTAAATAAAAGAACCAAATAATTTGGCTAGACGGATGTTTAATGCATATGTACAATAACTATTGGAATTTTGAATATATTTATATTCTAAGGTTTTCTTCTTTCTTGGTTCAGAAATGGACTTGGAAACAGTCCGGCAGCTCAATTGCCCTCGTCTGTGTGTCTGGCTCCAGGTGAGAGTGGCTTTGAGATGATAATAGAAGTAGGAGAGCTCTTTTGGGTCGTCCCTGGAGAGCTCTGTTCCCGGCTGCTGCTCGGGTCGGGCTCGGCTCCCAGGGGCCGGCTGGAGGTTCGGGCAGCTGGTGTTTGCAGCCCAGGGGAAGAGCACCAGGCTTGGACTCCAGACGCCCATAGGGACTGGGTATTCCTGGAATACTTAAAGAAATAGTTCACTTAAAAATTTAAATTCTGTCAATTACTCACAGGAAGATATTTTGGAGAATGTCGGTGACCAGACCGTTGTTGGACCCCATTGACTTCCATAGTATTTTTTTTTCTACTATGGAAGTCAATGGACATCAACTGTCTGGTTACCGACATTCTCCAAAATATCTTCTCTTGTGTTCAACAGAAAAACGAAATTCATACAGGTTTGAAACCACTTGAGGGTGAGTAAATGATGACAGGATTTTCATTTTGAAGTGAATTATTCCTTTAAGACTAACTTGAAGAAAACCCGCTCCCTGTTATACATCGATCTCTGAAGTCTTCGGCACGCTCAAGTACTCAAGTAAATCAATTTGAATTATGCCTGATTTCATGGAGAGTCACTGGCATTTACAACAAAGTCAATGTGAGCAACAAGAATTGTAATGTTGTAATATTAGTCTTTCTGTGAATCTGCCCATTGCATTGTGGATTTATGGATGCACAATCTGAATAGGGGGATCTTATATAAAGTCAATAAGATTTTCTTTTTCTTATTTTTACTCCATATAGAAATAAACACACAAATAAGTTTCTGGATATTTAATAATGTGCAGTCTGTAAGAATGACAGATAGTGGTGGAAATAGGTACTGCAGTCCAAATTCAAAATATTGGAGAGTTTTTCCAATCAGAATCGACGCTCACACGGGTTGCCAGATTGAGGACACGAAACAGGAACGAGCGCAATTGACAATGGAGGGCGAGGAGAAGTTGATGAGTTGATTTATAATGAGTTGATATCGCATTTTAATATGCTCCCAATCATAGAGATTTGTAGATGGGTGCTGAGGCTTTTTAGGTCGGGTATAATCTGCGATCTCATGACTGTGTTTTCCGCCAACTGGTGTTGGCGGAAACAGCACAAAATGTGCTGCTGAAAAACTATTGGGTAAATTGGCAATGTGAGATATAACAACCAAATAAAAAAAACAGACGCAGAACGCACATTTCAAGGTAGAATATCTGGATGTGGAAGTGATTTCCCAAATATCTGCAAACGTATGGTACTTTATGCTTTAGTACAGTGAACAACTTACTTGCAGCAAAATTCTGGCCAAAATAGGTATTTCTTTCTGTATCGAAAATGCATTCTCTTTCCTTTTTTTTTTTTCTTAAATGAAAAACAACTCTGTAGCTGTAGCTTCCTGTAAAGCGAGTGCTTCAGAGTGTGATTCACCCAGTCCTCCAGCCAGTGTGTGAATGTTGCCAGAACTGGAAGCTCATTTAAACCTTGAGACTGGCTCAGACCTCTCGCTCCGCGTCCTCTGTGGGAATACGTCATACCTGGATCTGATCCAAGGGTCCAGAGCGGTGCGTGTGTGTGTGTGTGTGTGTGTGAGACGTCCCAGTGTAGCGCATGAAGAGTGAAGAGCACTGTCCGAGGTGCTGAAGACGCTCAGGTTCTCAGATCAGATCATACGGGGTTTGAAAAGACGTGAGGGTGAGTGAATAATCACATCTTTTATTTGTATCTCGACATCAAAACTGAGTGTTCAAACGGTTCAATATCTTCAGCGGGACTAATTTGTAACGGGGCACGAGAGAAGTTAAAGTTCACAGCCTCTTGGTTGACCTGACTTGAGGCTAACTTGATGATAACACCCCCCACCCCCCTCAAGCCATGTCTGTTTAATCTTTCTCTGGCTGTGTTCCCATCGCACTAATCCTGCCATTCCTCTCTTGCAAATGTCAGTCCGTATCTCTCTCCGTTCATCTGTTCCCTGGACGACGTCTATCTCCTCCCCTCATGCGTTCAGTGGCCGGCAGATACTAATGAGGCTGCCCAGGAGAAGCAGAAGAGAATACAACTGTCTCCTTATTCTTTTCCTTTCACAGCCGTTGTGTGTTCAGGCCTCAAGGCCGGATCTGACAGAAACCCACTCCACTCCACTCCTGTATGTTTGAGGGACTTCAGCGCACACCTGTTGTCTGCGGGTTGTTACATTTGAACACAAGGCCTGTCTTTTAAAGGGATCATTTTAATTCTTTCTTACTATTCTCACTACTCTCATTCACAAGTTTCTTTTTATGCGGAACACAAAAGAAAGTTTCAGATGTTTTTGTCCGCAGAATGAAAGTCAATGGGGACCAAAAGTATCAATCTCCGAAAATGACATGTAAATACGTCACATTACAAGTAATATGTGATTTGTGTTGACTTCTAAAGTTTTAAAGACACGTTTGTTTTTGTGCACAGACCGCTGGCTCACACACGGCTCTAACCCTAGGGCAGCTATTTGTCTTTTCCCATCATCTCCCAGTGGGAAGAGTGCAGTTTACGTGGATTATTTCTCTGAAACTAGGTTACAATGGTTGCTGTGTGCTTGGCCTGATTCAGTTGTGGCTGCCGCTGTAAATGAAGCGACCTCTATAAAGGGAATATTGTACCTGCACGGCGCGACACAAGCCGCATTTCCTATTACAATGTTCCAATGCAGATTCTCTCTGCTTGAAAAGAAAGTTACAAATGAAATAAAACCCCTTTGTTTGAAACATATTCATCTGCTTTAACGACAGATGGCGATCGTAGAGGGTCAGTGACAAACGGGACTGTCCAGGGAAAAATCTAGTTTAGAAAGCAAGTGCCAAGTTTTTGTTCTATTTTCACCCCAAAATGTCATTTAATAATTCAGTGGTGTCAAATGGTGTAACCGCCAAGTAATATGTAATGACATAAATCTGAAAAATTATTACGTTTTTGGGGGTCATACCATTTGACCTGAACTAACTTTCCTTAAAAAAGTTATATATATTTTTTTTATATTAAATATGTTATTAATAGTATTAATAAATACTATTAATAACATATTTAATATAAAAAAATATATAACTTTTTTAAGGAAAGTTAGTTCAGGTAAATATGTTATTAATAGTATAAATATTAAATGTGTGAAATGTATATATTAAATATTATATATAAAAAAAGCATTCAGCACACACAGAAATGTCATGATTGGTCGGTTTTGAGATATAATTTAATGTTATGGTGTCCACACTGATTTAGTGGGAATGACACTTTTTTTTTTTTCAAATATAAATAATATTTTTTAAAGAAACTGGCTTTGCTGCTTATTTTTAAAATAATAATAATAGTATTTTAAAAATGGTAAAAGACCATGTCAAACTATTTATGCCAAATAATTCCCACCCTTCAATGGAGGTTTTGTTTCTTTATCTCCAGATAGTCCATGGATAGTCATACCAACTAGATATTTCTGACTTTAAGCGCCACACAAATCTTAAAAACTTATTTTAATGTAGGAATTAAAAACATGTACTAGATGCATCTAAAACTAATAGATACTAAAACATTAAATTATCTGAAATTAAGCTGAAATAATAGAACATTTAAATATTAGATGATTAGCTTTAAACAACATTAAAAAAATGTTGCATTGGAAAGAGAAATAAGCTTAAGTTGAAGCATTAAATTTACTAATTTAAAATAAATAAAAACTAAAACTTAAATAAAAATAAATTAAACATAATTAGTTAGTGTATGTTTATATATATATATGACAAAAGCAAAGACCAAAATTACTAAAAAAAGTTACTAAAATTAAAAGTAAAACTGACATATAAAATTGAATTTAAACCAGTAATAAAATGTATACAGTCACAGTTTATAAGTGATTCGGTTACACTTTACAAAAAGATTCCATTTGTTAACATTAGTTAATTAACTAACATGAACTAGCAATACATTTGTTAGTGTGTTAATCTTTTGTTAATGCTAGTTAGTTAGTTAGTGTAAAAACTGTGTTAGTTCACAGTGCATTAGCTAATGTTAACAAATACAACTTTTGATTTTAATAATGTATTAGTAAATGTTGAAATGAACATTTAACAAAGATGAACAAATGCTGTTTTTTATTAGTAGTTCATGTTAACTATTGTAGTTAACTAATGCTAACCAATTAAGCCGTAATGTATTACTAATAATGCTACAATAACACATATGAATTGCTTTTTAACCTTTTTTTAACTGAATGGATCCAGACAAAAGCGTCATGTCTCCCTAGAGCTGCGGTCCTGCCGTCGCCGGATACACTGCGAGCTGGGAGAAGAGTCAGTGCTTTATCACGGCGTTTGTTCATTTCCCAGAGTGCTCCTTGAATTAGAGATGCTGGACGTGATCACAGGAAGCGACAGCGCTCGAGTCCGACTGTCTGTCAGGCTTCAGCTCTCGGCTCTGAGTGGATGAGGACGCCGGCGCTGAACCGTCTCCCGTCCGCCACTGAACGTCTGTTTCCCGGTCCTGCACCCGTCCGGCGGGACTGCGTGAGGCGGGCGGGAACAGGTGTGCTAGAACGCCATCGAATTACACACAGTGGTCCCATGATACACACCTTCATCTGTGAACACTTGCATGTATGTTGGCCAAAGTAGGAGTTGTGGATGAGCTTTCGAGAAAAAGCTTTACGAGAAGTACGGCTGGGTTTCTGTCCATTTATGCAAATCTAACAAAAACACGGATCTTGTTTCCCCGCTGTGTTAAAGATCCTGTTCTTCGTAATCCCATTTTTTTAACTTTAGCTAGTGTGTATTGTTGCTGTTAGAGCATAAATATTACCTGTAAGATTATAAAGCTCAAAGTTCAATGGCAAGCGAGATATTTGATTTAACAGAAGTCCCCTTTCAAAGCCGACAGCGAACGGCCGGTTCGGACTACATCCTCTACTTCCTGCTTTAATGACGTCACTAGAACCGTTTTTTGACTAAGCTCCGCCCACAGGAATACACAAAGGGGGCGTGGTCTTGTTGCGCTCCTACAGAGAAGAGGAAGAGTTGTGTTTGTAGAGTGTGTGTGTCGCCATGTCGTCGAGACGCTGTTATTTTCATCCCGGAGTCAGATCACCTTTGTTTGGCCGTGTTTACAGTAACACTGAGCGCATGCGTCTCCACGTTACGGTCAGAGGCGTGACCTTTCCAGGCAACGTGTGCTAAGCTGCTGTCCAATCACAACACAGGAACCGCTGGCACAATCAGAACTCGTTACGTATTTCTGAAGGAGGGACTTCATAGAACAAGGAAGTCATCGGCCCGTTTTTAGGACAGTGAAAACAGCGAAGTACAGATAAGCACATTTTGTGAAAAATACTGTATTTTTTTGTTACACGCGAAACATGAACACGTTATATTGCACACTGTAAACAATCAAAGCTTCAACAACACAGGAAAATGGGACCTTTTAAGAAGAACGTTCATAACTGTAAAAAAAATATTTTCATGATTTATCACAACTTTTTATCTTTTGTCAAATCAACTTTGATAACTAATGTGTGTAGATAACATACTATTTTGAGTTTCTGTTTATTAAACCATTCTTCTTCATTGTATTAACTCAAATTTTTTAATTACAACGAACTCAAAATTTTAAGGCAACAAGGTAACTTGCTTTTTTAAGTTAAACCAACATTTCTTCTTACAGTGTAGATGTGGGTGAAGAGCTTTCATTATTCATCAGCAGTAATATATGTTTGTAGAGATACATAATTAAGGCCATACGCTCTTTGCAGCCGTCAACCTTTAACTGGTCGATTTTAATAGATTTTGGTAATAACTCAAAATGAAGGAGGTGTTTTTACCTTCAGGAGGGTTTGGTGGATTTTGCTAATTGAATGTAACCATGTTGGCCCTTCAATATTAAGATACTAGAACGAGAACTTAAAAGGATATTAGGATATCTTTAATACTTCTCGAGGTACAGGCATGCAAACTTCGAGCAAAGAACACAAGAAGTGCGTTTTGCCATTTTTGGACTGTCACCGTTGGCATATAATGCAACAAAGATTGCGAATTCAACATATTTAATTAATAGACCTGTCAATCTCTGTGTAGAAATAAAATAATGCTGTTGCTAAATGTCTAAAATCATTTTACACCTCCAAATCTCAGCTGAAAATTGTCTCGACTCCCTCTACAAAATATAGTTGATATACGTTCATGACATTTAATATGTTGGATTTATTCTTCATTTATTTATTTATTTAAATCTGAGATAAAAAAAAGAAAGAAAAGCATTTGCTGAAGTAACCATGTCATTTAGCTTGTTTCTGGCATTTGAGCTTGAAAAATAAGTTGATCAGTTATTGATCGAATATCTGCAACTCATGATTTGTCTCAAAAAGAATGAAAGTTATTAGTTAGTCAAGTGAATAATTAACTTTTTTCCCCCCTTGTCTTATCTTTTTTATACAAATGTAGATCAATAAAGTACTATAGAATATACTATTTCAGACAACATTTCAGACTTGTGTGAAGGAGTTCATGTGTGTACATTGATTGTTGAATTTTTTTAAACTCCAGGCTGAAGAATGTTGTGTAAACAGGCCTTTTACTGGAAGACCGAGTGTTCCTGTCCCTCACTTTGTGTGCATCATTTGTATCCGTGAATGATAGTCCGGTGTCTAAGATAAATCTGTTGTGAGGCCAAAGCAGCCGGACACCCCTCAGCGAGGCTTAGCAAATGTCACGTTTTGTGCACCCAGGCATCAGAAGTCAAGACAAACAAGCAAACTCTGTTTCACCTTAGCGTGCTAGCTAAACGCCTTTAATTGTTAGCGTTTAGCTAATCCTCTTCTTCAGTTCGCTTGAGCTGTTATGTCACAGTTCTCAGGCACACAATCTGCCAAGTGCCGTTACAACATCAGGTTTTATCCTCTATGAGACCGATCCTGACCTGATAGTGTTTGTTGTGGTTGAAGCAAGCTAATGTGTTGGTATGCTAGCGTTATTAATGTGTGTGAGCGTGTGATCTGGCCTGTACTGTTCTCCGGTTTAGAGAGAATTCAGTAGCTACTGACTCGTACTGTGGAGGATGAATGAGATTTGTTGCTCTTAGTGTCAGTCCACTGAGGAAGAACGCTACGGCGTCCCAGAACATTTACATTGATCCTTATTATTGAACCGCACTTCATCCTAAAGCAATTCCTCATGCTTCAAGTGTGTGACGCCTCTGCACTCATGCACACATACTCTGTAGAGATGCAGTGCCAGCTTGTCACAGTGCACTCTAAAAAATGCTGGGTTATTTTAACCCAATTTTGGGTCAAATATGGACAAACCCAAACATTGGATCACAAATGCAATTTAAAAATTTAACCCAATGGCTGGGTTTGTCCATATTTGACCCAAAATTGGGTTAAAACAACCCAGCATTTTTTAGAGTGTAGGTTTAGTTGGTTTGTCTTCTCTCTTTAGTCAAAATATCTAAATTAAACTGAATGTTTTACAGAAAAAAACATATTTTTTACATAATCAGTATATCACAAAATATACATGTATACTATCAATACAATTATTTACTCTAGATCCAAAATGATCACTTACATACTTTTGCATTTCGGCCAGCAACTTAATACATACATGGAATTACAGTTTGACCTTTGCTGATGTGAACGATTCAAAACAAAACATACACATTTTGCTCTACTATTCAGTGATATCCCCGCTGTTGTGGTCTTGAAATAAAATCCTGAGTCCTCTTATAGTCTGAGGCCCCATCCACACTACTGCGTTTTCGTTTAGAAACGGAGACCTTTTGCTACGTTTGCACCTCCCGTCCAGACTACAACGGCAAAAACGAAGACCTAAAACGGAGAAGTTTAGAAACGCTCCGACCCCGTTTTGCGTTTTGAATCTCCGGAGGGCGTTTTAGTGAAGACGGTCAAAGCGGAGGACTTTAGAAACGATGACGCAGAGGCTCACGCTCGGCTCTATGATTGGGTGTCATCAGTCACGGCGTATCCTTCCCTGATTCGTCAGCCACCCGTCACGTGACCCGTCCCCGGGAAGAACATACAAAACCAGCCTGGACTACGCAACGTTAGCGACTGCAACATGGATAACGAATTACAAGCGTTACTGACGTTGATGTCTTTGCTAGCAGCTGTTGTGCAAGTAAATTTTGCATTTTACAATCTTATAACCGCCTACATGCGGCTGTTTACACCGGCACGCGCACGCCTGTGTTGGTGAGTGGTCACGTGATCCGCATCTTCAGTCGTTTTAATGTGGACGGAGATCAATTCTAATACGCAGCTAAAACACTGGTGTGGACGGAGATCGTATTCGTTTTAATTCTCCGTTTCTAAACTAAAACGCAGTAGTGTGGATGAGGCCTGAGACAGAGACAAAAACAACTACAAATACAGTGGAGACCGAGACAAGACCAAGACCCTTAAAAAGTGTCCTGGAAACTGTGACTACACTACAACACTACCAGCTCAATAGAGTCATTAGTTTGAGAGAAGGTTGGACGACACTGCTTGATATCTGTTGATTCTCTTAAAGGTAGGGTAGGTCAGAATTGTCTAAAACAACTTTTATTCAAATTTGTTTAAACTGTCTTTATATACCAATACATAATTAAAATGCAAGTACTCTGAAATAGAGAGTATAAAAAACTGAGTGACTCTAGTGTATTTAATCTTCAATAAACACAGCTCATTAATTCCATTCACTCCCGCCTAAAAACGGGTGCGTCTGTGCGCACGTGGGCGGAGCCAGTAATAGCGGCGGTAGTCATGGCGACGGAGAGTGACAGTCGCGCAAGCCAATCACTTGTTTCGTCCCGGTAGGAATTAATGAGCTGTGTTTTTTGAAGATTAAATACACTATAGTCACTCAATTTTTATACTCTCTTTTTCAAAGTACTTACATTTTAATTATGTATTGGTATATAAAGACAGTTTAAGCCAATTTGAAAAAAAGTTCTTTAGACAATTCTTACCTACACAGCCTTTAAAAGAACAAACTCATAAGAGTCATTTGTTCGGGAATTGGACTACAGCCCTGATTTTTCTCTTGATTCACTTAAAAGAACAAACTCTCACACTCATAAGTCATTTTTTCTGTAAAAATTTGTACGACTCTAATTTCGCTGCATGTTTCACGCTGTAGATTTTATTCCGAACCAGTTCTAATTTGTTCCAAGTGATCATATTGCTGTATTTGTTTTCTTTGACTTTGAATCCTCTGTGGCCCCTCGACAAGGGTTCTTTGTGTTCTTGAGTGCTGGATCATAATGGACGAGTTGGGTCACCTCAGATGGCTGGCGGTGCAAAGGGGCCATTTGTCTTCTAACCCCGTAACGGAGAGTCACTCTGGCTAAAGGCCAACTGGCACACATGGACAGATTTGCTGGACTTCACTGTGATGTGTTCACACGAGAGACAAAACATGATGTTGCCATTGCTTTCAATAGCCGCGTTTCCACCGCAGGAACTTTAGGGTGTTACTCTGAAATCGCCCCCTGAACCCTCAATCACGATTCCATATGTTAGGGTGCTTTCACACCTGTTTAGTTCGGTTGAATCGCACTAGAGTTCGTTTTCCGAATTGGTACGGTTCGTTTGGGCAGGTGAGAATGCAGCAATCGCACTCGGGTGCGCACCAAAAGCGGACCAAACAAGCGTACCGAGACCTCCTAGGCGAGGTGGTCTCGGTACGCTTTCAAACGAACTCTGGAGCGGTTCGCTTGTGGTGAGAACGTGATCCGACCTCGAACAGACCCAACTGCCAAATAACTGCGCATTTTTGGACTAAACCAGCTGCCGTAGTCAGCGGCGCTGTGCACTATGTCACTGTTTAGCAACATTAATGCACGCGTCGCCTCCTCCTGAAGTGACTCGCTGCGTGCATTGCATAAAACATTATTTTCAAGCCGCATTCTCGCTTCATTCTCAAATGTTATTGTTTGCCTAAAGTGGTGTAGATAAACTAATATAATAAACTATGACCAGGGATACAATCAGCCCACAGTCATTTCTCCAGTAAAAAGCGGCGTGTTGTCTGCCGGATTTTCCTCCTCTTTGTTTACTTCCGTCAGTTCTGTTGAATTTTTCCCGCACGTTAATTCTGACAATCGAAGTGCAGTTATGAAAATACGTTCAAGACCCATCTGGCCAACGAGTGATGTGGATGTTGTCACGTGACTGCATTTAGTTTCGTTTCATAAACTGATTCGGACCAGAGCAATCAGTGTGGTGTGAAAAGGAACCAAAACGCCTGAAAAATGCTACAAAGTATAATTTTTCTCCCTTGGTCCGGACCAAATGAACCGAACTACAGATGTGAAAGCACCCTTAGTCCACTACTACAGTTCACTGGAAGAAATGAATGAAAACGAGTGAGCCATTTGGGTCAGCCGTCGAGTGAACAACAGTTGTACACCTTATTGCAGTGCAATGTGAAATTCAAAGATTTGGTTGATTTGAAGATTTTGATTTGTATGTGGAAAGCTATAAGCAGAGAGTTCTGCCTATGGTTTTACAAAATGTATTAACTTTTGTATCAGAGGAAGATGGCCATTGAAGGCAATATAATTTTAAAACTCTTTTTGCACGTACTACACAAAAACAGAAGTGTTTGTCTATTTACGGAATTAAATTGTGGAACACCTTGGACTATGAACTGAAGTGCTGCAAAAGTGTTTGTAAATTTAAGAAATTGTATAAGGAAAAAATACAGGAATATTACAAGAAAAATGATGACTAACATGCTTAAAATGATGATAATTAAGTGTAAAGAGAGGCATTACTGAAAATGTTTGGTGTTTGGGGATTGGGGTTGATTCATTCATAAAGCAGCGTTTTTGTTTTGTTTTTTTGATGTGCACAAATAAGCGACAGGTATTATAAGATTTTCTTCTTCCTGATCCTTTTTTTTTGTTCGTTCATGCACGTAATAAATGAATGATTAAACATTTATGTATGTATGACTTGTGCAATAAATAAATAAATGTGGGATTGAATGGGTCCACTCAATAACGTCCACTATGGTTTCGGACACCACTACAAATGTCTGTTCCCTCAAATAACGCAATATTTGAGGATATAGGGGGCGATTTCGGATTCAGGTGTTTCGACCGCAGGGTCCAAGTAAAAATGTCCCCCTCCGAAAGTCCCTGCTCGTGATAGTACTTTTTCACAACTTTCGATTTTTCACAATTTGGCGCTGAACATGCTGATTGGTTGAGTTCATGCTGCATTTTGATTGGTTGACTCCACGCAGCATTTTATTTCAACCAGCATTTTTTCAAATGTGCCTACTTTGACTGTCCTCCATATCTGAAAGAACTCTTGGTTCCTCGTTGTTCTACACTGTAAAAAATTCAACCGTGATTTTTACGGTAAAAAGAACTTTACCGTCAAAAATACGGTAGCAACGTTATTGGTTTTACAGACTTAACTTAACATTTACAGTAATAAACCATATTTTCTTATCTGATTTAATGTGAATTTACCGTCCTATTGAAGTATTAATATCTGTTTGGTACCTTTGTAATACACTGACAACCACAGCAGTGATGAGAGTCACATGATCAATCAATCCTAATCACAAGCAGATCTTCCACAAGAGAGTTAATACTAATATATAGAAGCTGCACAGTGTAATTCACACAAACATTAAACACCATCAGGGTAACACATGAAATAAAAAAATGCAATAAACATTCATTTAACAACATTAACTGTAACATAAAGCCCTAATGTACATAACTGATTAGAAAAAAACTAAGAAAACTATGAAGAAACATAGTTATTTCAACAAAAATACATCAAATATGAAGTGTCACACAGGGAATTGTGGGAATGTCAATTTACGTTTTTTCACCGTAAATTATACAATGAGTTGTTCTTTTTCACTTTCAAAAACTGTAAATTCAACGGTATTTTACAGTAAAATTACATGAAATGTACCATTAGATCTATCACAGTTATTTACCGTATATAGTACGGAAAATTTCTGTTAACCAATTAACAGTGTTTTACCGTTAAAATCACGATCATTTGAGTTGAATGAGTTCCTGTGACAAATAGTTTTCCGGGTAATTGTGTTCTCTAGAGAGATGGGCTCATGTCTTTCATTTTCACATGAATGGCGCCACATCTGATACCACACAGATCTACGGCCTGCATTGTTGTGTTAGCCGGTACCCCAGCCTTACAGATCAGAACAAACCTTCTTGAGGAAATCACACACGTCTAGATCGCTGAGAGACTGGCTGTTTGACAATATTCCAATATTTGTAATTCTAGGCCGCACGTTGCTATGAAAGTCTCTTTGTTGTTTGGGCGTCCTTCCCGCGTCACTGAGGCTGAAATACACGCCGGATTCCAGAAAGAATGTCATTAAGCATTCCATTAAGCAAGTCATTTGGGTGTTAATGTTATTTATTTATTTTAAATGCAGGAAATTAAATCATCTATGAAGACGGAGCGTGATAAACTGATACTTTCAGAGAAAATGGTTGGTTTAGTGGAAAAGAAAATCTTAGTTTTATTGGGCTTGGTTTTTTCATTCAAAAACAGAAAGGTAGCTTAATGGAACAGGAACAGGAATAATTTACACTATTATTTACAATAATAAACAATATTTTGTAATATCTTTACTCAAATATATATGATTAGTAATGCAGTTCCTCGTTACATTTTTGCATCTAACTTTTTCTGCAGCAGTTTATTCTGCTACAAAAGTGATATCGCCATCTACAGGGCATTAAAGGCACTATATTTTGTGCGTTTTGCCCTTACTCACTCAAATTATGAGATTTTAAATTTAGTTTAACAGTGTTTTATTTATCCGTTATATTGAAGAGCCCTTTTGGAAGGATATTGGTTTACTTATGCTCTTTTTGAGCACTTGAGCTCTGAGACTTGAGTGTCTGTAGACGTTTAAGAGGCTGCGGTGTCGACCTCGCAATTGCAATTTTGAGGTGTTAATATTTATATTGATTTTAGAAAATAAACAGTGATTGCTCTCCTCACAAATCAACTGTTGTTGTTTACTAGAATGTCTCTTAGGTGTTGAGGACTAGTGCATCTTTGAGCCTACATTCAGTACGAGTAAAATACTGTGAAAATCAGATACTCAAAGACTTTTGCTCAAAATTTAAATTGGTGACTTGTAACTTGTAATGAAGTCAGTTTTGCTGCAATGTATCTGTACTTTTACTTAAGTATGGTTTTCAGATACTCTTTACAGAGTGAAGAGTACTCCATATATGATTATAACCTCTCTATGATTATAACCTCTCTATGATTATAACCATAACAATCGTCAATCGTCACAGTTTCAGGGGTGACGCGTGGAATGTTAATTTATATTTTCATTTAATTCATAATTTATAATTTATGTTTAATTAACATGCCGTTGTCACCAAAATATTGCAGTTGTTTGTTAGCCAAAGTTTTGAAGCTAAACATTATGACAAGAAAATACAAAAGAATATCAAGTACAATTTATATTACTAGCGGAGTAGTCGTTAAAGTTTAAATTTATTGCAATTTTTTTTTAGATGTATACTAATATGTACATAGTTTTAAATTGTAGCATGACTAAATTACATCCTTCATAGTGTTTCATGGCAGTGGCCAATCATATTTGCTGCTTTTTCCGTTTCCACGATAAAAGCGACTTCTCTGATTGGTGGTTTTCTCCTCGGGATTGTGGGTAGTGTAGTTCCTTAGTTAATTCGGCTATTAGACATGATTTTTAAAAAAAAATAATGCTAATCTAAATACTACATTAAAAATAGTGTACTGTCCATGGAATGCAAGAACCGTCATTTGCAAGACCCCTAGTGGATAGTCCTGCTTTCAGTGCTTGTTTTATGTTGAGTGTGTGTGTGTGTGTGTGTGTGTGTGTGTGTGTGTGTGTGTGTGTGTGTGTGTGTGTGTGTGCATGCACCTGGCTCCTCTCTGGTCACAGTGCCTTTGTGAAGCCTCTGTTTTATAATAAGACCATTTGTCACAGTGTGATGAAGCATATGACAAGCGCATCAAACACCACCGTCTGTGCTGATCCGGATCTGATGCTGCAAATGCAAAGGCTTCCCACACTTTCCGACATACAAACACACATATAACCGTGGTGTGCTGGAGCTCGCTTTCGGAGAACTTTAGCACATTCTGTTCTCTAAACACACATAAGACATGGGGAGAGGCGAGGCTATTGTTTTATCATCTTTCATTAACTCCGTGCCGCCCCATATGACCTTGCAACGGCAATAAAAGCCCATAATAAAAGCAGCATGGCGGGGCGATGGAGGAAGAATTTATTACGGACGGGTCAGTCTCACTGTCCGTGCTTTACTGGGGTCGTCGCTCTCTTGACCTCGAGTGCTTCTCTGGCGGTTGCGCTGAATGAATGGGCTCAGTTGGTTTATAGGGATGCACGGCTAGGAAATGTTGGCTGAAGATTAATCATCATACAAGTAATTGCGATTAACAATTTAATTGTCAGTTTTGTTCGCGTGAGTGTGCCCAATCACAAAATCATTTACTTGAAAATAGTGCTGTCAATCAATAAAAAAAAAAATGGTTACACTTTATTTTGAAGGCCCCCTGAAATCAAAATTTAAGTTTTTTAGCTTTTAGTATGAATAAAGCTGGTGTGTGTTCCAAAACATTGACAACATTTTTATTTAGGCGATACAAGCATTCATAACTTACAGTGTCTCACTTCCGCTTAAACGGATCATGGATTTTCATGACATTCAGCTTCTCATCGCATCTTCTGTCCAATCAAATGCTCTCTAGAATCTTAAGCTCCGCCCCCTATGCTATAAACACCCCCTGGCTAAAGCGACCGCTGACACGTCAGGAGCAATACGTGTTGGAGATGTGTGTTCGGTTGCTCAAACGCTCGAGTTTTATAATGTTTTCCAACTGTACGTTGGTTAATAATAAAATGGCTAGAATTTATTCACAGCTCTACTATTGAATCAAACGTATCATCAGCGTTAGGATGGAGCCGTCAAGTACGACTTGCAGTCTGTGAGGTAAACTAAACGCTATTGGCTGTTTGAAAAGGGGGAGGAGCCACTCAATATGTCCCGCCTCAGCTTCCTGTTTCAGTGGAAATTACTCAACGCATCAAACACAGCTGCGCGCTCCAAAGCACTTCAGTGGGACTTTAAGGTGACGTAGTTACATGTACTTACTAGTAATAACATAAATGATGCATAATTACAAGTAAATAACCCTAAACCAAACCCTTACTTTATAGTAAGTAGTACATGTAGTTAATTAATATTTCGTAGTAGTAAATTGAGTACCGTAAGTACAATGTAACTACGTCACCATAAAACAAATGTTTACACACATTTTTCTGTAATTAATCACAATTAAGATGTTTAGATATTTTTAGAGGCAAAAATACTGATTAAGAATGATTTGTTCTAATTATTTCCTTGTTTTTTATAATAATACGTAATGCTTAAATACATTTAGGCAGGGCCTAAGATGGACACTCGCCAGTAAAAATCAGCGTTGGCGAGTATTAGAAACGGTTTGGACCATTAGCAGGTGTGGGAAAAAGTAGTTTTAAGGCCCTGTGTTCAGGTTTCTTCTTAACTTTCATACTTAATTGTTCATTAATTTAAAGAGTATTTTATACTTTGTCATTAATCAGACCTTCTTTGGGCAAAATGTCGTATGATTGCTGAAGCTCACGTTCTTTGAGTGTTTTAATAATTAGCAAAAATATGACAATCTACAGTATATGCTCCATTCGTCTTGCTTGATATCTTCCTACAGGCTTACAGCGGCTTAAAGCACCATTTTGAACAAATACGCTTAGTTTTCCCACAGAAACGCAGCCGCTAAAGCTCTTTCAGGGGTTTTGTTCTGCTAGCTTTATGCTACTGGTTGCCATTCTTATCTCCATAAAGGAATAATGGATTAAGTCAAGTAGGTCTGTATCCAATTTGTAATAATGCCCAAATGATTTAATCCTATTTATTTATTTCATAATTTTTTATTTATATTGAATTGTTAACATTCCAAGTTCTATGGCAAAGGTGAAGATTGAAATAGCAAGGGACAAATACAACCGAGTGTTGAGATAAGAGCCCTAATTAGCCAGCTACCTAAATGTTAATACATGCTAAATTCTAATTAGCAGCTAAGACGCGTAATGCTAGCTGATTAACATTGACCACGAGCTCAGAATTGTGAATAATAAATGTTAACCGCCTAATAATTTGTCTTCTAACCTATTAAAACAGTAAATTAGGCAACAATAGCTTTCATAATTGGTTAATATTTTAAAATGACATGTTTTGAATTGCACTTAACACTTTGAACGGCTCATGTTATGGAATGGAGCCATAAAAACTTCAGTTGCTAATGACAACTATGCCCAACACACACACACACACACACACACACACACACACGCACACGCACACGCACACACACACACACACCATGGTATATTGAACTATAGCATTGTCATCATGTCTGAAAGCAGTTGTATTATTATTTAAGTGTAATATAGCTTACAGAATAGTTTAGTTTGGCCTTGGAAGATCCGAGATGGGATTTGAAAGTGGGAATCGCACCCTGACTGGGAACAAAGGCGCTACACTGTGACCCTTTAAGCGTACAGTACATCAAATGGATGTGACTTCAAAGCACCTGTATGTCCGGATGAGCTCCTAATGCATTGATTTGCTCGCTGTCTGATGTGACTTCTCTGATGTGATCTTTGAGCAGCTGATGGCCCTTCTTTACAATGTTATATCTTTTTGTGTTGGCTGCATGTGAGTGTCTGTTTGGCCCAGCAGAAGATATCGATTGAATAGGAAGACATATTTAAAGGGATAGTTCACTTTGAAATTAAATGTTGGTATGTTTTATCTTACCTGAAGTGCATCCAAGATGTAGGTGTCTTTGTCTCCGCAGTAGTTTCAATTTTGATATTTTTAGGTCAAACCGTTCTTGTCTGTCAGTCATATAATGCAGGTCTATAGGCACTGTCTCAAAAAGCATGCAGAGAAAAGTCCAAATTACACAATTCCCCATCATAAGTGCACATTGATGGCCTAAGACACGAAACAAGCGGTTTGTGTGATAAAACGAACAGTATTTATATTGTTTTTATCTCTTTTACACAACCACGTCCATCTGATCTGTTTACTTAGTCTGCGCAAGCGGCGTAGAGCGCCGGAAGTGATCTCTCTCTCTCTCGCGCGCGTGTACGTCACTCATTGTTTACACCAGAGCCGATGCACAGAACAGAGATTGTAGGACGGCTAATAGAAATGGTGCTAGTTTGCGCTTATTCGGGATGTTTAAACCGATGTAAAAAAATTAATTTACGTAAGCTCGCGCAAACTCATCCGGGAGAGAGATCACTTCCGCCGCTCTACGGCGCTTGCGCAGACTAAGTAAACAGATCAGATATAAATCAGATATAAACGATATAAATACTGTTCGTTTTATCACACAAACCGCTTGTTTCGTGTCTTAGGCCATCAATGTGCACTTACGATGGGGAATTTTTTAATTTGGACTTTTCTCTGCATGCTTTTGGAGACAGTTAGCCTGGGAAAACCCAGACCACTCTCAGTTGTAACTGAGTTAGGGTCTGGCAAAGCTCCATAGACAATTCATTTCCACAGGGGCGTCACCAACGGACGTCGGATAGATCTAAAACCAATCAGAGCGATGAATGACATGACGTATGCAGAGCGACGGAGAAACATCTCGAGACTCACAGCAATTCTCTGTTTGTGTTAACGAAAATTACAATTTTAAATCGCTTGAAACAGACGCGATCGCTGATTCGAACGAGTGATGTTGTGATGTTCCACGGCGGCATCCATCTTTGTAATGTACAAAATCTGCGTCACCGTCTCTGCTCTGTCGTCATCGTGTAAAGCCCGCCCCAACGTTTCTGATTGGTGCCGCGATTTCGACGGATTGGAAATGGGTTTCAATGGGCTCTTTGCCAGACCCACTTGCAGAGCAAATCTAAATTTGCCGGAAGTGGTCTGGGTTTTCCCAGGCTAGGAGACAGTGCCTATAGACCTGCATTATATGACTGACAGACAAGAACGGTTTGACCTAAAAATATCAAAATTGAAACTACTGCGGAGACAAAGACACCGACATCTTGATGCACTTCAGGTAAGCTAAAACATACCAACATTTAATTTCAAAGTGAACTATCCCTTTAAGGGGTAATGCGATGAATGAGGTGTTAGGAGGTGAAAGGATGGTGTTCTTGAAGATGCTGTGCAGAGGAACCGATTCTCAGCAGATTCATCAGGAAACCGGTTTGCCCAACAAGAACAGCATCTCTGATAAGTTTAAATGAAAGGCGCTCCATCTTTGATGTCAGGTCCGTCTTTAACGCCTTGACCATTGTGCGGTGTGAGATCGTTGAGGTTCGCAGTGCATCGGTGTGGAAGAGCATGGTCTGCTGGTTTATGAAGTGGTCTCTCATCTCTTGGGTTGTTTGATCTTCTCCTTCTCTCAGTCTCTCTCTTCACTCGAGCTGCTTCTCTCATCCTCGATGCCCTGCTGAGACGGCGGAGGGCAGGTGGCATCACGTCACACACACACACACACACACACACACACACACACACACACACACACACACACACACACACACACACACACACACACACACACACACACACACACACACACACACGTTGTGCTCACTCACCACGAGTAGATGTGGTATTAGCCTCTTTTTGCTCTTCTTTAATCTTGCCCTACATGTGGCGCCGCAGTCGGTGTTTTGTCTGGTTGGGTGAGGTGTGCCAGACGGGGCTCGGTTAGGCCAATGTGGCCCCATGTTTTTTGTTTTGTTTGATAGTTTAGCTACACTTTTTTTTTTTTTTTTTTTTTTTTGGTTCAATGTGTTTTTTTTTTTGTGTTTTTTTTTACCATGCATTTTGGTTTAGGTTTTTGTTTTGTTCTTCTTATATATTGTATCATGCATTGTAGTCTGTCTTATTTGTCTTATTTGTTTTGGTTGGACGTAGTGAGTCACAAAGGGATCGCTTAGGGACACATTGTTGCTAGCTACCCTTGTGTTGTTGTTGTTGTTGTTGTTGTGATAGGATGGGCCACAAACAAGTGAGCTGCACAAGTCCTGAAAAGTGACGCCAAAACGTTTCGATCGCCCACTGGTGGCTCGATGCAGTATAGATCATAAACCCCTCCCTCTCCATGTAATCTAATGGGACGTGAGACAAACTAAACAATCAAACTACACTTTAAATAAATGTTTTCAAACGACGGTTTCTGTCATTTCAGGTCATTTTAATCACGCTGATGCAAATTCACATGTTCGTTTTTTTTAAATATGCTTGGTTTCAGTTAGTTATTTGATGCTATAGAAACGGGAGCGTGACGTCATGATTGACAGCTGAGATTGACAGCTTCTCTGAGCGAAGTAGTCACTGAGGCACCAACTGAGTTTTTTCAGGATTTTTGGGAGGAGATTGGAGCTTCAATTAGTATTTAAAAATGTTTTGACTCCCAAATGATAGCTTGGGGACACACTGTTTTTTTAATTCTATAACATAGCACAAGCAACATAGGTACACATTGTAGTCTGGTATGTTTTTTTGTTTTTTACTACTGTTTGTGTGCTTTATTTAATGCAAAAAGTGCCTAATGTGAGTTTGAATATCATCATCATGACCTTTATAGCCATACTGAAAGCGACAATGCATAATTCACCTCAGATCGTGAAAATAAATGAAAAGAAACAAGAATGTTAAAACTGTCAACTCAGTCTAAACACACAGTCTATAACAAAGATGGTTTCAGTCACTCGGATTGTATTTTAAATAATTGTGTAATATTTATGAATTTGATTATGATGTACTTATCCATTGCATTGCGAGGGCAGGGCGATTGCAGAGAGACTCCGCCCACACGCTCTTTTGATTGGCTGTGATTTTTGATTGATTTTGTCGTGTCTTGCTGTCGTGTGTCACGTCTGGAATCTTTGCGCTGCGTTTGAATTTAATTTAATTTAATTTAATTAATTTTTTTATTTTTTTATTTTTATTATTATTATTATTATTATTATTTTTTTTTTAATGTAATTTTTTTTTTTTCATTTCTTAGAATCCCACACTTTTAGAACAAAATTACTTGAGTTTTTTTTTTTTTTTTTTTTAAATAAATCTATCTGAGAATTGCTCAAAAATGAAAATGCAAACAGCCAGTTTGTGTGTATTGCTCAAGGACACTCTGCAGGGGACAGTCTCCGGTGTTCATAGTGTCTGAATAAATCACTCCGTCATGCTGTCACTGGTGGCATATCTGGACATCAGTTTGCCAACAGCAGTTTTTAACACTTTTGTTTTGTTTTTTTAACTATCATTCTGATTAAAATGATATTATACCAGATATTAGCAGGTCTTGTTTTGTTCACTTTAAGCAGCAATGTTTCACTGCCAGGTTTTCTGTACCGGTTTTCACTTGAAGAACCTCATTTGAACCGGACAGCCAGATCAAGTTGGAGGCCTGGTATTATTACTGTATAATACTATAATTGCAAATATGATATAGTAGCAGCATTTCTATATCGCAGTGCACAAGATATCTGAGTGTGTGGGTTTGTTCATTTAAATTAAGCATATTTTTAATCAGAGATTATGTACTAGAGAATTCAGTGCATAATGTGGGTGAGTTAAAAACAGTCTCAATAAGAGCAAAATGGCCTATTTTATACACTTGACAAAAGAACAAAAGGGGATATTAAAGCCCAAGAGAACAAAGTGTCCTTGGGAGCCCGGTGTAGTTCTGCATGAGAGAGAGAGAGAGAGAGAGAGAGGGAAGTTTGTGATCAGCATGGGCTTGCGCATGTGTGTAAGAGTGTTTCTCGCAGGACCGAGGAGTGACGAGGAGGAAGAGTGTGTGAAATGGTGTTTCTATAAATAGCGCCGCTGTTTCTCGCCTGTGCTCCTCAGATTAGGAGTCGGGATTTGCTGAGAGTGGCGTCAATCACGGTCCGAGATTAGAGCGCTTGTGTTCACCTGTGTGTTTGTTCTGATACCGCCGCTGCAGATGGACGAGTGTGTGTCGGTCAGGGAAGGTATATAGAATGTGACATAAAATATGACATTTCCCCAAAAGCAAAGGAAAAGTTATTTTCAACCTTAAAATTTCATAAAAAGTTCTTAAAATATGGATTTGAACATCTTTGTGCCACATTTATTGAGTCAAAAAGCGGTCAGAAAAGAGGAAACGATGGGAAAGAGAATCGAAAAACCAGATTCAAACTCATTTCCCCCACATGCTCCCCACTGCGAACCATCAGAGCCGGACAGTAGCGGAGTACATTTACTCGAGTACAGTACTTAAGCACAATTTTGAGGGATCTGTACTTTACTCGAGTATCATTTTTGGGGAGTACTCATGACTTTACTCAAGTACATTCGAGAGGCAAATGTTGTACTCTTTACTCCGCTACGTTTTTTATCCATAACCGCGAGAACCCGACCCGTTACTCAGAGGTGGACAGTAACAAAGTACATTTACTTGAGTACTGTACTTAAGCACACTTTTTGAGTATCTGTACTTAACTTGAGTATTATTTTTTTCTGGAAACTTTTACTTTTACTTTACTAGATTTGAAAGACAAATATCGTACTTTTTACTCCTCTACATTTCTGTCGAGGTCCTTGAGTAGAGAGTAGTAACGTCAGGGATGATTTAGGTTGTAAATGAAAGTCTGGTTGGTCAGAACTCGACTGATGTTGGTTTCTGAAGTCAACCGATTTTCAACCACAATACAACGTCTGTCCAACGTTGGAGATTAGCATCAATCTGACATTGGATTCTGACATCAACATGATTTTAATTTTCAACGTTGGGTTTGGTCTAAATGCGAATTTTGTCATTGATTTGGAGCACACTAGCTTATAGATAACCAGGCTAACATATTCACACTAAAAGCCAAAAAACTGGGAACTGCCATTTGTGTGTCCGAAACCATTGTGGACGTTATTGAGTGACTTATTCAATCCCACGACTGGAACTGTTATAGAAATAAATGTGATATTGATATGAGGGTAGACCGGCAGAGATTCAGAGGCATAAGGGACTGTAAATTGGCTATTACATGCAACAATCCAACAATAATAAAACAATGCATTGACATTTTCTTTTATACTTAAGTACTTTTAAAAATGAGTACTTCTGTACTTTTACTCAAGTAAACATCGGTCTTTACAACTTTGACTTGTAACGGAGTAATATTTGACCAGTATATCTGTACTTTTACTCAAGTAAGGAAGTTGTGTACTTTGTCCACCTCTGCCGTTACTTCTAAAAATAAAAAGGAAAAAAAAAACATGTTTCCCTTTCAAACGTGACTGGATTGTGCAGGCGCCACTGATTGGGACAGCCTATCAGCAATCAGCTTTCAGGTTTTCAAGTTTGCCTTCTTTGCTGGTTTAGGTTTATTGATTTGATTGATGAAAAAACAGAGAAACTTGCATGTACACACAATTGTTAGCTGAATATTCTTTTCTGATATTACACATTAATGTAAGCTGAGCATTTGCTGTGATGTTCATGAGTATGCGGTGTGTTTAACAGTCAGGTTCAAATGTGGGTGCAAAATATCCATTAAAACTCTAGCAGAGGTTTGTCAGAGCGTTACCATTGTGCTATTGACTTGTGGACAAGTACAAATGTTAAATAAAGCAACATGGTAAAAATATGAAAATTACTTAATTTTACTTTCAATTCCTTTTACATTCTCCAAGGTATTAACATAAACATTTTTCATAACTCCATGGACGTTTCTGTACATAAATGTGCACTGTGGTGGCAGTAGTAATGCGGTATTTAGAAAATGTACTCTTGATACTCAAGTACTTTTACTTACCGTAAGTAGACATCTATTTGTAGTACTTTTACTTGTACTTAAGTAAAATTTAGCAAGGGGTATCTGTACTTTTACTCAAGTAATGAAGCTGTGTACTCTGTCCGCCTCTGCGAACCATTAGGCCACGACTCGAGTGATGCTTGCGCCGTGTAAGCCAGACTTCAGTTGTCATTATTCTAAGAGACATGTTATGAGAGCAGCTCACCTGATAAGCTCTGTTCAGAGAGTGCTAAAAGCCCATGCAGAAACTGAAATGTAATTAAAAGATGATGTAATACAGAGGAAAAATGAATCCTCTAAGTAGGATTTTTGTAATACAGGGAATAAAGCTGCTACGTTCAGTTATTTTTGGTTTGAACCAGTGATTATAGTGACTCTAAGAGTACCTGCATCCAATAAGCACATTGTACCTAAAAGAAAATTATGTAAGTACATAGTAGTTAAAGACATCAAATATTACCATATTGACCATATTTCGGATCATATATATATATTTACGATGGACATCTCTGTAATTCTTCTTTCGCCTGTTGTCGTGAAATGCAGGGAACTGTGAGATCACAGCAGTCTGTAAATGGAGGACACAAAAAGAGACCGAAAGGCTTTAAAAAAATTAAAAAATAATTTAAAACGCACTTCCCACGTTCTTAGAAATGTGCTCTTTGTATTCACATTAGAGTATGTTTACATGACAGCAATGTACTGAAAACGGTAATGTTTTTCGTTCGGTTTTGCGTATAAACAACAACAATCCCCATTCACAAGGATCCACCAAAATGACTAAAAACGCTGTATTCATGCCAGGCCAGTAGGTGGCGTTGTCAAAAAGAAACACGCGCCTATAGACTGGACATGTAATACGCACATGCATGATGTCAGTTTTCACAAATTCACGTTTTTTTGTTGTAAACGAAGAGATGATAATTGTATCGTTTTCAAAAACTTGCACTTTGAAACACGTTTTTAAAAATTAGCGGTTTCATGCAATATATATATATATATATATATATATATATATATATATATATATATATATATATATATATATATATATATATATATATATATTGGAAGTTGCACCACATGACATTTTGCAATCTGAACTAACCTTCCCCAGTAATAAAAAGTAATATGCTGGTTACACGTTCTTTTAAGGTTTCCTTGTTACCTGTGTAGTAACAAGTGTGATAAAAAGTATGTAATCATATTAATTCATAACATGTACCTACTACAGGGTTAGTACAAAAGGACAAAATTTAGCGGTTTCATGCCCCCCAAAAACCCCATTGTTGTTTTAATGAACAGCCAAAGCGCATATCGGTAAATAACGTTTTCAATTTTTAGTTGAAAGCGGTGTCGTTTTTTTTTTTTTTTTTTTTTTTTACAGTGGAATGAAACTTTTTCTCATGCTAAATTTTTATTTCTCTTTGAATACATGTATACTTCTTAATCATTATTAAAACAGTTTTAAAATGTAGTATTTTTTTAAAACAAAAATCATGAATTGAATATATATAATCATGAATATATATATATATATATTGGAAGTTGCACCACATGACATTTTGCAATCTGAACTAACCTTCCCCAGTCATAAAAAGTAATATGCTATTTTAAGATGCTGGTTACACGTTCTTTTAAGGTTTCCTTGTTACAGTGTAGTAACAAGTGTGATAAAAAGTATGTAATCATATTAATTCACATGTACCTACTACAGGGTTAGTACAAAAGGACAAACGTTTTTATAATAGCAAAGTCCCCCTGTAGTCAATCATTTTATACCTTAAAACTCATCTTTGATCACCAAAATTACATCTTTAAAAGTTTTTCCTTTTCCAAAAAAATCTGTCATGCCTTAATATAGTTTGAATGTAACTCTACACTCTTGCCTCATTTAGTATGCGCAGTTCTATGAATATGCAAATGAGCCCCGCCTCCACTCACTCACTCACTCAGAGATCCACTGGTTGACGATCACACGTTGATCTGATTGGTTACAAGGTAGTGTGTGACGTCAGAAACACCAGCGATTTCAAACCGTGTTTTTGAGACTGTCTTTGGTTCACTGCAGTTTTAAGCAGAAAATACTCAGCAATGCTGTCGACTTATGAATTTACACATGATTCGTCTTAAAGCATATTAAAAACACCACATAGACACATAAACAACATTAAAAGCTGGATTTTCCCCACAGGGGGACTTTAACAACGTTTTAACAACTGTTTTACTGGTATGAGGTAAAGCAGTTTTTCTATTTTTTTCTATTTCTAAATAATATTAAAAGATTATCCCACAGTACATAATGTTTTTCCCCAAGAGAATTGAATCCAAAAATATCAGAATACCGATAATTCATAAAAAAAAAAAAAAAAAAGTAATCATAGACTAGGTTTATTCAGCTTATTTTTTGTACGAATTTCATTTTGAATGTACTTTAAAAAAATAAAATAAAAAAAATAAAAATTAATAGACCTGGCATAAAAATTATTTGAAAGTTAAATAATTTAACTAGCATGCAAATACATACAAGGGGGTAGGCTATTTAGTATAATTTGAAGAGCTTAGAAATATGTCTTTAGTTATGATTTTATCCAAGACAGCACAGCTTTAGTAGGCATCTCATAAGAGCGTCTCGCCAGGGTTTGGACAGAGCCTGAATCTCCTCAGCTCGGCTGTTCATCCGGATGTGGTCTAATGCTATCGTTCTCGCACCCGTGTGCTTGTTCCTCGGGTTTGAGAGCGTGCTGCACTGCAGTTTTCTGAATGAAACGCTCAGGAAGTTTCTTCCTCCTCCTCCTGCACCTCCTGGCCTCGGTTTCTCTCCTTCAGTCGCTGACTCACGGAAGTGATGAATAACTCCAGCAGTGCAGCACAACAGAGAGATGGAGAGATGACTTTCAGCTTTACCATGATGCTCCGCAGTCGCATGTATTCACAACTTATTTGGTGACTCACCCACGCTATGAATGTACAGATGGTACCATGTGATGTCGTAACATAAAGCGTGTCCTCGTTTCGAACACCGAGACCAGAAGCGGTGGTGTTGTGTGTAGTGGTGAAGATCAAGGCTGGTTAGTAGAAGGTTTCTGGTTTGATACGCCAGCCTTGTGCAAGACACAGAAGACGTTAATCTTTTCTCTATTCTTGCAGGGGTGGACAAAGTACACAACTTCCTTACTTGAGTAAAAGTACTGGTCAAATATTACTCCGTTGCAAGTAAAAGTTGTAAAGACAGATGTTTACTTAAGTAAAAGTACTCATTTTTAAAAGTACTTAAGTATAAAAGTAAATGTCAATGCATTGTTTTATTATTGTTGCATGTAATAACCAATTTACAGTCCCTTATGCCTCTGAATCTCTGCCGGTCTACCCTCATATCAATATCACATGTATTTCTATAACACAGTTCCAGTCGTGGGATTGAATAAGTCACTCAATAACGTCCACAATGGTTTCGGACACACAAATGGCTGTTCCCAGTTTTTTGGCTTTTAGTGTGAATATGTTAGCCTGGTTATCTATAAGCTAGTGTGCTCCAAATCAATGACAAAATTCACATTTAGAAGACCAAACCCAACGCTGAAAATTAAAATCATGTTGATGTCAGAATCCAATGTCAGATTGACGTTAATCTCCAACGTTGCACAGACGTTGTATTGTGGTTGAAAATCGGTTGACGTCAGAAACCAACATCAGTCGAGTTCTGACGTCAACCAGACTTTCATTTACAACACAAATCATCCCTGACGTTACTACTCTCTACTCAAGGCCCTTGACAGAAATGTAGTGGAGTAAAAAGTACGATATTTGTCTTTCAAATCTAGTAAAGTTAAAGTAAAAGTTTCCAGAAAAAAATTATACTCAAGTAAAGTACAGATACTCAAAAAGTGTACTTAAGTAAAGTACTCAAGTAAATGTACTTTGTTACTGTCCACCTCTGCTATTCTGTTATGTTTATTTGAATCTACACTATCGGTATTTAATTTAATAATTTTAATTTGATATATACATTATAAACGCAGCACTTTTGTTTTTGCCCCCATTTTTCACGAGCTGAACTCAAAGATCGAAGACTTTTTCTATGTACACAAAAGGCCTATTTTTTCACAAATATTGTCCACAAACCTGTCTAAATCTGTGTTATTGAGATAATCATCCCCCTCACAGGTGTGGCATATCGAGACGCTGATTAGACGGCATGATTATTGCACAGGTGTGCCTTAGGCTGTCCACAATAAAAGACCTCGAGGGAGAACAGAAGAAATGAACCGGAGAAGATTTCAATGTAAAAGAAGGCGGAGCCTCAGAGCCCCGCCCATCTATGACAGCATCACCACGGAACCAATGGTAGTTCTAAGGCGTTTACCAGAAGTTCGCAGTTTCGAAACTCCTGAAACGAACTCCAAACGAACTTTGTTTTAGAATGATTTAGTTCGAAATGACGTAACACTAGTTTGTTCTCCGTTTATGCCTGAAGTATATCCGTGCCTTTCTTCCAGGCAGCGGCTTCTTTCCAAGCACCAGTTTTTAATAAAGTTGTCTTGGGGCGTTTCTGTTGTTGACTGTGTGGTTTAGCAGTGTTTGCGTTCGCAGCGGTGCTGAGGGAGTGTTGTAGAGAGCTGAGGAAAAGGAGCACATGCTGTGGGTTGTTTGGGTCTGTTCTGACATGTTCTGCTTCACGCTGCTTTGATTAGCAAACGGAGATGTTCCTCCGCGTAAATCTCATGCGTCACGCTGAAACTTTGGAAGCGCGTCTGATTTCCACTCATCCTCACGGCTCTGAGGAGATTCGGGGAAGGGGGTGTTGAAACGATCTCATACGGCAAATGATGAGCCCAGAATCCCTCATCGGTTACATAAAACGGTAAATTATTAAGTTGCTGATGTGAGAGAGGGAAAAGCCCCGCCCCTCAGCTGCACTCCGCCAGCCAATCAGAGCGCAGCACGGCTGTATTTGGGTCACGGTAGTGCGTTTCTTTTGCGTGGTTGGCAGATGCATTGTGCTGTAATCTTCCCCAAAAAAGAGATGAGGGGGTTTAGAGCTGCCGTCTCTCAAATATTACTTCTCACTCGGTCTTCCTATTTGCTTCCTTCTCATCAGGGTTCTTTTGCCATAAGTGTCTGTCCCAAATAGACAAATAATCAATAAAGTAGCTCTTAATTAAATTCTGAACGGTAGGTTTGCATTGATTTCTTACCCCTCTGCTCATGAACGCCGCAGTTAAGCAGTGAACGAGAGTCCCAGATTTGGGATTTGCAGCAGTGAAAGATTTCCCTGTCTGGTGGTTGTAACTGATTCATTTTGACTGGTATGATAGCAGCCGCACTGGTTTGTGTTACGGGACACGCGGTGTGCGATCCGGTCGGGAACGGAGGGGAATTGATAGTGACAGATTCTGTACCTGTGATTATTTCTTGCTGTGAAGCTTCGATTAGCAGGTCATGCGTGCGAGACGCACGTTCTGGGGAAACTCTGTGAGGCTCTTGGTAGATTTGTGTTCATATTTTGTGCTGAGAGATTGTTTGTGTTACTTTGAGTTTTTTTTTTTAGTTTTGTGACAGTTGTTTAACATTGAATACTTCTCTTTTTGAAAGAAATTCACCTTTTAGGATCATGAGGAAACCTGAGATAATAAATGGCAAAAAAAGAAAGAATTTAAATACTAAATAAGTTGTTACTTATATAATTAATTATATAAAGAAGAACCAAAATTATTTGGACAATTAGATTTTAAAAATTTATTAATTTGACTGCATAGCATAAAAATGCAAACAAATATTTTCTCAGAATGTTTTTATATCGACTTTTAATGCATTTTTGCTAAAATAATTTTATAAGTAACAGTATTTATGTGAATAATTATTAATAAGGAATATAATATTGTAAATAATTATTTGTTAATGAGCATAATTTAATAAAATAACTTTTATGAAATAATTTAATTTAATTTTAAGTAATAGTAGTAATTAATTAATTAAACATAATAGTAATATTAAAACAAGTATTATTATAAATGACAGTATATATTTAGATAATTATTAATAATCAACATAATATTGTAAATTATAAAGATTATTCTATTTTAAGTAATACAAATAGTAATTAGACAATAATAATATTAAAACAACAATATATTTTTATTCAAAGAATTATTAAATACAACATTTTGTTGTACTATTTGAAAACAACAAATTTCGTCTTTTTTCTTGTGCTCTTTCTATGAAATATGACACTTTTTTTTATCTCATGCAGTGATATTCTTATGTTATTATGTGTAACTTAGTAGTATGCACCATTAAACTTGACATCATCAGTATCATATTCCATTAATATTTGAAAACAAATGTCTTTTTTATGTCTTCTTTGACAGAAAGTCTTCCAGCCAAAAGGTTTAAACTGTCTTTCTGTCGAATAGCTTCATATCCACCCATCATATTCGATCACAAGTACACAGTTCACCGCACATGAATTGTTAGAATCAGGGTCCTGGTCTTGACCACTTGAGTCTAATACATTTGAACAATTTGTTTGTGACCTCTAAAGTTACTTGAACCACATTAAATTCTTAAACTCACCATGACTGTGTTTCACCCTCAAAGTGTGGCGTTCGGTCAACACCATGTGTCAGAGATGATGTCTCACCTCATGTGAGAAGTACGCAAGTACGCAAGGGTGTTATCCTGTTGAGGTCATAACATATATATATAATCTCGCTCTTGAATCCTGATTGGCGGAAGCTGTTGTTTGGTCTCTGCACAAATATGAAAATATTCCCCTTACTATCCTGTATCAAACCGTATATGAGGGGAACGGGTAGTTTTGGGTCAGTGGATAAAGCGTTTTATGGGTCATTTTTCATGGATGTGGAGTGTACCTTGACTTCATTGACTAAAGCCCTGTTTGACTGGACTATTGTTTAACAAAACGTAATATTTCATATCTGATCTGACTCGCCACTCTGAAACAAAACCCACAGATATCCCGCATACGGCCCGCCACAAATCCCGTCTTTAATTAAATGAAAGTAGGTGAATGGATTCAATCTCGTTTGTCAGTGTTATTGGGTCTTCTTTTATCAGATGGGACTCATTTGGAAGACAAATTGCATCTTGTCCCTTCCTTCCTGATCACCAGGCGCACCCGGGACTCCTTCTGAATGCTAACAGGCATGTTATATCTGATAGTGCGGAGGCTAGTGACTCACCGGCACTCTAGTTATTTGTTTATTGGCATAAGTCAGGTCTGGTTTACCACTTACTCTGGCCAAAAAACAAGTCGTTTGGCTTTATGTACCGAACCGTGACGTCCGTACCGTGACGGTTCGGGACGAATACATATACCGGTACACACGTAATATTCCGCTTGCCACTTTTTTTGATTGTGACATTCACAATGATTCATGTATGGGTCTTTTCCTTTCTCCCCCAATGTCTTTTCCAAGCACACACAGTTAACCCATTAACCCTGCAGGATCCCACCGGCGTCGCTAAAGGTCACGTCCTTCCCATCATGCCTCACTGTTACTCTGACAGACAGTCGAGGTGTGAGAGGAACGTGTGCACAAAGCGTGGCGATATATGTGAATGGCGGACTACATTTTTGCTTACTTTTTAGTATGTACTGAATTCATTTAAGAATTTTTTCAAGATTTCTTGCACCAAAACAAATTATAATTCGGTTTTTTTTGTATTGAACATGAATGTAATGCTGTTGGCGACTCGCTTCACTTGGATAATATGACATGTTTTCAAGTGAAGCTGGATATTTAACAGGCAAAAAAAAGTATGATGGGGTTTAATTTGATCCATTAGGAATTAGTAACAAAATATCGTTTTTGATAACTGAAATTGACAATATTGAGGGTATTGGTTCATTATATGGTTTGTTATGGTTTTTATTTGTATTTTATAGGTCGTGTCGTGTGAGCTTTGTACTTAGGGCTTTTATGTATTTTATTTATTGTTTTATTTACTGTACAGCACTTTGTGTCCACTTTGGATTTTAAAGTGCTTTATATATACATTTTGATTGATTGATTGATATCGTGTCACAATATATTGCAATACAAAAAGGCATCAATATGTATCGTGGATAGTGTGTCAGTACTGCATTAAACTACTAGATATAATGTATAATACATAAATGGGGGGATATTTATGGGTCCTGATGATGCCAAATGTCTTCTGTTACAAGTAAAAAGTGGCCTTAACATTATTTTTTAAATATATTTAGTCAGTGACAAACATGTTAGTCTAAAATAATTCTGTATTTTCCACACTCAATGTAAAATCAACAGATTTTTTTTTTTTAACCTTTTACCAAATGTCTATCCAATATCGAATAATGAGTTCAGTATTGTGATATGTATCGAATCTTGACACGAGGGTATCGTCACACCGCTATTAGGAATGGATTGGATCGTGAAAAGTGGATATTAGTGAATGAAGTCTTATAATTTGACAGGAGGGGTTAAAAAATAGCCTGAAAACGAGCTCTTTTTCTTTGTAATGCACCAATAAATTATGAATAATAAGAACAATTGATCTCACGGTACACTTTTACCATAGTGCTCTGTCCCTTTAAATCATCCACATGTAAAAGAGATCTGTTATGATTGGCTAACTTCCGCGTATCAGCAATAATTCACGCTTTCGTTCATTAGAAAGTGTACTTTAAACACTGGGTGCCAACACCAATTACTTTGTGCAGATCATCATATCTGAATACGTCGAGACTGAACACACACACTTTCTCATCATGATTATTTCATCTTGCATAATCTTTGCGAGACTGTCACGAGCGCCCGTCAGCCTTGTGTGCAATTTACAGGGTTGACAGGCAATTTCGCTATCGTTCATCCCATTATTTTCATAAAATATACACACTCATGGAGTTTAATATCCTCCTCCTCTTGGCTACGGTCTAATTTATGGCCAAATTAAATAATTATGTGTATTAGTGTAACACAGAAAATATGATATTTTGACTAATTTGTCCAAACCCGTCAAACATCCAGGAACTAATGAAGGCCGTATCTCACTGTGGGGAACAGCTGCACTGTATTTACATGACCAGTTAATGCATTTCACTTCTTTTTCACCAGTAATCATCATTTCATTTCTTTAATCCAATATCCTGCGCTACAGAGCAAAAACGGCGTCTCCATCCAAGTGCTAACTCACTACTTTAAAGAGGACCAATTATGCTTTTTTCAACTTTCTATAGTGGGAAATGTTGCTGGTTGGGCATGAAAAAGGTTTGCAAAGTTACAGAACACAGTCACTCCAAAGAGAGTTATTCTCTATATCAGTGCCAATTATTTCTGAACTCCCTGAATTGCCTCCATTGCAGTCTTGAGTTTTCTTCTGGAAACGAACATGTCACAATAATTCCCGCCCAAGGCATACGCTAGTAAAGCGGCTAGGCCTGGTTGAGTTGCGCTGGTAGCGTGTTGAAACTAGCGTTTACGCCAAAGGAAGTGACATTTCCCCAAACACGCTTGTAGCAGTTGACCAATCGTATTCGTAACACACTGGTCCAGCCGACCAATCAGAGCACATTGCGCTTTTCAGAAGGAGGAGCTTCATAGCGACAGGAACTGAACAGAGCGTTACTGGCAGACTGGGAAGAGAGGAGCCGCAACAATGGAGAATATGTGAAAAATCATGTGTTTTTTGAACTTTCAAGCATTAAAATGCTATTCTAGTAGACCCCAAAAACTACATAACTGTGTAAAGGGCATAATATGGCCTCTTTAGCACATTGAGGAGTTATTTTTATGATAAAGAGTGTTTAGATGTCTTAAATATATAGTAATTTCTATGAGAGAGGAGAGCATGTGTAATTATCCATAAACCCTGGACTGCCTACATAATAAAAATAATAATGTATATTACATTATTATATTATATTATATTATATTATATTATATTATATTATATTACATATTATATTATATTATATTATAGGGCTGTGCAACGTTTAATCGCATCCAAAATAAAAGTTTGTGTTTACATAATATATGTGTGTGTATTGTGTATAATTATTTTGTATATATAAATACACACACATGCATGTATATATTTGAGAAATATTTGCATTTACTATATACTGTATATATATTTATATATATTCTATATAAATATTTGATGTATAAATAACAAATTTTTCTTAAATATATATACATGCATGTGTGTGTATTTACATATACAAAATAATTATATAAAGTACACATTTATTTTGAATGCGATTTAATCGTTGCACAGCCCTAATTATATTATATTATATTATATTATATTATATTATATTATATTATATTATATTATATTATATTATATTATATTATATTATATTATATTATATTATAGGGCTGTGCAACGTTTAATCGCATCCAAAATAAAAGCTTGTGTTTACATACTATATGTGTGTGTGTGTACCGTGTATAATTATCTCGTATATAAATACACACACAGGCATGTTTATGTTTGAGAAATATTTGCATTTACTGTATATATATAAATATTTTATGCATAAATAACACATTTTGCTTAAATATATACATGCATGGATTGTGTATTTATATAAAATAATTATATAAAGTACACACACACATATTATGTAAACACAAACTTTTATTTTAGATGCGATTAATCGTTGCACAGCCCTATATTATATTATATTATATTATATTATATTTTTATATTATATTATATTTTTATATTATATTATATTATATTAATTAAAAAAGCAAAGCTACAGGTAAAGTTTCTCCTTGAGACGTCCATCCAGACTCGAGGGTTGAAGCGTCCGGTTTGACTCTGTCATAATAAGGCTGTCCTGCCACCGAGAGCAATTACCTCCACATCTGCCCGTTCTGATCCAACACTCATCCATCACGGGGAAGTTGGGGCCGTGGTTTCACGGGGAGGCAAATGACCTGATTTACAGCCAGAGTTTTTCAATGATCAGTCTTCGTCATTTACTGCTGAGGAACATCAGACCTCGTTTAACAGCCCAGATGGTCCAGAAACCTTTGACTCCCGGGTTAGACAATACATTGGTTTCAAAAAGGTCAAATAAAAGCGGTTCTTAAGCAGGTTCCCGGCACTGCTTAGAAAGCTTTCAAGGAATCGTTCACCTAAAAAATAAATTCTGTTATCATTTACTGGCTGTCATGATGTTTCAAACCCATAAAACTTTCTTTCTTCCATGAAACACCTGGAAGACTATTTTTTAATAATGTACTCCAATATATTCCAAGTATTTGAAGCCACACAGTAACTTTGCATGAGGAACAGTAAAATAAGTATAAATGCAGTTCTGCAAACGTAATACACAATACAATTCAATTCCATACAATTTTATTTTGTAAAATTTCTTTCTAAAAGTTCGGTTCATGCGAGGACCTTGCTTGTGGAGCCGTAATTAATTGCAACAGCTTTGTAGGGATTTTAGAAAGGATTGGGAAAATTGCTTTTGGGGCAAATCCTTTTGATTCCGAATCTTTCCTGATTTCAACAGTCAGGATCTTGCTTTAACGTGACCATTATCTAATACCTTTCCAAGTGTTTACAGTTGTAAGCATTATTTACTTCTGGTAGAACAAGTGCTGGTGGAAAACTCTACAGGATTAACAGTAGATTCAGCATCTAAAAAGCTTATGTATTTAAGCAAATTATACCAAGGACTGAAAAAGCTCTATTCTATTGTATTTCATTGGGAGATTCCTAAAGAAACTTTCAAAAAATTGGCACCATAAAGTTATAATTGATAACTGTTATCGGGGCCAGTAGTATACATATTATATTTGCAATATAATTGCAATTTATAATTTTGCAATTTTTAAACCTCAAAACATAATTGTGCATAATTAATGTATAGTAAAATTATACATAATGAATAGAAAGAAAGAACTCATCATTAGTAGTAAAATACTTAATGAATTGTCCAATAAATGTAGAAACTTACAGTAAAAGTTCTACAAAAGAGTAATTTTCTGTATATTTGTAGCATTTAAATTTGTGCATGACATCATAACATTTATATATGCGTGTATCTAATGCCGGACACATCATTGAAGGCTTTGCATAAACAGTTGATTATATTAAGAGTTGAAAAGCTCTCCGAAACGAACCATCATGAATAGTACATTTCCAAAACTGAAAAGGTTCCTCGCCACACAATTGTGGCTTTTGTCTGTAGCTAATCAAACATTTTTAGCTTGATAAAGCATGAGTTATTTGTGTGTGTGTGTGTGTGTGTGATCTGCATTTGTACCAAGTCAGTGGTTTGCTGGCACACATTTCACCCTTTCACAAAACATTTGCAGGTGTTTTGATTGCAATTATGTATTCAAGAAACCTCAATTATATTTGTATAATTATATATTGTTACTCGATTTGCATAAAAGTGGAATTTTTAAGTTACATTAAGAAAAAAAAAGAGAATGAAACTAATAATTTTTTTCTTCATTCATGCCTTTATTTCATTAATTTTCCAATTTCCTAGTGGGACAAACAAAAGGCGGGATGGCTGAATCTCATTTTAAGTGAAAAGGCCAATTTTGTAGAATTTGCCCCCCCCATCCAAACATTAACATAGGATTCCAATTAAAGTGGCAACATGCATCTTCCATGCCGTCTGTGTGTCTCTGCGGTGGACGAGCCTCATTTAAAGCCTCTCTGCTGGAGTGGACCGTGGCAGAGGAGCTCAAACTGTTTGAGTGCTGCTCTTCTGCCTCTTTCAACCGTGTGTCAGCGTGTCCCATTTACAGTAATCACACTCTCTGCTGCTCCTCACATGCTCCACTGTGAGGCCGCACACAAAGCTTGCCTTCTCAACCCGCAATTTCATCTGTACAGGAGAGATGGAGTGTGTATTGGGCCCTTCATGACAGTAATGTGCTTTGTGACCACAATGGTGATGATGATGATAATGATGATGATGATTATTATGAATGTTATTATCTTTATGTAATCCATTGGTCCAAAAATAGTCTTTGTGTCAGGTGACATGTTGAACATAGAGTTTACTGTAGCTACAGTTTAGTCAATGTGACAAACTTAATGACTGGCCAAAATCAGAATCATGTTGATCGATTGGTTGGTTGGTTAAATGTTTGATTGATCGGTTGTCTGGATTGCAAAATAATTGGATGGATGGATGGATGGATGGATGGATGGATGGATGGATGAATGGATGGTAAAATGATTGGTTGATCTGTGGTTTGGATGGTAAAATAATTGGTTGATCAGTGGTTTGGATGGTAAAATAATTGGTTGATCAGTGGTTTGGATGGTAAAATGATTAGTTGATCTGTGGTTTGGATGGTAAAATGATTAGTTGATCTGTGGTTTGGATGGTAAAATGATTGATTGATCGGTTGTTTGGATTGCAAAATAATTGGTTGGTTGGATGGATGGATGGATGGATGGATGGTAAAATGATTGGTTGATCAGTTGGATGGATGGTAAAATAATTGGTTGGATGGATGGATGGTAAAATGATTGGTTGATCAGTTGGTTGGTTGGATGGATGGATGGATGGATGGATGGATGGATGGATGGATGGTTGGATGGTAAAATGATTGGTTGATCAGTTGGATGGATGGTAAAATAATTGGTTGGATGGATGGATGGTAAAATGATTGGTTGATCAGTTGGTTGGTTGGATGGATGGATGGATAGATGGATGGTAAAATAATTGGTTGATCAGTTGGATGGATGGTAAAATAATTGGTTGGATGGATGGATGGTAAAATGATTTGTTGATCAGTTGGTTGGTTGGATGGATGGATAGATGGATGGTAAAATGATTGGTTGATCAGTTGGTTGGATGGATGGTAAAATGATTGGTTGATCAGTTGGTTGGATGGATGGTAAAATAATTGGTTGGATGGATGGTAAAATGATTTGTTGATCAGTTGGTTGGTTGGATGGATGGATGGATGGATGGATAGATGGATGGTAAAATGATTGGTTGATCAGTTGGTTGGATGGATGGTAAAATAATTGGTTGGATTGATGGATGGTAAAATGATTTGTTGATCAGTTGGTTGGATGGATGGTAAAATAATTGGTTGGATGGATGGATGGATGGATGGATGGTAAAATAATTGGTTGGATGGTAAAATGATTGGTTGGATGAATGGATGGATGGTAAAATGATTGGTTGTTTTTTGTTTTGCATTTGTTTTATATTTCCCCATAACATGCGTCATATAGCCTTCCGCTCTGCGCCTTGAGAGGAATGTGGGACATGAGCAGGAAAGAGACCATCTCTTTTCTGATATCTTCATGTTTTCTCCTGATAAGCAACTAATACTCGTTGTAAAAGGTCTGAAGAGTGAATTTTGTCTTCAACAGAGACAAGACATTTAGGCTATGCTTGATTTTATGTTGCAAGAGAAAGCTAGAGTAAAATCACTGGCGTGTGTGAAATACGCTATACAAATAAACTTGACGCGCCTTAAAAAGTAAACAATCCAAAAGAAGAAACGTTTATAATCCCCTGTGAAAATGGGTGAGACATGAGTGAAGATTTGGGACATCATTTTCATTGTTGTGTTTTGATTGGCTGCTGAAATTATATTATATTGTTGGGTTGATAAACGCACGTTTTGATCGGCTGACCGGCTAGATGTATGGGTGGTTGGTCAGATGATTAGTTGCGTGGTTGGTCAGATGATTAGTTGCGTGGTTGGTCAGATGATTAGTTGAGTGGTTGGTCAGATGATTAGTTGGGTGGTTGGTGGTCAGATGATTAGTTGAATGGTTGGTCAGATGATTAGTTGGGTGGTTGGTGGTCAGATGATTAGTTGAATGGTTGGTCAGATGATTAGTTGGGTGGTTGGTGGTCAGATGATTAGTTGGTCAGTTGGTCAGATGATTAGTTGGGTGGTTGGTCAGATGATTAGTTGGGTGGTTGGTGGTCAGATGATTAGTTGGGTGGTTAGTCAGATGATTAGTTGGGTGATTGGTCAGTTGGTCAGATGATTAGTTGGGTCGTTGGTCAGATGATTAGTTGGGTGGTTGGTCAGATGATTAGTTGGGTGGTTGGTGGTCAGATGATTAGTTGGGTGGTTGGTCAGATGATTAGTTGAGTGGTTGGTCAGATGATTAGTTGGGTGGTTGGTGGTCAGATGATTAGTTGGGTGGTTGGTGGTCAGATGATTAGTTGGGTGGTTGGTCAGATGATTAGTTGGGTGGTTGGTCAGATGATTAGTTGGGTGGTTGGTCAGATGATTAGTTGGTTGGTTGGTCAGATGATTAGTTGGGTGGTTGGTCAGATGATTAGTTGGGTGGTTGGTCAGATGATTAGTAAGTCAGATGATTAGTTGGGTGGTTGGTCAGATGATTAGTTGGGTGGTTGGTCAGATGATTAGTTGGGTGGTTGGTCAGTTGGTCAGATAATTAGTTGGGTGGTTGGTCAGATGATTAGTTGGGTGGTTGGTCAGTTGGTCAGATAATTAGTTGGGTGGTTAGTCAGATGATTAGCTGGGTGGTTGGTCAGATGATTAGTTGGGTCGTTGGTCAGATGATTAGTTGGGTGGTTGGTCAGTTGGTCAGATGATTAGTTGGGTGGGTGGTCAGATGATTAGTTGGGTGGGTGGTCAGATGATTAGTTGGGTGGGTGGTCAGATGATTAGTTGGGTGGTTGGTCAGATGATTAGTTGGGTGGTTGGTCAGATGATTAGTTGGGTGGTTGGCCAGATGATTAGTTGGGTGGTTAAATGATTGAGAGTGGTTGTATAAATGGTTTGCTGGTTGGTTTATTTGATTGGCTGATTAATTGATTCAACGATTGAGCTTATTTTCTATTGCTAAACCTGAGACTGGCTAGATGTCAGAATAGCTCTAAAAGATAGTCAAGAAGAAAGAAAAGAAAACCAATGAATGTTTTTGACCTTCATCACAAGAGTTTCTGCATGGCAAGTATTAATAACTATAGTGAATAGCAGCAGCTTAAACACGCATATTATAATTCACACAGAAGAGCTTTCTTGTTTTTCAGTGCCTCACATTAAGAGCTGATTATTAGTATTTGTATTATTAGTGCTGTTGAAAAATCTCAGTTTCTTTTTTGAAAAGTCTTTTGTTTCCATGGCAAGATTGTCAAGGCTGCATCTCTTTTGAAAGACAAAGAAAATCAGCCAAGTCTTCACTGAAAAAACAGGGTGTTTAGTTTGGTGACAATACAAGTTGGAATGGTATGATGTGTACAGTAGTGTCATTTCTGCGACTCGAGTCTGTATGTGACGTCAAGGGGAATCCCTTACAAATAGGCTACATTTGAATTTCATTTAAAATATGTTTTGAAATGTCCTACTGTATATAGGGTGGAAAAAATAACTATATAAGATATAGCATATCATTGCTGTCGGGCGGAAAGCTTGGGTCTCCTTTAAATCATTACTATTGGTCACTCTTTATGTCTGTCTGTGGGTTTTGCACCAATGAAAAGTATTAAAAAGAGCATGTGACTAAACCTCGTATTGGATCCTCGAACTGTCAGTAAAATCTTCCTCTATCGTGAAGGAAGTAAGGATGAATGCAAGAAATGTTTTACATTTTAAAGATAATTGCACCAATCTAGTGCAAATAGAGAAGTAACAAGTCTTGTACCTGGACTTCAAAGTGGACTTAAACCTATTTTTATATATTCAGTAATATATTGTAAAACAAATGCACTGTAAAATAAATGTAAATTACAATAAATACTTTATAATAAGTCTTTATTACAACACAGTAGGGAAATTAGAATACCTTTTCCTTAATTTCTTCTTCCACTGGGCATTTATTTTGGCAGAAAGCTGCAGTTTAAAACAGGGTGACACCACTTTTCGTCAATACCGATACCTCTAAAAATGATTAAATTAATTAAATTATTACATTATAAGAGTAAAATGGGTAAAGATATTGTTTGATATAGGCCTTTTAACATTCGATACAATCTTTTCAATTTTTGTTTACACATGGTTAAAAAATGTTTACTGTAGTGACAACCATGAGTTATGTGACCATTATGTGACTACATTGTGTTTTGTATATTGACATATAATTATATTTTCTTTTATTTTCTTTCTCTGCTTGCCTGGATTGATTCCATATGAATGATTGTTTCACATCCGTTGTCACAAACAGGTAAGAGAATTGTGTGTGTGTGTGTGTGTGTGTGTGTGTGTGTGTGTGTGTGTGTGTGATACTGTTAAAGACACCAAGGGGATCCCTGTGTGTCGTTCTCTTCAGTTGTGTTAATGAGTGAAGGTGCTGACAGGTCTTTAACACACACACACGAGGCGTTACTACATGTCAAGTTGTGTTTAAGTCTTTGCGTTTTGTACAGTCTGTCATGTTTCACTCTTTACACAGTATTAGATGAACATGTGAATTGTGAAGCCATTTTGGAATAAATACATTTTTAAAGAATTGTTATACAGTTCTTTTCAATATAACAATGTTTCATAGTTGCACGGTAACACATTTCACCCGGCCTGGTCATGTGGCGATTCTTTTCTTTTCATTGTTAAAAGCACTTAATTTAAGACTTCAGACCTTAAGTCAAGTCTCGTGCTTAAACTCTCTTATTGAAGCTAACAAGCTGAATATGTTTAGCCATGCCCATCCGATTATCCGAACATGTGAAATATATTTCCATTTGTTGTGTTTTTCCTCAAGCTGTTTGCATTGTGTGGATTAGACTTGGCTCTGGACATAATTGACTAAATGACGAAGGAAATAACGATAGTAATAGGAAAGCTGTTGCTTCAAATCAACAGTTCTGTTCTGTAGTGAGTATAACACACACGTTTGCTCATCCTCTGTAGATGGGAAGTGTGAATGTCCCTGTGTTTGAGTCTGGTATGAGACAGACGCCACCTAGTGAGAGCAAGAGCCACTGCTATAACACACTGTCCTCTCTGAGATGAGCCCTGTAAGAGACAGCATGTGGAAGCCCAGCGGATGCGCGGTCACAGGATATTCCCAGGCGGATTATAGCATCCGCTCTAATCTCGGGATTTGCACTGTAACCGAGTGCAGGACTGGAGCGTGGGATCGTTGGAAAGTGTCCATTAGTTTTCCTTGTAATTTTGCGCACTCATTCCTGGTATTCACATACTGCCTTTCATATTATGTTTTTGGTTGTCATTATGGCTTTCTTTTCATGTTGCATTTCTGTCGCATCATCAACCCTACACACACACACACACACACACACACACACACACACACACACACACACACACACACACACACACACACACACACACACACACACACACACACACACACACACACACACACACACACACACACACACACACACACTGTTGTAGAGGATAGTAAAGCTGCTTACGTCATCAGGTCAAAGCCAAGCTGTGTGTCTGAGTGTGTGCTGCACTGTTCTGTGTAACTCAAACCGCTTCTATATACGCCATATTAACAGAGACATCTGTCCTACACGGTAAAATGATTGGTTGATCTGTGGTTTGGATGGTAAAATTATTGGTTGGTCAGTTGGTTGGATGTATTAACAGAGATATCTGTCCTAGATTGAAGAAAAGAAACATTAAACTTAAAGGGTTAGCTCACCCCAAAAAATTAAGTTTAGTCATCATTTACTCAGCCTACAGTTGCTCCAAACATGTATGAGTTTTTTTCTTCTGTTGAACACAAAATAAGTTATTTTAAAGAAAGTTGGTGACCCCTGATACTTGTGAGCGGCACATATGAGGTGTCTGTGGGGGTTTCTCCCTCATATTTCCTTGATCAATTGTGGCATTTCTTTGTTTTTTAGAATCCCATACATGTTGAATATAAATGTGCAAAAATTTCCATTGCAGCTTTGCAAAATATTCCTTTTTTGAACTGCCAGAAAAAGTCTAGCAGACTTTTGCGTTTTTACCGTTTTTACCGTTTTTACCCTTTAGACGGGAACGCGACGGTGGAGCGTTTTTAAGATAGGCACATCCCATAAAATATTTTTACGTTTTCACCCGCGAGCGTTCTCGTGTAAACAGGGCCTTAAGCATTGAAATCACTCGCGCCAGACGCTCTATTCGCGTTTGGTGTGAACGCAGCACTTGTCCGCGGCTCGTCCGACGCTGCTTCTGAATCTCTCTCCGGCCGGTGAGGTTTACTGTTAGTGTTCCATATAAAACACTTTGTTATGTCCATAATAACTTCAGCCGGTTAGCCAGTAAGCTCGCTACGACGCCGGTGAAAACATACAATAGCCCGCCAGCCCCCGATGACAACGACGAAGAAGATTATTTATATTCTTCGTTAGTTTTGATTGGCAGTTGGCAAACAAGCTGAGTGATGCGCGATGCATTACCGTCCGCCACCACGCACGGTAATAAAGCTTTTGTTTCATTTTTTGCCGCTCCAGTCAGGAAAACTGAGAGGAAATGAAACAAAATTTAAGTTATTTTAAAAAACCTAAAAGATTAGAGACTTTTGACAAAAAATTCGGGGCTTAAGCCCAATTAGCCTCCGCCCCTGAGAACGACTCCCTCAGGGAACGCCAGTGCTGTCCAAGCCGGGCTTCACCGAGGTGTGTACGGACGGGTTGTCAGTGAGTGTGTTGATGCTGGCAGGTGTGTTTCCTTCACATCACAGCGAGGTGATCCAAGAAGGCAAGAGGCTCGGCGAGGGTGCTGAACACGACCCCTTCAATTACACCTTCAACATCTGCCATCACTCTTGCTTCATGTTAGCTTCTGTCATGCAGCGTTGTGCAGAAACTCCTCCGTCCGGACTAAACCTCTGCTCCCATCCATCTATCCATCAATCCTTCTATCCATCCATCCATTGAGGAAAGATTTCCCATGTTCCAGGCCCGGGACTGACATCTCGTGCTGTTCTGATGCCCGTCACGCACTCACATTTGACACGTTTGGCATTTTGTTTTGGCATATTTTTTTTTTAACCCTATGCGTATAGTCAGTATGCATAAACATATTTACACACACAATGTATTATACAACAGTTCATGTCGTAATTTGAGAAGCCAGATTTTGTAGAATAAAAAACTATGTAGAAACATAAAATGATATCAGAAATGACCTCTGCAGACAATCAAGGTCAATAAGTCTTCAGAGAGTTGAGCTTTTTATGGTATGGCTAGGTTAATGATACATTTGATATTAATGATATTTAGGACTTAATTAATAATATTTGTAAAAACTAAAAATATCATAAACTATTTTTTTTTGCAATGGAAAATACATTCAAAATACTTTTCGGGATCACATAAAGATGTTCTTTCACATGTATTCGGAGTGTAAGGAAAACCACATGACACCACAGGCATTAAATGTTTGTTTTTCCTCATTTTTTTTTCAGATCCATATAAAAACAACATGAATAAAAAATACATGTCTAAGGCTTTTTACACGTAAACGATATGAAGAGAAAACGCAAAAGTGGCGTTGCGTTATCACTTTTTATTCTGCGTTTAGACGAGCGTTATGGGGGGGATCTGTGTGCATATGGTGACGCAAAAGTGTGTGAGATTGGATGTAGTGTGCACTCCAGACGGCTAGGTGGCGATGTGGAGCACTGAAAGTGAAAGAGACGCTGACACAGTTTTTCATGTTTAATGCGGTAAAGCCGCTGCTTTAACCCTCGGTCATCTTCACGTGTCGCTCAAAAAATGACAGATTGTTTTTCTTTTTATTGTCTGTCAATGAAATGAATACTATATTTTAGTTTGATAATGTAGTTTGATAATGTAGTTTGATAAAATATTTTTACGTTTTCACCCGCGAGCGTTCTCGTGTAAGGCCCCGTTTACACGAGAAAGCTTGCGGGTGAAAACGTAAAAATATATTTTATCAGATGTGCCTTTCGTTTACACGGCGACGTCGTTTTTGGGGCTTAAAAACGCAAAAAAGTGAAACCACCCTCCAGAGTGGAGATCTTAAAAACGCTCCACCGTCGCGTTCCCGTCTAAAGGGGAAAAACGCAAAAGTCTGCTAGACAGTGAAGGCGTCGCGTACGCGTTTACGTCACAGGCATGCACCAGTACAGGACCATAACAAAACATTGTCAAACTAAAATATAGTATTAATTTCATTGACAAAAAAAAAAAAACGAGGGTTAAAGCAGCAGCTTTACCGTATTAAACATGACAAATTGTGTCAGCGTCTCTTTCACTTACAGTGCTCCACATCGCCACCTAGCCGCCTGGAGTGCACACTACATCCAATCTCACACACTTTTGCGTCACCATATGCACGCAGATTTCCCCCCATAACGCTCGTCTAAATGCAGAATAAAAAGTGATAATGCAACGCCACTTTTGCGTTTTCTCTTCAGATCGTTTCCGTGTAAACACGTAGCCTTAATGACCGGCCAAAGTGCATAAAAAGTTTTACGTTTTTAGTTGAAACCGGTGTTGTGTAAATTATTTTTGACTTTGGCCCTGACATGTAAATTACTCACTATTCTTCTAAGTTTATATTGCATTCAATACAACATTACTCTTTCTCTTGTATGATATTATTTAGGTTTGGCTTAAATTTGATGTTTTTTTTGGTGTCCTTTATGCACCTGTTACAAATGCACAACTTTACTGCCATTAATCCAAGTTCTCTCATGTCACCAATCTGAGTGATTCCTGTAGCACCTGAAATGTGTTGCGCCAGCAAAGATGCAAGTGGTAATCACTTCCATGATTTGTTCTGCGCTTGTAAGACAGAGTCGCAGACATTAACATGATATACTAAAGCCATGTCATCGTTTGCTTGTGTGTGAGTTACGATCGCTCGCTATCATGAGCCTATAAGCTGGACCGGTGTAGCTCAGCAGCTTTGAAATCCATAAAGACGGTGAATCATCTAGACACACACACACACACACACACACACAATGATCTGCTCACATCCAGCAAATGTTCAGGGAGATTTGACTTATCGAATGAAGTTTTGAAACGGACACTTTCTGTAGGGTTTGGAATGATTTTCATGACATTTTGTTCTGTTAACGGTTCTCTGTGTGCATTATTCCACCAGTTTGGACTGAATAACATAGTAGCCTATGTACTTTGACTGTTATCATGGTTTCCAAACATTTACTTTTTTACAATGAATCAGTCAAGAAGAATCAGTCTTGTGTGTTGTGTTGGTTTGAATCAGTCTTGAGTATTGAGTCTTCAGAGGTGGACAAGTACAATACTCAAGTAAATGTACTTTGTTACTAAGTACACTTTTTGAGTATCTGTACTTTACTTGAGTATTATTTTTTCTGGAAACTTTTACTTTAACTTCACTACATTTGAAAGACAAATATCGTACTTTTTACTCCACTACATTTCTGTCAAGGGCCTTGAGTAGACAGTAGTAACGTCAGGGATGATTTTGGTTGTAAATGAAAGTCTGGTTGACGTCAGAGTTCGACTGATGTTGGTTTCTGACGTCAACCGATTTTCAACCACAATACAACGTCTGTCCAACGTTGGAGATTAACGTCAATCTGACATTGGATTCTGAAATCAACATGATTTTAATTTTCAACGTTGGGTTTGGTCTTCTAAATGTGAATTTTGTCATTGGTTTGGAGCACACTAGCTTATAGATAACACGGCTAACATATTCATACTAAAAGCCAAAAAACTGGGAACAGCCATTTGTGTGTCCGAAACCATTGTGGACGTTATTGAGTGACTTATTCAATCCCACGACTGGAACTGTGTTATAGAAATACATGTGATATTGATATGAGGGTAGACCGGCAGATATTCAGAGGCATAAGGGACTGTAAATTGGCTATTACATGCAACAATAATAAAACAATTCATTGACATTTACTTTTATACTTAAATACTTTTAAAAATGAGTACTTCTGTACTTTTACTTAAGTAAACATCGGTCTTTACAACTTTTACTTGTAACGGAGTAATATTTGACCAGTAGGATCTGTACTTTTACTCAAGTAAGGAAGTTGTGTACTTTGTCCACCTCTGTGAGTCTTGAGTATTGAGTCTTGAGTCTTGAGTCTTGAGTCTTAAGTATTGAGTCTTGAGTCTTGAGTCTTGAGTCTTGAGTCTTGAGTCTTGAGTATTGAGTATTGAGTATTGAGTATTGAGTCTTGAGTCTTGAGTCTTGAGTCTTGAGTCTTGAGTGTTGTCAGTCTAATGACTCGCTCAGCGTCTGAATCAGTGATTGTGTATTTAAAGCTAAAGAGGCGTACATTATTAAACTAATTTCTGATTGGTTGTTCATAATACTTATTTAAAATACAGGTTGGGTAGTGTTGAAATATTTTTATTTTAATAAAAATAAAATTATGTTAACGGAACCTTTAAGTCTGAACCAGAATTGTTTCATTCCTTAAGATTTAAATCCCTATAACCAGCAGTGTGTGTGTGTGTGCGTGCGTGCGTGTGTGCGTGTGTGCGTGGGGCCATGAGGAGAATTACAGCATTAAATACTGCAAAATCCAAAGAATCTCCCAGAACCATAAAACCCTTGAGACTAATTCTAGACTTAGAAACCAAAATATAGATCCATCGAAAATTCTGTCCTATTTTAAAGCTATAAATTGGAACAACTTAAAAAGATACAATCAGGGTGTTTTCTATTTTGAGGCAGGGTTATTATATTTATATAAAAAAATGTTACTTGAAATAAAAGAATTGTAACTGAAATAAAATAAAATGCATCAAAATCCTTAAACTTGTTTTATTTCAGCATTCAACATTTCTCATTTTCATTTAGTTTAACTTGATGTACGAAGATATATAAACACACACACACACACACACACACACACACACACACACACACACACACACACACACACACACACACACACACACACACACACACACACACACACACACACACACACACACACACACACACACACACACATCTTAGTACATGTCTGTGTGTCTTTTGAAGATTTGTCCTGATGTCTAAAACACCATTGAGACCTCGCGTATAGTCAGCTGGGGCCATGATAATGCTGCAAGGATTATTGCAGAAATACTTTATGTAATGTGTTTGGTTATGTAATAAGAAAGCATGCTAAACCCCTCTTGTGTTCGGCACAGGGAGATTTCCCCTTTGGGCGGTGAAGTAGCAATAACTTGGTTATGAAATGTGTTTTCTAATTAATAAAAGTGTGCACAGTGAAAACACAAACCCCCTACTGTGTTGCGCCCACTACTGTTATTTTGGCACCTTTACAAGCAAGCAAGCAAACAAACAAACAAACAAACAAACAAACAAACACACAAACAAATGCGCAGGCTGCCAAATATAGCAGTTAACTAATATTTATTGATGTATTATTAATTACATTATTTTTTTGACCATCTTTAGATTGAACTTCTCTTCTTTCTGACACTCTTCTCATTGGGTCTCTGACTGTTCTTTTTAGTTTTTCACATTACATTTGATCTCAATTTAATATTTTTTTTATAGGCGTTTACAGTTTGGCAACTTTTAAAGACATGTCATTCCCAACCTGTATGAGTTTCATTCTTCCGTGGGACTCAAAATAAGATATTTTGAAGAATGTTTTAGCTGTTTTTGTCCATATAATGAAAATCAATGGAATACAGTAGATTGCTTAAAGTCCCACTGACGTGCTTTGGAGCGCGCAGCTGTGTTTGATGCGTTGAGAAATTTCCACTGAAACAGAAAGCTGAGGCGGGACATATTGAGTGGCTCCTCCCCCTTTTCAAACAGCCAATAGCGTTTAGTTTACCTCACAGACTGCAAGTCGTACTTGACGGCACCATGGAAGTGAATCCGAACGCTGATGATACGCTGGATTCAATAGTAGAGCTGTGAATAAATTCAAGACATTTTATTATTAACCAACGTACAGTTGAAAAACGTAATAAATCTCGAGCGTTTGAGCAACTGAACACACATCTCCAACACGTATTGCTCCTGACGTGTCAGCGGTCGCTTTAGCCAGGGGTGTTTATAGCATAGGGGGCGGAGCTTTAGATTCTAGAGAGCATTTGATTGGACAGAAGATGTGATGAGAAGCTGAAGTCTGCGGTGATGTCCTAAAAATCCATGATCCATTTTAGCGAGACTGTAAGTTATGAATACTTGTATCGCCTAAATGTGAATTTTGTCCTTTTTTTGGAACACACACCAGCTTATTCATAACCTAAAGGCGAACATATTAATATAAAAAGCTAAAAAAACATACATTTTGATTTCAGGGTGCCTTTTAAAATCAAGCAACTTTACCATAGTAAACATGAAAAACAGTGTCAGTGTCTTGTTTCAACAAAAATACAACTTAATTTTCTACTGTAAACGGCTCTCCAGTGTGTTCATGTTTTCACTCGCGGATGTCTGAACCCGGCGGATTGATCGGGTGAAATTAACCAGAAAAGATTTCTTCGTGAAAGAAGGCGGAGCCTCAGAGCACGCCTACCTATTACGTGATCGCCACGGACCAATGCTAGTACAAAGATGTTTACTGGCCGTAGCAAACTTTTCCAGAAAGTTTCGAACTCTCAAAATGAACGTCTAAATTAAGTTTGTTCTGTCTTGATTCTGTTCAAAATGATGGCACATAAGTTCGTTCTTCGAATCCGCTTAAAGTATTCCACGGCCTTAACTGTCACCTTGAGATGTATGTTATTTGATTTGCAGCTAACATTAGTTTTAGCAATAGGATGGTTTGCATTCTTACATTTAATCCATAAATTCAGTTAGAATAATAAGACACTGCCGCCAGTAGGTGGCAGCAAGTCACGATTAACTGTCTTAATGAACGAGTCATTCAATCATTCATTCAAACAATTCGTTCATTCAGTAACGAGAAATGCAAAACAGTCCCCTGGCTTTGTTTGGCCATTTTCGTAGGCGAAATAGAGCAAAAACAGGCAATATTGTGCCTAAAATGCAATTTATTATTAACTTCTTGTTTATTGATCCGTTATATAAAACAAATATCACATTTGTAATCATGCTGATATTTGGAGAAAAAACAGCACTCTTCGTGTGATATTAACTACATTAAATTATATAAATACAAAAAATATACATTTTACTTGAAAACTTGAATATTGGGTATTTTTAATACACTAAATCACGCAAGTGTGCTCTCTAAATGCCCAAACGCAACTAGTCTAACCTACTAGACTACATGACGTAGTATGAGTGCACTTTCTCGGTGTGTCTTTGGAAAGCGAGATCGCACATTGTTAAAACAATAATCACGATATTATCGTAGACAATATATTTCGCACACCCCTAGTTCCAAATTTTCTCATTTTTGGTCATGATGGACCACACAGTGTTCTGTATGTATATTTAGAGCATTAGAAACCACTATAATAGCAAGCTGACACTGTGTGTGTGCATGTTACAGTTCACACCATGTAATTGTTCCCCAGGCCCTGTTCGATGTGACAGGCGAGCATCAGTATAAAAGGCCCCTAAAGTAGTGCAGAACAGATGTCTGTCTGCTCCTGGTGGGAGAATATTTCTCTCTCACTCTCACTTGCTCTTTCTCGCCCATAAACACCCACCAGCCTCGCTGACTAGCTACACAAACTATTAGACAGAGACAAAACTCATGACCTTGGTTAATATGTGTGCAATGTCACAAACTTCATTGAATTCTTTCCGGATGGCTGTGTTCTCCAGAGAAGGATCTCTCTTTGTGGGTGAACAGTAGATGAACAATGACATTCGCAGCAAGCAAGGTGGATGTCCCCTTGCCATTGTTGTCAGGAAATACCTTGAAGGTTTGGTTATTTCCCATATGAACAGCATAATCCCTGAAATCCCTGGATTTCAGATTGCAGACAGAGATGGGGAACGCATTGAGATTAACTTCGTTGTGATTCCTTGGAAGGCAATTTGACGTTGCATAGGCCCTGAACATGAGCACCCGTAACCCTTAACTCACAATCACAGGGCCATACAAATCCTGTATGGCTAAATTACAATATGGTTTGGCAATACAAATGCTTTACCCAGGAGATTGTGAAGGCAGCTGGAAAGATCCCTGGAACAGATCTACCAACCGCAAGATCAGGTGTCGTACTAACAAGACCTGCACCATCATTTAGGGTACCAATTATCCTTGTTACATCCTACAGTTATCACCCGAGTAAAGCCTTATTAAACTTGCTTGTGAGGGAAATTAATATTTTGCAGCACCAGAACCTGTTTAACCGAAGCTAATTTGTGTGTGGTTTCTCCATCATCCTCATACAATGTCACTTCTCTGTGTTTTATGGCCCTGACGAGAGCGTCGGTCTCCTCGGCTGTGAACCGCTCCTGGCGTGCGCCGGCAAACCCGCCGTTATAATAGCAATCCGCCGTGGAACAAGCGCGCCGGCTGTTAAAGGGAATGTGAGAGGACGCTCTGATTGGTTTATTTCACGTTACGCCCAAACCACACCTATGAGTAATGAAGCGACTTCAGACCAACACATTTTAGATTTGCGTCGGGCGCAAGAGTCGTTTATCCCGCCGGTATAATAGCAACAGCGCCCGGGATCCGCCCACAAACTTACTTGCGTTTCGCGTTTGATACTTGTGTTTCAGAACGTTAAAATAGGGCCCATGATGTATTGGGACATCAGAAACGAAGAAAAACTAAATAATGACTATTGTAACGCTTGACGTAAAGCAAGTCAAATATGTAGTTTTCTTATGTCTCATTAGAACTACAGAAACGCTAGCCTGGTTCTACCAGACTCTCGCACATTTCATTTGTACAGAGAGTCTGGCCTCTCTCCATTGACAAGCGTTAACTTCCTTGAAGGCGGTACTCTGTTGAAGTTTAAAACTATTGGATCTGCCCAGAGTCACTCTTGATCTGCCGTAACCAATCGCTGACGTTTGGTCGCGACGTATGACGACTCTACTAGCGCACGACCTCAACGTCATCGTTCTCAGCCACTCCCTCTGTTCGCTGATTGAACTGGTTTAAAATTTACTGGAAAAAACCCAAGAATACACCACAATCCCAGACGTAGTTCTGAAGGAAAATTAAAATTGAGCGGAAGCACGTAGGAGGGCGGAGCCAGGCTACAGAAACGCTACCCGATCTGGCAAACTTGCATAGTGCGGTTATAGCAGATATAGGGCCGCAAAGGGAATCCAGAAGTGCCTTTCACCCTGTTACGACTTGATGAACCACTGATACGATTTTGGAAACATCATTTTAAGGTAAAAAATTTTCTTTAGTGTTGCGTTAATAGTCAGTGAACCTAGAACGGTCATCCGTGCTCAAACCGTAACAGCAGATGGATGAAGACTTTATGTACTCTCTCTCTCTTTGCATTTTCCATCCTAAACATACCAGGAGAGAAGGGAAAGCGAGAGGGAGACTAATAGGAATTCTCAGGTCGGTTCATTAGCATGCAGTAGATGCTGAGGTAATGAGCCAGCTGCAGTGCATGCATAGATTTAGGTGGTTGGACCGTTTTAAAATGAAGCACCCCCTCCAGAGGGAACTGTCAAGGGCCCCAACAATGACTGCAACAGTAATTACTTCCACCCAAGCTGTCCTTCCATCCCTCCCTCTGTGTCGAGGACTCGGATATGTTGATGATTTGATGACGATAAACAACCAGCCAGGAAAATGGCAGTCAATTTGAGCTTTCACAGCGACTCTGACAGTCTGACAGTTGTGACTGCCATTCTTACCTACACCAGCATCTTTTATTTATCAGTGCGTATTGCAAGCTGTCAGCCTATGTTCCCAATAATATTATATTAATTTTGTAGCTGATCTGAGCAGGGGTTTTTTTTACACTTCTTGTATTGCGGGTCATTTACTCCTCTTGCCTGACTGAGTGTTTAGTAATGCTGAATCTGCAATGGAATGGCTCTGGAAAAATGTCTAGTTACAGTGCTATGCATAAGTTTAGACACCCATGCTAAAGTTGACTAAAAAGAGGAATAAAAAATCATCTTTTGGAAATTGAACTTTATGCCTTAATTTAAAAAAATAGGAAAAATCCAACCTTTAAGGACACCAATTTTCTTTGTGAATGAATAATGTATCGTAAATAAATAAATGTTCTTCCTTAAAATACAGGGTGCATAAGTTTGGACACCCCTATGTTAAATTCCCATAGAGGCAGGCAGATTTTTATTTTTAAAGGCCAGTTACTTCATGGATCCAGGATACTCTGCATCCTGATAAAGTTCCCTTGGCCTTTGGGATTAAAATAGCCCCACATCATCACATAGCCTTCACCATACCTAGAGATTGGCATGGTTTTATTTCAGTTAGCCTAATAGCTGGTTTGATTTGCATTGAGAGATGATCTTATGGAAAGTACTCCATGCCAATCTCTAGGTATGGTGAAGGCTATGTGATGATGTGGGGCTATTTTAATCCCAAAGGCCAAGGGAACTTTATCAGGATGCAGAGTATCCTGGATCCATATAGTAACTGGCCTTTAAAAATAAAAATCTGCCTGCCTCTATGGGAATTTAACATAGGGGTGTCCAAACTTATGCACCCTGTATTTTAAGGAAGAACTTTTATTTATTTACGATACATTATTCATTCACAAAGAAAATTGGTGTCCTTAAAGGTTGGATTTTTCCTATTTTTTTAAATTAAGGCATTAAGTTCAATTTCCAAAATATGATTTTTTATTCCTCTTTTTAGTCAACTTTAGCATGGGTGTCTAAACTTATGCATAGCACTGTAGCTTACTGAAAGTGACTCTGTTGTTGAATGAAATATTGATTTTACAGTGTATCCATCCATCTAGCCATCTGTTTGCCGGTACATTCTGCTGTCTGTCTCTGCAAACCATCCATCCGCGTTCTTCCTTTGGGAATATTGTCTGTCTGATCACCGTCTGCATGTGGCGTGACTTGTGGCCAGGAGAAAGTAAACCAAAATCATATGCACGATTCTCAAATATCTAACACATTAATCTAAATTAGTTCCTAAACCTGTTCTTTCAGTTGAAATAAGGGCTGCAGCGAACGGTTTTGATAAACGATACGCCTGTTGATTTTTTTTATTTTTTATTAACTGGATAAAAAGTTGTACTTTTACTATAGCTTCCAACGGCATGAGTGAGATTTGTAGTCCTAGTTTGCTTCAAGGTTTAAGGATGAAAATATTTAAATATACCAATTCTTTGGTCTCAGAGTTAAGCCTTGGACCAAGGAGATTTCTTAGTAGACAAACAACATTGAATGAATAATTTAGTTTTAGTTCTTATCTTTATATGAAGAGCTACCTCTACGTCAATGCCGTTGGTTAACCACATTTCCAGACAACCGAGCGGTCAATGGATGACCTTCAACAGAAGTTGTACGGCGCACCTTTGAAGGAGAGACTGTGCTGAGGTGGAGCGAGACCTCCTACAGCGCTGTCTGGTTTGAACATGTTTGACCACTCAGAGGTTGAAGGGATTTTTGACATGTGCTCTTTCTGCCCGGCAGGAGGTTATCACGCACCGTCCAGACTCGACCCAATTAAACCCTCACGCATGCAAATGCATGCACACACGCTCACGCCATTCCCCAGTCCACTCCTGGCCTTTTGTCCCTCAAACACGACACCTTTTTTCACTCTTCTTTCACTCTAAAAAATAATCAATTTCAATCACTCCTCCATGTGAACAGTAGTAGTGGACTAACATAGGGAATAGTGAATGAGGGTTTAGGAGGTGATTTCGGATTGAGCCAAGGTTAAGTATTTATGAGTGAGTCATTGAATCATTCATTCAAACCGAGTTTTTTAACTCTTTCCGCGCCAGCGTTTTGAAAAAAAGTTGCCAGCCACCACCAGCATTTTTGATTATTTTCACAAAAGTTTCATGGCTCCCAGAATATTTTGTTGCATGAATATCTGAACATGCAATATATCTAAAGAAAGAACAGACCTTCTGCTTTTAAACAAACCCTTTTTATTCTAGCTTCATGCATTCCTATTTTATCAACACTTAAATATAGGTATGTTTAATAATAAAAAAAAGCAATATTTTGAGCAAAAAAGTGAGATTTTTTTATGTCTATGTCAGGATGGGATTCAGAACGATGATAAAAAAACATAGATGGAGTAGATCGAGTCCATCAACACCCCAAAGCTTCACAGTCCTATACCTCGTCCTGGGTCTGCATTTTATTCAGTAATGTTTGGCAGTTTTGATTTATATGCTGTTTAATGTTGCTGATCGCGTTATTTTACATGTGCATCTGCTTACATTTGATATCGTTTGTTTTTGCTTCTTTTGTGCATGTGTTTTTTTAAATCAGGAGATTCAGTACTCTTTCAGAAGATGTGTAATAGCGCCTCCTACCGTATAACAGTGAAAACACAGAAAGACGGAAAATTCCCTCAATGGTGGAGAAGCGTTTCCTCATAAATGACTGAAATTTCCGTCAATGGTGGGGAAAGAGTTAAATAACTCAGATTAATATATTTTTTTAAATCGACTGCAGTTAATTTTGAACATTTTGTCAGAATCTCTAGTAAATTACGTTATTTTGCTTAGTTGTCGGTCCAAAATCATGATCTCAGAATCGTGATCTCTTAAACTCAAAAATCCTGATTCTCAATTCATCCAGAATCTTGCGGCTCAAGCACAGACAGACGGACACTGACAATTCATTGGGTGTTGTCGAAAAAGTGCGTTACCCCTGTCAGTGTGTGTTGCCGTTTGTCAGAGCTTGTTTTTACCAGTTGAACATGCTGAATCGGCGCTTGTCGGGTCGTGGGATATTTTATATAAGTGACGTACTATAATCTGGTGATTGTCCGGGTTGGTCAGTGCCAAGGTGTAAATTGGCCTTTATCATATCATTCATTCATGCATGACGGCGATTTAAACCTGCTGGTAATTCACTTCAATAAAGACGCATGCTATTCTTGTCGTGAGCATCACGGTGTGGTGGCGCTGCGGTGCAAATTCCACTCATGGTAACTCAAAGATTTGTCGAAAAAAATATATATAAACGAGGCTATTGTTCTGCGCGCGAAGTCCTTGAAATCCATTTTGGGTTAAGGTAAGGCATGTTATTTCAAACATGTGTTGTGGCTGGGTTGTTATAATTGAACGGAGGAATTATGGTATTCTTCCGTAGCCTGACGAGTAATTTAACCGTTGTTTACGTGAACTCAAAGACAGCCTATTTATAGACCACTTGTGGGTGGATGTTTGCAGTTTGACCGCTCAATGTGTGTCGATAAAGTATAATAGGGTAAATCCTGTATAGTGATGTATCCTATAGTGCTTGCATTAAGCAAGTAGTGCATACACTTGTAGCTGAACATGTATCTGTCGTTCAAGAACGATACGTTCATGCGTCTGTCACGTGACAAATGAACGAAAGACTCGGAAGGTAAAGTAATCATTTCTGTTCCTTGTAAATAATTTTTGACTGCATAATGATTTCTAAATTCAGAATATGATCAAGATTCACGCGCGTACACTCCCCCAAAGGACACGGTATAGTTCGAACACTGGTTGGTCCACATATTCTGGATAAAATGAGTCTGTCTTGCCAAGAACACTTCGCCTTGCTGAGGTTTATCAGAGAAAAATTCAAAATGCCTCGATCACATTTTAATTAAAATCTGTTAATTCATTTACAATCAGTTTGCAAAGACAAATTGTCACATTGCACAAAACCAATATCCTTCCCCTTGTGGTCTATGCAGTCTTAGAAATGAGTTTTCAATTAAAGAGGGGAGTTTGACTTCCTGTACCCCCTCTTGATGTAGCGTCTCTTCACTCCGAGAAAGTCATCTGATTCGCACATGAAAGTAGCTGTTGAGAGCTCATTAAGGAAAGCACCTCACCGCGGTGTCCCATAAGCCCTTGTGATGGTGCTAAATAACTCATACAGAACAATGGAACAAAACACCATTAAAGAAACAAATGAAGTTGAAGAATAGATTGGGGAAGTTCGGAGCGCTTGATTAATTTCACCGCACCATATGTGCACGCTGATATCGGGGATCTATTGAGCTCTGAGATCGAGTCTTCCTTGTTCAGCCGTTCTAACCCTCAGGCACTTGGCAACAATAATCGCTATATATCGACTTGTTATTCAAATCTGAGTTGACCTCATGAATTGTAATGGAAGTTGAGCTTGTAATTACCTTGTTTATGTGTGGTGAATGTGTGTGTTGTAGAGGGGGTCTGGAGGGCAAGAAAGCCGCGAGCCGCAAAAAAATGTTGGGGAAAATTTTAATTAAAGCTGACGAGGCACGTGGTTGTTTTCCGAAGACATCTGAAGGGAACTCGTCTAGAATTCACATTGGAAGCTGCAGACACTACAAGATGAGGGTTTCTTCTGCTATGGACTTGTAAAACACAAATAATCTTATAAAACACACTTCACACTCATGTAATTTTTCTTCTAACAATGTCCAAATGTGTATATACAGGCGAAACTCGAAATTTTTTAATATCGTGCAAAAGTTCAATTATTGGTTTATTGGTATTAAAGTTCAGAAATGACCGCCGTGGATCACTGGAAGTCTTGAGCTCCATGAGCTTCGAGTCAGTAACCCAAGCCCGAGAGGGTTCAGTCTGGCTGGGGACTGAGATCAATCACCCCCGTGGTGGAGCTCTGAAAACATAACTCTACACCCATGCCTCATTTAGTATACGCGGTTATGAATATGCAAATGAGCCCCGCCTTCACTCACTCACTCTTTCACTCAGAGATCCACTGGTTGACGATCACACGTTGATCTGATTGGTTACAATGTAGTTTGTGACGTCAGAAACACCAGCGATTTCAAACCGTGTTTTGAGACTGTCTTTGGTTCTCTGCAGAAATTACTCAGCAATGTTGACTTTAATGAATTTACACACGGTTTGTCTTAAAGCACATGAAAAACACCACATAGACACATAAACAACAATAAAAGCTTGATTTTCACCACAGGGGGACTTTGACTAAAATTAAAATTAAAACAGAACAACCAAATCAAAATTTTAACAAAAAAACTAAGTATATCAACGATATATACTAGAACAAACAACCTTTCTTTGCTTTTGCTGACGTCTTTCACCTTATTAGAAAAACAAAGAGAAACAGAAGGAAAAAAAATAAACTGTCGGAAAATCTGTCGGAATCTAAACCAAAATGTCTCTGCCTTGTAAAACAAACAAACCAAATAAATAAATATATACCTCACACATTTTCCATTTACCCCTGAAGCCAGCAGAGACATGTAATAGTCTTTCAGGGTGTGTAAGGCTGTTTGCCCACCGCGGTGCGCCACACACACTCGTGTAGGATAAATGAGGCTGTGAGAGACTGAAGCTGTGGGAGATCGTATCCCAGTCCATCGATCCAGCCGAGAAGACACACACACACACACACACACACACACACACACACACACACACACACACACACACACACACACACACACACACACACACACACACACACACACGGACACCAGGCCTCCCCTGCCTCTTCTCCACCTGCTTTCCTCCGCTCTGCAGAGTTTAGAGATCGCTCGATCCTCTGATAGCTTTATCTCCAGCAGAGAGGGAGGTTTTACGATGACTGGAAAACGGATGAGTGGAATGAAAGAGTGGATAAATAAAAGTTTCCGTCTGGATTTTACCACTTTCGCTCCCGTTCTCAGTGGGAGAGCAGATCTGACGCTTCACTTTAAACAGCCTGCGCTCTCTTATCATTCCTATTCAATGAAGGTAGTATATCGAGCCCTTGAATCCTATGTATATACAGTATGCATATATACACACACACACACACACGTATATGTTTATCCCATTCCACAAGGGAGCACATCGTCTTCTTCTAGAAGTGTCCTTCCGAACCCCAGAGGCGATGTTCTTACTCCATAGCAGTGGATCTGCTCTCTCACAGCTTCAAAAGAAGGAGATGTGCTTTGAGTCTGAAAGTCTGAGCCACGGGAAGCACACGCTCTCCTCCGTCAGCAAAGCAACACAACAAAGCACACTCATGAGGCTGCAGAAGAGTGTGTGTGTGATGCATGCCATCACATCCACACTGACTAAACACACTCCACGTGATATCCAGAGCGCAACATGTGGCAAACCCTTAATATCGGACACTTTCCAGATAAATTCATTCTTTCAGAACAGATACTTTGCCGTGTTTGACATGGTTAGGTTAGCTCAGATTGTAAAAACTTTTGTGGTGCAGCTCATTCCAAAAAATAAATTAATTAATTAATACAAATATTTGAACTATTGAGAGACCTATCAGTAAAAAAAAAAAAAAAAAAAAACCTTTTACACTCGAAATTAAAATGTTTTTGAAAATAATGATTGAGATGTGTGTACAATGTATTAAATATGTAATCAAATGTTTTTTACTTGATGGCTACAAAACATAACATAAAAAAAAATATATATATATATATATATATATATATATATATATATATATATATATATATATATATATATATATTGTTTTTGTTGTTATGTCCTTTTGCCGTTGTATATTAGTTATATATTCATACTAATAATAATATATATATATATATTAGTATAAATACAGGTATACAACTAATAAAATGGCAAAAGGACATAACAATATATATATATATATATATATATATACACACACGCAAAAGGATGGTACAATTGGTAAAAAATATATATGTATGTATATATATATATAAAATGTATATTATATATTATTAGTATAAATATATAACTAATAATAATTGCAAAAGGATGTAATGAGATAAAATAAAAGATATTTCAAAATATTACTAAAAACTCTAATACTACACAAATAATTCTAAACCGACACTGATACTCTTATTTTTGTCAATGAATCAAATAATTTGATCTATTTTTCTCCTTTTTTGTATTACTATTTCAAAATAGTAATATCCGTTAATACAGTCGTTTAATGACGTGTAGAATGTCTCGTTGTGCCGGATGGAGGAAGCCGGGTTTGTTGCGTAACATTACGGTATTAATGACGAGATAATAATGGGAGAGAGACAGCATGTGCAGACCGTTACACAACTGTGTGGAGCGGTCCAAGAGCCTCTGGGTCTGTCTGTGCTAATCTGTTCAACCGCAAACATCTGCTGAGTCCCTGATCACACACGACACACACCGTATCCATGCGTGTGTATACACCCGCACACAATGAGAGGTTAAAGCTCATCTGTGAGCATGAACCAGCTTATGGACAGACTCCTGAGGAACTCGGGAAACATTATGGAAAAGCCCCTTTCTAGTCTCACAGGCCGTGTAGAGAGGAACAACATGAATGCGAACCTTACAAGCACCCCGTGAGAGCCTGCACACATCTCACCATCTGCCCTGCGATTGACTCCTCACAACCCTTGTGGAACGGCTCACTTCCATTATATCTTTTAAAGGGGTCATATAATGGACAACCGAAACAGACAACTGCCATTTGGGAATTTTTTTTGTTTTGTTTTGAAACAACGTGAAAATAAATTGACACTTCAAGTAGCGCCTTTTCCGTTTTGATATTTCCGGTTGTGTTTTGTTTTCTAAATAGTTTTTTTTCCCCTCTGGATTGTGATTTTTTTTACATTTATTTTTTAATTTGCCACCGTAGAAATCACCTGTTTGTTTACAAGAGAATACGCAATAGCATGAGCATTAGCTTGACCAGCTTCCTTTTCTTTGGCTAGCAGTTTTGAAGATTTTGAAGCTCTTTTTCTGTTCAAGGACTGCTTCACTATAGAAAATAGTTTGATTGTCATCAAGATGGCCGCCGAATGAACTAACTTGACGAACAGGGACTTTTTGAACTTATTAACATGTGACCGCCCATATATCAATGCTTATTAACTATGCTGGAGATTAGCCAATCATAGCAGAGCTTATTTGCATACAAAATAGTAGTCTTAAAGGTATGGTCGTTTTCAAAACCACCCTTTAATTGAAATTTAAGCCTTAAAAACTTGAATCAATGTTTATATAATGCCCCTTTTTACAATATGTAAAATAAGTCTCTGATGTCCCCAGAGTGTGTGTGTGAAGTTGTAGCTCAAAATACACCACAGATATTTTTTTACAGCATAAATTTTCCCTTTTTGAGGGTCAGTAAAAACTAGTTTTGTGTGTGTCCCTTTAAATGCAAATGAGCTGCTGCTCCCGGCACAGGGGGCGGAGCTTCAAGAGCTCAAGTGTGTGTTAGCAGCTGCGATTACCTCACACAGACACACACTGAAATGTCAGAAACTGTTCTTTTAGGTCTGGAGTTGGAAAATGACGGAGAACGGTTGTACTAACCCGTGAGGAATGTCGTGTGTCTCTACCAGCCGTTTGTTGTAGTCCTTAAAAAGCGATTTCTTTAAAAGCAAATATCTCCCTTTGCTCTGAACTTTGAGCGTTGTAACTTTGCAGATGTTGTTTATGATCAAACAGAAACATTACACACTAACTACAGTTAGAAAAGTCAAATCATAATCAACCACCCCTTTAAAGGTACTGTCATGAGTGTTAAAATTGGTCATGTAAAACCTTGACTAACATTATAAATGGGCTTCAATGAAAAATACAGTGTAAATGCAGGTACAGTATGGCTCTTGTGTATTTAATATGTGTTCCTCAGTGTAGCGTATGGATATTTTACAGCTATTTAAACGGCGAAGTTCTTTTGCACCAAATTTCTAAACCACATCAATGACAAATGCACTAAATGCTACAACTGTGGATAATATGGCATCTTTAAGGCAGAAAGGCATGAGAATTTATTTCCTGTAGGAGTAGATGGATATTAAACCTTATATTGAACGTTTTCCCCTGTTATGGTGGTGAAGATGACAGTAGGTGGCCCAGTTTGTCACGTGTGACTGCGTTTGCTTCAACAACCAAACACTTGACTGTCTGCACACGTCGCCAGACCTGTCAGCGGAGTCTAATTGACATTCAAATGTATGCATGCACCTCCTCAAAATTTGATCACCCCTACCGGGGGGAAGGTATCGTAGGGCTGAGCAGGAAAGGTCTTTTTGCAAAAATGACAGACGCCCACTTCCAAAAGCATGCATGCACACACTGCCGGGACAAACACCAGTCCTGGAAGTTGCAACAGCGACTCTTGTGCTTTTGAAGCAAACTCGTGCACAAAAAAAGGCTTTCGGCAAAACCCCTGGCCACCCCATCATCAGAATTTAGCAGCGCTGTCGTGAGGGATCCAGATTTCCCGCAGCCTGTCAGTGACGCGTCCAGAGTGGGACAGCGAGAAAGCCTGTCAGAAAGAAACATCCTCCTGGTCGACAGGCCGAGAACATTGCGGATCTAGAGAAAGAGAGACAGTCATAACACAGCAGCGGGACTCCACTGGGGCTTGTGCTGCCGTTCCACTCAGATCTATTTTTAATGCCTCAAACTCCACGTCAGCAAAAGGAATGCATAATTATAGAATTTTGAATAATTCATGAGGGGCTCATTAGAATAAGGAGGCGGTTTGGCGAGCCACATATGTGCAGGGGCTTAGGAAACTTTTCCATTTGTTGGTTGTTTTTAGGCAGTGCCCACATTTTAGGTAGCGTTCATCCATCCATCCATCCATCCATCCATCCATCCATCCATCCATCCATCCATCCATCCATCCATCCATCCATCCATCCATCCATCCATCCATCCATCCATCCATCCATCCATCCATCCATCCATCCATCCATCCATCCATCCATCCATCCATCCATCCATCCATCCATCCATCCATCCATCCATCCATCCATCGAAAGCAGGATTTTGTGAATTGATTATTCTTTAGAGTGAAATAGATCTCCTTTTAGCAGTATGATCATAACATAAAAGGAACACTAGATAAGATATTCAAGGTAGTATTAACAATTTTAAGTAAACCTTTTTTTGTGTGTGCAAGTCTTGTTATACAGGAGAAGGGCTTCAGGACTGCTTATTTATATGAACTGACTGGTATGGTATCACCATACTATTTTATTTTTAAAGCTACACTGTGTAGGATTTTCTCCCATCTAGCGGTGAAATTGTATATGACTACCAACTGAATATTACTTTCTAGCCCCTCCCACTCCGAGGGCGTTTTAACTCCTGCGGTGGCCGTATTATTTCAAATCTGCCGGCAGTCGCGAGTAATCTCCGCTCGCATTCGTCACGGCGCCACTGAGTGTAAAAACGTGAAAAGCGAAGCTTGAATTTCCAGGTATGTCCCTCTTTGGCTAATGTATTTTCAAGATGGAGGCACAACATGGCTTCCGCCATTCGAGCAGCTCACCCGTATTATAAATGGCAGATTTACGCTTACGAGAATACTTGATCAGTTGGTAGAAGTAATTATACATTAATGAGCACATCATTTTGAAAGAACAAAGTGGTTTTTGCTAAGAATCAACTTAAAAAATGACACAATGTAGCTTTAATTTAAAAAAAAATTTTTTTTGGTCCTTATGCTTCATTGGTTATTAACAGTCAAGTCATTCCATTTAGTCAACATGGTACCATGAGCAGTATTTATAATAATACATATTTAAAAATGAATATCAACTATTGGCAACTCGAACTCTAATATATGCTAATGCATATATTAAATCTTGGGTCAAGGTGAATATTGTGTTTTTGAGCATTATTATGATGTTGCAGGGGACAGGAGCTCTTTTAATTGTATTGATTGTGAAGGTGCACACATACGGAGATCGATACGGAGCAAGCGCTCGCTCTGTTGTCAGTTATACGCTGTGACTCGGCCGAGTGTTCTTGAGTTCTTATCAGAGCAGATGGAGCGCACGCGAAGAGTTTCGTTCAGCAGTTTCCCTGTCGCATGGCTTTCCTCCCTTCCTTTTGATAAGGCCATTTCTTCTGCCCTTGCACTTAATACACTCTATCCTTGTGATAATGTCATGCGGTATGACGTCTGACTGTGATATGCTCTCTATGTATATATTTTGTGCTAATGTCTCTGTGTATTATCATTGCTGGCTGGAATAGGTCACAGTGCTCAAAGTGCATGCAATTCCTGGCCTCTTGAATCTCATAAACCGAAGCCTTTTGACTATGAGAAAGGACATTTTGTTTTTTCATTTTTCGGGGGATTTTTATTCCTGTTATTATGAGATATTTTTTCTTTGTTTGTGGCCGCTGATCTCTGATGATTGGATCCATTCTAATGGTCTTGTCAACTGTTGAGTTCGCTGTCAGGCATCATTATTGTTAAATTAGCTTCGGATGACATTTGAATAATATTCCCTCTCTGTCTCTCCATCACTTGGCAGGGCAGAGTACCTGAAGTGAACACTCTGAAAGGTGCAGGGCTTTAGCGTATAACGTATCCCTGTACGGTACACCCTATATCAGAGGTCACCAATTAGCAGTTAATATAATTATATAATATAATATAATATAATTACAACAGCATTTTTTTTCTCCACATGGAGAAGCTGAAGCTGATATGGTTAACAAAAAAACATTTACACTATTTTCAGGAAGTTTAAATGTTAATAACAATACAATTGCAACCCGATATCACGGCAATTCATACGTATTTTACGAGGTGGCGAATTCGTAAGAATGACCTACCCCTGACCCTGCCCCTGCCCCTGCCCCTGCCCCTGCCCCTGCCCCTAAACCTACACAAATTTTAGACAAATCGTACAATTTGGTCGTGAGATAGCGTTGAAAATTGTCATATGGTGCAACCATCATTTGAAATGTAATAACATATTTCCTTACACCTTGAATACATTTGAGTGTACACTTCTTAATCGTTAATCATTTTAAAACGACTTCAAATTAAAATTACTTTGACATTATTCATTCATAAACATAATTAAGCATTTGGGGAGTCGCACCACATGACACTTTAGAACCTGAACTAACCTTCCCTTGTCCTCAATAGGTCAGGTTTGATAAGTTAAGAGACTTATTCACCTTATTTTTAGTGCATGTTTCTGCATGTTGGTTGCACCAAGGGTTAAAGCAGCAGCTTTACCGTATTAAACATGAAAAACTGTGTCAGCGTCTCTTTCACTTTCAGTGCTTCACATCGCCACCTAGCCGCCTGGAGTGCACACTACATCCAATCTCACACACTTTTGCGTCACCATATCCACGCAGATTTCCCCCCATAACGCTCGTCTAAACGCAGAATAAAAAGTGATAACGCAACGCCACTTTTGCGCTTTCTCTTCAGATCGTTTCCGTGTAAACATAGCCTTATAGCACTTATATTATATTATATTATATGAACAGTTTCATCACAGACATAAAAACAGAATTTGCCATTTCATCTTCAGTGGATAGTTTTGCAATTCATCTTAAAACCCTTCAAAAGAGCCATTGAGTCACATGAGAGCAGTGGTTGTTCAGGAGTGTCTGTTGAGTGTCATCGGGGACGAGGATGTGGTTGGGATGAGGTGGGGGGGTTTCTTACACTTTATTACAAACTAAAAACATTCACTGCATCCTCTTTGCAAATCACAGCATTTTTCGTTTATGTGCTTGTCAGTTTTCCGATACGCGTGCACCTTAGGATATGAAACATTCATTATCTTGTCTCGCACAGGCGTCCAACCCTCCCTATCTACCCAACAACTCGTGGTGCAGCAAACAACTTTGCTGAATCGTCTTTAGTGGTTTTTGTTTCGTTTGAAAATGCTTGCTCAACAATCGTGGAAGGACCTGAGGTATTTACGCTAGAGATTTTTCTTTAGGAAGTCCTTGAAAGTATGAAGAAGAGAGGGGAACTGTGAAGCATGGTTCTGTAAGCCTGTAAACATTCAACACTTTGACTAATAAAAGTGTTAACCGTGTGGCGGATGTTTGGTAGAAACGATTTCCTTGAGCTGCTCGCGCACCATGAAACTCCACGTCACGAGTGATAAAGCAGAAAGGCCTTTAGGTTGCTGCTGTACACCATCAATTTGGCTCGCAGTTTTGCTCATCTACTATACCTGGCCGTTGGTCTTGAGATACGAATGGAGCGTCTCACAGATGCCGAGGGAAAGACGCTCGTGTTTCGGTGTGTGAAAGGAAATGGCCTGTGAAAGGGTTTTTGTGCAGTTGTGATTAAATTGCTCAGCCATGTTGCAGACCAATGTTGTGGATGCAGACCAATGATTAGACCAATGGTTTTCTTTCAACCTTTTCTTTCTTTCTTTTTTCCCTCTAGGCCTTGTAAAGCTCGGGATACACTGTGTCACATGTCAGAAAGTCGCCATAAAGATTGTAAACCGAGAAAAGCTCAGCGAATCCGTGTTAATGAAGGTAAGATTTCATTCTTTCTTGGGAAATATCAGATGTACAGTACACACAAAAACAGAAATAATTCACTCCAAAATGTAAAATGTCATAATTTACTCACCCAAAACTTGATTTCTATGAAACACAAAAGGAGAAATTTAGCAGAATGTCAACGCTGCTCAATCCATACAATGAAACTGAATGGTGACCAATTTTTGTTACAAAAAGCACCATAAAAGTATAGTCAGTTTATCTCATGCACTATAACTCTTCTGAAGTGATACTGTATGATACTGTAGCTTTGTGTTTTTTTTATTTATTTTTTATTTAAAGTCATTATTCACTGAAAATTTACTTTGTTGGAGCTCTCAAATGTAAAAAAAAGTCAAAGATGCCAAACGTTTTTGTTCTTGTGTCTTGTAAATCTGGAGGTGCCATATTTGCATATGCACATAATTCAATCTGGCTGAATAACAAATTTTGGTTTAAAATTAAGTTTTTATCAAACTATCATTCGCCTTCACAAGACTGATTGTACAATGTTATGGACATAATGCTCATATAAAACATAATGCACTTGTAAGTCATATTGACTACTTTGACACTTTTATGATGCTTTTTTGTGATATTTTTTTGGAGCCGGTCAATGTTCACTATATATATATATATATATATATATATATATATATATATATATATATATATATATATATATATATATATATATATATATATATATATATATATATATATTATATATATATATATATATAAGGGCTGTCAAAAGATTAATCGCGATTAATCGCATTCCAAAATAAAAGTTTGTGTTTGTATAATATATGTGTGTGTAGTGTGTATAATTATGTATAAAAACACACACAATCGTGTATATATTCAAGAAAAAATGGTTATATTTATATATAAAATATTTATATATAATATAAATGTATATACAGTATATAAATGCAAATATTTCTTAAATATATACATGAATGTGTGTGTATTTATACATAATAATTATACACAGTACACACACATATATTATACAAACACAAACTTTTATTTTGGAATGCGATTAATCGCGATTAATCTTTTGACAGCCCTAATATATATATATATATATATATATATATATATATATATATATATAATATATAAACTGCATGAATATCCTGCCTAACATCTCTATTTGTTTTTCATGAAAACAAGAAAGTCATACAGGTTTGGAACAACGTGTTGGGTGTTTAATCCGTTCATTTCTCCCTCTAGTTTTTCCTAAAGTTGTTTAAAAATAAAGATAAAACAAATGAATTAATGAATGAAACCGAGACTACAGCCTCATAATGATATTTATTGCCTGTAAAACTATACTCTGGGTAGTAGTTGGCCCATAATGATCTCCTCTGATAAAAGCAGTCGTGGGAACAGCGAGACTAAAACTGAAGAATAACCTGATTAAGGATAATTGTCTTTCAAGGGAGGCGTATTAAATTATGAGATGCTTGTTATTATTTGGAAATGGGGGCAAACTTGTATATGCCTTAATTTAGAATACCATCTAACACACATGCTTCAAAATATATAATTTTAGATGCAAACTTATATCGTAACTGTTTTCCTTTTGCTCTAACGGATATTAATGAGGAAGGGATTTGGCCAGGACAAGCAGCAATAAATAAACTCTGCAAGATTAGAGACCGTAAACACTACAATTCTTTCAGATATTTGCACATTTGAGGTTTTTCCAAGAGGCCGAGGCCCAAATTAAGATCTTTTTGGAAACAAGCAGCTGAGGCTTAAGGTTTTAGTAGGACTGGTAACTAAAATAGGTAGATATATATGAGAGAGAGAGAGAGAGAGAGATATGAGCGAGAGAGAGAGAGAGAGAGAGGTTACATTTAAATTCAGTCTAACGTTTTGTACAAGTCTTGTAAAAATGTTATGGAACATGGCATCACCATTGTACCATGTTCAAAAACACATGGACATTTTTAAAGCGCTGCTCCCTGTGCTCATGGCAGCCAATCAGAAGCCCTCACTGAGCGGGCAGCCAATCAGAAGCCCTCACAGAGCGGGCAGCCAATCAGAACCCCCTCATTGAGTGGGAAGCCAATCAGAACCCCTCATCGAGCGGGCAGCCAATCAGCAGCCCTCACAGAGCGGGCAGCCAATCAGAACCCCCTCATTGAGTGGGAAGCCAATCAGAACCCCTCATCGAGCGGGCAGCCAATCGGAAGCCCTCACAGAGCGGGCAGCCAATCAGAACCCCTCATCGAGCGGGCAGCCAAACAGAAGCCCTCACCGAGCGGGCAGCCAATCGAAAATCCTCATCGAGCGGGCAGCCAATCAAAAATCCTCACCGAGCGGCAGCCAATCAGAAGCTCTCACCGAGCGGGCAGCCAATCAGAAGCCCTCACTGAGCGGGCAGCCAATCAGAAGCCGTCACTGAGCGGGCAGCCAATCAGAAACCCTCACCGAGCGAACACGCCCCCGTATCCGCGTCTCACCAGCACCAACACTTCCCACATGAACTCCAAACGACCCGACTGCACTTCAGAAACAATGAAGACGATTAAACTCGCACTAATCATATGCTCCTCAGGTCTAAACAGTCTGTGTTTACAATGTAATTTATTCCACATATCACATAAATAATGCATGTTCCACCCTGCCTGAACTTGAAGTTTAATGTGACTACAACAGATATTACAATTTGCTGCCGTTGTTTTCATGTAATTACTTCGGTATGAGGTAAAAGTCGATTTGAACAGCCACCAATTAATCTCCACATGGGTTTAAGAGATTCGGGGGTGGATTGTCAGGGTTATTTTGGACAGCGGCCTTTATTCAGAGCATATGTGTGTGTGTGTGTGTGTCTTACTCTTGGCTTTGACATTCTCATTGTTGTCATCCTGTCACCGAGATGAATATGGGCTATCCCAGCACCTGCCTCTCCTCTCATTCCTGCGCCTCCAGACCAGTATTGCAAATGTCACCTTTTTAAATGCAAATGTTGCGTTCTCTGTTTCCGCCCTGGCACCTACGCCCGACGCCGTGTCCCGCTGGGAATGAGACTCTCACAGTCGTTCTTTCCAGTGTCCACATCACTGATTTTATTTGTAGATGTAGAGGACATAACCATATGAAGTCCACACAAGCACACATGGGCCGTGTTGAAGGATTATAAGAAAGAGGATTTAGATTGAAAAAGACGATGTTATGGAAGCTATGAGAGTTAGATAAGGACTTCAGTTTGGGCTTAAATAAATAGTTCACCCAAATATGAAATTCTGTATTCGTTCACTCACTCGCCTTTTTGAAATGGCGTCTTTTTGAAACCTTTTGGATTCGTTTTCTTCTGTGGAACACGAAAGGAGATGTTTTGCAGAATGTCCATGCTGCACTTTTCGGAATAGTGATAGCCAATAGTGACCATGACTGTCATTTTCAGTGAATAACAAATGTCATTTTGGTTTGTTTATCACACAAAGCTGTTATATAACTTAAGAAGACTTGAAATATGTAATATAGACTATACTTTTATATTTTCACATCTTTTTTTGTGTAGCTTGACTAACCCAATGTTATTTTAGTCACCGGAATGCAATCGAAAGGACACTTTACTATTAGTTATTAAAGGTTGTCGGCCCCGACTCTCAATTTATTTTAATTTATTTACATTTTTAGATGAACTGTCGAAGTGTTTGAACCCTGAAGTTTTTAAATTGTAGATGTGTGTCTGAATTGTGACAAAATTAACTTTCAGTGGCTGTAAACTAGGGGTGAGCGCAGGGATAGTTGTTGTAACACACATGGTTTAAAACTTTCCACACATGTTAGCATGACTAAACTAGTTAAACTAGTCAAACTAGCCATATCAACACTATATAGAGAAATAATTGCGCCAAAATTAAAAAATCTTTGGAAGATATCATTGAACATTTATTTAACCATAGCAAAAGTAAATTTCTTACTGAAGTTAATTTTTCATCTGTTTTGTTTATTTTGTTTCATTAAAACTAGACAAATCTGATATTATTTTAATTTTTATATCTGTTATTTAACAGTTGAATTCTTTAAAGCTGATCTAACCAGCAGAAGAAACTAGCCGGGTTTAAATCCCAGTTGTGCAGGTGAGGTACGTTGTCACACCGCGTTACAATGAGCCCGTATTATAACTGCTATTCTATTCTATACTTTTATGAATTCTATTGAGAAACATGAGAAAAAGGGTGAATAAAGACTGAGAGTCAATGATTAATTATTATTATATTTTGATCTATGCTGTATTGTTGTGTTTTGTGGTGTGTTTGTTGTCGTCAAACTCAAAAAGTAGTTAATTCTGGCTAAAATCGACACCAGCCTTACTTGTATCTTTACCAAGAAGACAATCCCAGATAACATTGCCACAATTTAGTCAGTCAGTCATATTTTTTTACATTTCACACCTTTCACGTCTCTCAAATAAACACTGCAACCTAGAGTCATCCTTTGGATGTATAAAGGCACACTGAGTATCATCTGTGTAACAGTGGTATGATACATTATGCTCGCTAAAAATAGTATACAACGGGAGCATGTATAAGGAAAATAAAACAGGACCCAGGATCGAGCCTTGTGGAACCCCATACAAAACCGGTGCACGAGGTGATAAGTAACTTTTTGTGCAGACAAACACACAAACAAGACGAATATACTGAATAAAGAGGACACAGATACCAGGCCACGGCTTGCCAAACACTACACTGGCGCCATCTTGGTTCAAACATGCACATTTAAACATCATAAACATATAAAAATGTAGATAAATCATCCAAAGCTGGCAGATGGAGATGAAAATTGACTTCATTTTTTCCAGTAATGAGAAGTATCAATAAAAGTAATTGGCTATTTTTAATTAAAATGTACTATTGTTCCAAATACATGTGTATTTTCAAGCTTATTAGAGAATCATATTATTAGCTTAGCACCATACTATCAATTGTGTGGCATGTGGTGCACATGAGGAGTGCAATTTAGTGCGGGTTGCAGAGTTGCCATCAATGTACAGTAGAGCGTTTCAAATCACTCGCTTCTATTTTTATTTAGCTTACCTTGGAAGTTAGCTGACTATATGTAAACAGTATATAGCAGTGCAGCTCACAAGGCTTTGGAAAAGAGTGTGTGTTTGATAGGGAGTGTGTAACTGATGGTCTCTGTGATTGAACATGAGTGTATTGTGTACGTGTGAGAACGCGAGTGGGATGTGGCGCATTGTCGAGGCCTGAGGGAATATTTAACATTTGTAAAACTCCCGAGATTATAGAGTTTATACTGACTCATAGTGTACACACACACACACACACACACACACACACACACACACACACACACACACACACACACACACACACACACACACACACACACACCGTAGTCTGCAAAAAGCAGATAAGTCCCCGTCTGTGTGTGTGTGTACATATATAAATTTTCATATGCTTTTCTTCATGTGAGCACCCCTAAAAACTACAGGTTTAATCTACATTTCAAGCAAGTTTCAAAGTCGGCCAAGTAAATAGATTAGCATTAGCATATCTGAGTTCAGAGGGGTAAGAAAGACAAACACACAAATATAAACACACACACACACACACACACACACACACACACACACTGAGTTTTGTTCAAAAGCATACTACATTTACTGCAGTATACACTGTATACTACATACTTCTGCACTGCAGTATTTCAACATTTAAATATTCTATACTAAATATAGCATGTCTTTCAGAAAAGCAGGTGATATGGCGTTCTGTGTGTGTGTGTGTGTGTGTGTGTGTTAAAGCGGGCGCACAGCGAGTGCTGGTCTGATGATTGTGCTTCCTGTGAGCTCTGGGTCTGATTAAAGCTCATTATCCACGGTAACTCGCGCTCTCACTCTCCTCTACTGACACAGCATCAAAGAGACACAACAGGGAGAGAGGGAACGGGGAATAGATGGATGCAGATAAGGAGAGCAAGAGGAATGGAAGGAGAAATGCAGTTTTATAGAGTGCGAGATAATGTATGGAAGTCAGAGCACTATTTGAAATTGCAGTTTGATTTTCCGTAACACTCGCTCTTACGCCGTTTCTGCAGTGTCGACATTACCGTTGTGTTGCTATACTTTCCCTGTCGTCGTCGTCTGATAGTCCTTCACCTCTGCTGCATTATTAAAGTTGCGACAGTTGTTTACAACATTTCTTCTTCTTTTTTTCTCTCGGTTAAATAAGTGCACTTTTTCTGTATTTAAAGTGCACTTTTTATGTTGGAAGTTTTAGCATGAACAGACTATTTGCACTATACAACAAAATAGCATATAATATAGTGCAGTAGTATGCGAATATGGACACGCCTAATATCATTAATTGTAATGCTTTCTAATTTTCTAGAAACGTACAGCTTAATGTGCTTTGAGAAAGTTAATATTTTAATTTAATTTAAAAGTTAATTCAATTTAACTGTATTTTTTAACACATTTATCAAATTTGATATTATAACTTTTTAATCTTTTTGGTCCCACTTTATATTAAGTGGCTTTAAGTACTATGTACTTACATCGAAAAATAAGTACAATGTACTTATTGTGTTCATGTTGTATTGTAAAACACTTTTGCTGCTATTGCGGTGTGATACGGGTAAGGTAAGGGACAGGTGTGGTGGTATGGTTAAGTTTAAGGGTGGGTTAAGTGTAAGGGAAGGATCAACAGTGTAATTACAAATGTAATTATATACATTAATTACAGCTGTAATTACATGCAGGTATTTTAAAAATATAAGTACAATGTAAAAACATGTATGTACACAATAAGTCCATTGTATCAAATTAGTAATTTCAATGTAAGTACATAGTACTTAAAGCCACTTAATATAAAGTGGGACCATTTTTTTATTTAAATGGGTCAGAGTTATTTTATACTGTTGACTGTCCTAGTTTTCAAAGAGTTTATACATAGCTAACATTACGCTAATAGTAGATGGAGAATAAACACACACTGCCAACAATATAAAGTAAATATGTTCCAAAATATTGACTTAAAGTCCCCATAGTCAATAATTGTATCCCTCTAAAGTTACATATTTAAAAAAAAATTCTTCATGTTTTTATATAGATTGAATGTAAATCGACACCCTTGCCTCATTTATTATACACGGTTCTTTGAATATGCTAATGAGCCCCGCCTCCACTCACTCACTCCAGCTCAGAGATCCACTGGTTGACGATCACACGATGATCTGATTGGTTACAAGGTAGTTTGTGACGTCAGAAAGTGTGTCTTTTGAGACTGTCTTCGGTTCACTGCAGTTTTAAGCAGAAAATTCTCAGTAATGGTGTTGACTTATGAATTAAAGCATATTTTAGTCAAGGCAATCAACAAGGCACATCAAACTAACAAGGCAATCATATTTTGGGGTGTAACTCACATGGTTGATCCGCTGACACAGTTGCTTGTTGTGAGGAGTTGGAACACTACAGTTTATAGCAAGTGTGTGTCCACTGTCCACGGTTTGCACTGTGTGTGTGTTTTCACTAATGTGTTAAATGCAATGGACAAATTTCGAGTATGGATTACCACAGGGGTTTTCAAAGTGGGGGACGCCAGGGGGGCGCAGCAAGTAAAAAAAAAAAAAAAAAAAAACGTAAAAAAAAATTATTTAATTTTTTATTATTATTATGAGAATGATGAAATAGCATTATAATAATTTGTTGCATAGCCTATCTGAACATTATACTTATAATGCTAATCTTTTAGAGATTAGGCGATCAAATGCACTCGGGCGCTGCATGATTAACATCGTGCAACAACTCACGCTCAATTAAAGTGAAAGCACACTTATGATGGACAAAATAAATATGATTTCACACAAAACGTGCCTAAAATGCACATTATTTCCATGTCTAGTGTGTTTTAACAAGAACTGGAGTAGGCTATGTCAGAAAAGAAAATGAAGACTCAAAAATCTAGATATATTTATGAAATTTACCCATTTAAACTTGTTTTTATTATTCAGTTTGGGTAAAAGTATATGGTGTTTAATAAAAAAAATAAAAAAAATAAATATTTGTGTGTGCTGTAAAGTGGTTAGAAAAATTAAATCTGTATCGGCTAAAATCGGTATTGGCGGGTCAAACTCAATGTAAAATCGGAATCGGCCTAGAAAATTGTAATCGGTGCTTCTCTATAATCTTTCTGATTCACTGTAAAAAATGTGGGTGCGATTAGTTAAAATTTGTTGAGATAACTTAAATATCCAACTTAACCAAACTAAACTAAAGTTAACTAAACTTAATATTTTAAGTCAAGCATGAACACATACTTTTTTAAAGTTGAAACAATGTTGGATTTTAAGTTGTGATAAATAATCGCAGCAATTTGTTTTACAGTGTTGGCTGGTATCAAACACCATCACATAATCTGATGTTCACAGATGTTTTATTGATTTATTTCTACATTTGCCGTAGTATTGTCGATGGATTCAATAACACATCCTGCAAAAGGCGGGCCTTGACCAGAACCTCGTGGTTTTTGGGCGGCCTCGTCATGGAAAAGTTTGGGAACCCCTGGATTACCATACTTAGCCTTCACATGTCACTTTCACTTTCAGTGAGAGTTCAGCAATTGAATAGCTGTCATTGCAAATGCACCTTTATAGACGCCTGGTTACAATTCAAGAAGATTGAATTAAAATGCGGTGCAGCACTTGTTCTTATGCGGTTTGCGTCGCAGAACTTTCAGCCCACTGAACTCTATTATGATGTAGATCTATAGACCTCTCCGCTGCTGAACGCTTGATTCGCTCCTCGAGCAGTCATACACTCTGTTCCCAAACGAATTATTCCCGCAGAAAAAAGCGGAGACAGTTTTCCCCACTGGGTCTGCAGATCTGTGCTGTGCGCTCGTGAATCAAATAGCTATAGATTCCAGCGTTGCTTTTTTTTCATCCGCCCTAGTAGAGCCTATCACACTCTGAACGGGGTGTTAGACGCCCTTCGTGAGGCATAAATCATCCCACAATCTGCACCTTCTCCCCTCGGCTTCAGCTGGTATTGATTTGAAGGTCCAGTGACAAGCGCTCAATATCCACTCTGATCTCAGAACAGAGGTACCAATTCAGCTCGGCTCCTCACAAAGGCTGTTGGTTTATTTTATTGTTCTGGCCTGGATGCCCTCAATGAAATATTGGAAGACATCCGCTTTCATTTGTGTTACTTTAGGCTGAGAGGTTACGGCATTTACACACTAGAGAAACCTCTGATGAAGTGTTTGGCGGATAGGAATACGTAACATCGTTTGAAATCGAGTTTGGAAAAAAACACAATGATGGAAAGCGCGAATCGGGTCCACGAAAGCACAAGTGGACTCGTCACTGTTCCCGTTGCTTACACACACACTGCAGGATGGAGCCTCACTTTTGGAAATTCTTGTTGAAATCATTAGATTTGATTAGATTAGTTGCTTGGTCCTGATGCAAAACCAGTTGGGAATCATTGGTGTAAACCAGTGGAAGCCAACTAGAAAACTACTTTCCTGCAGACTTCAGTTCCAATAAATATATAACAATACAAAAATGCAACAATATGTATATTTATACAATATGTAAATATTGTGGATAGTGACAATATGTATTGTGTACACTCTAAAAAATGCTGGGTTGTTTCAACCCAATTTTGGGTAAAATATGGACAAACCCAGCCATTGGGTTACATTTTTAAAGTACATTTTTAACCCAACGTTTGGGTTGTCCATATTTGACCCAAATTAGAGTGTATAGTTCACCCAAACAATTGTGTGTACTGTGTGTAAAAATTCAAGTTTACAGAGATTTAGTGTCAGTACTACATTACTGCTATATATAATGTTGACTATAATGTATAATAAATCAATGGGAGAATATGTGTGGGTCCTGGTAATGCCAAATGTCTGATGTTACCAGTAAAAAGTGGCCTTTACATTATTTTAAATATATCTAGTCAATAAAAGAGTGCAAGCATATTTGTTTTCAGCTTCAGAATCATGAATATTTTTATTTTGTTGTCATTATTGTCCTGTGCTTTGGGTTTCCAGCACCATTTACTCACACAATGTGATACCAAATTTACCATTTTAATCATCGGTACATTTTTTGTTAACCTTTTAAAATGCTGGGTTGTTTCAACCCAGTTTTGGGTAAAATATGGACAAACCCAAATGTTGGGTTAAAAATGTAATTGAAAAAATTAACCCAATGGCTGGGTTTGTCCATATTTTACCCAAAATTGGGTTGAAACAACCCAGCATTTTTTAGAGTGATATGTCTTGGAGTATCACAATAATATCGTATCATGATATGTATCGAATCGTGACATGAGGGTATCGTCACACCCCTTGTTCCAACCCTACTCCAGCAGACCTACCTGTGATGTTCAAGTGATCCTGAACACCTGGTGGCTAAGGCTGATGTAAACTCTAGCTTTATTTTTTATATATTTAAAGATTACCTTGACTTTCAGTTGTGGAACCCAACATAGTTGGGTTGATTTTAAAACAGGATGGCATGCACAAAAATGGAAAATGAGTTGGGAGCAGAAAATGTGAAGTGATTGATGTGAACTGAGAGAGGGAAATGGGCGAGAGAGAGAGAGAGAGAGAGAAACAGGGAAATGGGAAGGAGAGGTCTGCGAGGCTGGAGTAATTGCCCCCTCAAGCAAATAATTGAGGCAGGAGCAGGGTGAGGGGTGGGGGTGGGTAAAGCATGACCTTGTGCCCCATAACTTCTGCAATCCTACAGAGAGAGAGAGAGAGAGAGGGAGAGAGAGAGAGAGAGAGACTGCCGTCACTACATTGACAAAAAAGAAAGAATTAAGCCAAGAATAGCCAACGTGAGGATGTTCAGTCATAGAAGTTTCTCTCACATGATTCAAGTCAAGGTTCCCCAGTGCACTGAACTACATCCAAGTGTCAAGCTGCATTGGTACCCCGGTCCAGTGTTGTGCGAAGGTCAAGCTCTGTAACGCAACATACAGGTCAAACAATTGTACCGTTGACCTGTTTGCCACTGACCTTAAAGTTAAGCCAATGAATACCAGATTCTGAGACTATCTAGAAACTGTGAGTTGTAGGCATATTGTGACTTTCATAGAATAATCATTATATATACATACATGTTATTCTGTACTTTTACTAGTTTGCGATTTATCCTGAGCATTTACATGAATAAATCGTAAAATGGCACTTTTTCTTGACAGATGTGTTGAGGACAAATTGTCAAGTCACTTTTATTTATATAGCGCTCTTTGCAATACAGATTGTATCAAAGCAGCTTCACAGTAATAATAACATGAAAAATAATACAACAAAGTTAGTTTCTAGCAGAACATTTTGTCATCGTCCACCTAAGACAGATCAATAATATGTAGAATATTAAATGTCTCCAACTAAGCAAGCCAAAAGCCAAGGCAAAATTGTGTCCAATGTTTTAATTGGATTAATTTGGAATTGTTATGTACATATATGATGTGAGGAAAATAAAACTGTTGGGTACCATCAGATAATTATGTGGTAACCGTGAAAAAACGATAAAAAAAAACAAACGAATGCATGAACTTGCGATTCTACAAAATGCCTTTTAAACTTTATACCGGGTCTTATAGCACAACTAATATCAGTGCTCAATACTTACCGTAACGTCTTGAAACTTGTGACGATGACTTCGGTCTTCGGCACCGGCTGGTTCGGCTTTGCACGCTCTCCCACACATTTTGTGTTCACGTGCATTGGTTTAGTTATTTGTATTTGGGAACTCGTTCAGCCAACACATATTTTACATTTCGACTTGATAGATTGACTGAGCACAAATAAATGTGTTTGGTGGATATACATTTTAAATTTTTAAGTTAGTACAATGCATCTTTTTTGCATGGGGATAATTATTTGGAAGTCATCTATTGAGCCAATATGTAATTGTCAGTTTCCAAAATTTTTCAAAATTATAATTTATTTATAGTGAAGGCCAGTTTCGGTGATATTGGCACCTCTTATTAATAAAACATGTTCAATATTTAAATGATTTTTTTTTTTTTTTGTCAATTCACGAGGATAACAAGTAATTACAGCCATCATATAGGTCTGGAGAGTTGGTTGTGGAAAAAAAGATGTTGCATTAATTGCGTTAATTATTTTAAAGAAGTTAAACAGTTAATGTTTAGTTCAGAAATTAGTACATTATTTTTCCTACCTCTAACATATGTATAAAATACATATACATGGATATCGTTCGAAAATGAATGGCAGTATTGTATCCAGCATAGCACTACTTGACCTGAGGTGTGTATGAATGCAAATCTTAAAGTGTCTATGTTTTTGGTTTATATATTTGAAGGTTTTTGAATGTGCACAATAATGTGCATCTGAGCCATTAATTCCTCATGTGACAGAAAGATGAGACGACTGGAAAACGTTCCTTGGGAGAGCGAGAAAATGCAAGAAGCATCAAAGAAAGTCTGAAAAGTAAGTAATTGAGAAGCAGAAAGCCACGGCTTGTTGGAGGGAACGCAGAGGAGAAGTTTTCCTAACAGCTCAGATGAAAGAGTGAGAGCGATAGATGAATCACGGCTGACTCTAATCAGGTTATCCTGACACTGGGATGACAGTGCAAGCTTTCCCCCCCTCCGTCTTCATTTCGTTCCACACCGCCAAATGATTATAGATGCTCCCTTCATTTCTCCCAGAGCCACAGAAGTGTGTCCCTGCTGAGGATTCCCAGCCTCCCTCGCTCGCTCCCGCTGCGTCTCCTCCTCATAAAGACCTTAAGCGTCCTCAAGTGCTCCACCACTTCTTCACGGATCTTATCTGTGCGTGCGTGTCGTCTACCTCCGCCCCACCTTCCTGTTGCTATTTTTAATGAATCATTTTTTTAAAATGAAATGTGAAACAAAAAAATTACATATGTGTGTTACTTAATTACTTATTTTATAAGTGAACATGGAGTATAGCATGTCCCTGCAGGACTCGCCATGTCATCATCTCGGTTATGAGAGTGTGGATTATTAATTATTGTTTTAGATGTTGCTATAGTTACTTAGTATTTCAGTCCCTTTTCTGTTAATTTTTTTTCCAAGTCCATGATGTGACCTAATCAATGGAAGGTCACCTGACATTCCTCTCTAATTTTGTTCCCCATTCTCCGTAGATTTTCCTCTGTCCTTGACATGAGTTCTAGCGAGTATGGATCGCTCCATGCTGCACTAAATTGGGAATGGATTTTTGTTCCAAAAGGTTTTGCGCCGCTTGAAATGTCAGAGACCAACTCAGTTTCTGAACGTCTGAAATTGCTGAATTACTGCGGGTATTTTTGAAGTTCAGATTACTTTGCAGCTGGTCACTCCAGTAGAATGGCACTGCCATAAACTTTTCACTCTCTCTGTCTCTCTCTTTCTGGTCTAAGTGTGCTATTGTCTGTTGCCTCAAACAGCTTTTTTTCACATTGAATCCTCTTGCTGTTGCTATGTTCTGTCATGTCAAGAGACTGTAAAGTTCACAACACTTATGGTGCAGCTGAGGTTTAAGTAATTTTACAGAAGAATCAACTTTTTTATCTGTTTTTTTTTCCACATAATTTTTTATGATATCCACGCTTGGGGACAGAGACCAATCATTTAGAAGAATAAAATCCCTCAAAGGAACGTTATCTTCTTTTCCATCATGTGCACTTCACTGTCTTTCCTCTCATTTGTATTCGTGCATCATGTTGCAGCTCATTTGCATAGTTATACTACTCTCAACCCTGTCAAGTGGCTGGACGTGTCCATATTGTGTAGCCAACGACGCTGCCGCTCATGTCAATGGACTTAATGCACAGCTGCACTACTTCCTGAACTTTAGCCAGCTCCTTTGTTTCCTGTCTGCCATTATTGGACAAACTGATTAACCCAGGTGTGTCTGATTATTGTTGTTGGTCAGGCACACCTGGATTAATCAGTTTATCCTATAATGGCAGACAGGAAACAAAGGAGCTGGCTAAAGTTCAGGAAGTAGTCCAGCTGTGCATAAAGTCCATTGAAATCAGACTCTCATTGAAATTGAAAGATTTTTTTCCATTGTTTTGATGCTGCAAATCACTGCCAGTGTGACTTTGAACAGAGTTTTAGGCAGTTTCTTTAGGTGTACCTTGAGTCCATCTTGACCTTTACAGCTTACAGTTTGAAACAAGCTTCAAGTAATCTTGATATGCGATCTATTTTTTCTCAGATAATGGAAAATGCCATATTTAATTTAAGAGAATTGAAAACACGGCTATAAGGGATAAACTTGTAGTTCATTCAAATGGGTTATTACTGTGAATTTTTGTGAATCTTTCAGTTTTTCCTGAGTACCAGTCATCTAAATCGTAGTGGTTTTTGTTGCAGGACAGAAGATAAGAACAAATAATTGAAACCCGGCCACCCACAGCCAAGGCTATCTTTGTCCATGCTGGGTTGCATTTCATGCCGTTCCATCTTTATCATGGCCTCATTTATGGCAAACGGTCCGTCTGGATTTATCTTGGCGCTAGGCAGCTTGTGCTAATAAGCATGTTGAAGTGTTTTGCTTAACATCATTCCGACTGACCACCCTCAGGTTGGTGGTGGGTGTAAAATGTGGATTCTGCTGGTGAGAGCTAATGAGTGTCGACGGCTGCCTGCAGATTGAAAGCCCTAATTGGTCAATCATGCTCAAGTTCCAGTGTTGAACCGTGTTCCAGGAATCGTGATATTCCACAAGGGCTCGTGGCCAAAGCGCTCCTCCATTTTAAACGTGTCAATAGGCACTTGTGCCAATCTCTTTCTAGACAGGAATACAATTGACAGTCAAGTTGAGCCAGTAAACATGTACCTACACCAGTACAGATCACTGAAGCTTTATTGACTTGTGTTAAGTTAATAGACATGTGATAAGTAGTTTGTCTAAAACCGCCAGAAGAACTCAAACCTAGACTGAATTTACTCTTTACCTCAAGTTTTTCCACAAATGATAGGAGACTTTCCAATTGGAGTTACTTTGTTAAAAAAGAAATAACCTATGAGTTGTCACTTGGCCATAGGGCTGGCTATAATGGTCCGGCCAAGTTATATTGATCGGTTCAGTCTCTAGAAGGCTTAACCTCGTCATTGACCTACTGAGGCTTTCGAGATCTATAGAAATGAAAGTACATCCAGAGGACCATTTATTCTTGAATTTTGTACAAGTAGTGCTTTCTACTCGCATTTGGATGGCTGTTCATTCCTGATTTTGCAGAGAAGCTGTAAAACTAGAGGGCAGAAGTATCGCAATTATTTCCCTTTGAAGAGTAATTTGATTTGAACTTATGAAGGTGTTGTGGTTACCTGTCTGGGTCTGCTCAAAGCCCTATTGACCCCTACTATCATTCACCAGCTTCCCATTTCTTCACCTTAAATTCAATACAGTTATCCCAATCATGTTTGAAATCATACGGATATGATGGTGCCAAGTTTAGCCAAGGGCAGTAAATCTGTTCTGGTCCATCTCCGTTCAGCATTACCCGTGAAGAGGATTCCCTAGATTTGACCAGAGGCACCTCTGTTTAACCGTGATAAAAATTCTCTGAATGATAAATCCTTCCCATTATTCTCCCTGCGCTCACAGGAAACGGGACCGCATGGAGTGAAACCTCAGATGACCTTTCTCTCCAGCACTACACATCATAAACCATTAAACTCCATTATGGACAAGGTCATAAAAGGATATGTCCGTTAGCACCGACTAGCGCCTCATTTGTGTCATAACTCAGCTGCCATCAGAGCTCAAATTGATGAGTTGTGATTGCGTGTCAGCTTGGGATTTGGAGAGTTTTTTCAAAAGAAGCCATTTCAGCTTTGAGCTTGATTGAAGGAAGCAAGACTTGTGTCCTTGGAGGGGCAAGAGTGGGTATCCTGCAAACATTGGGCTGGTCATAGTGGAAGGAGGTGAAAAGAATCGCAATATCTCTATGAATGAGATATAGTCATCTCATCCGTAGTTGGATTGAGCTGATCCAGGCATGGTGTTTTCAGATCGATCGTTGTTTGTGAGGTATTGATGATGCACCCGTGTTAGGATCTTTGGATTCACTGTAAAGGAGATGAGCACCGCTGAGAATAACTTGGATCCTGCTGATGTGAGTGTGTAGCTACTGCTTTCCATCTCACAAAGTCAATTTGAGTGCAATTTACCGTTGATAAAAGCAGGCCAGCAATCACACACAGCTTGCTGTTATTGACTACCCATAGCCTGTTAACCCTACAACATCATGCTTCTTGTTTTGACAGCAACTCTCGGTGAAGAAGTGTTGTTTTGATTTGTTACATATTTAAGGTCTTTCTTGAAGTGGTCCTGGAGACAAGATCTCCTTATCTCTTATAACGTTCAGAGCATGTTCTTTAGACTCGTAGTTGATGCTCTTGTCTCAGCTGATTTCCGAACTAAACTTCCTGACATTTCCAGCTGCATTAGTTTCCTCTGGCGTAGCATGCTTTAAATCAAGAGGGAAAAGATGAGTTGGCAGCTTTCTGCTGTCTTGGACTGTAGATTATCCTGACAAGGAGGCGAATCTGAATCCCTCAGTACTCCTGAAACATGCCAACAAATGTCACTGAGCTGATCCCTGAGCAGCGATTTAAACTGGAGAAGCCTCTCGACAGCTCACGAAAGCTGGCTGTGCAAATAAAGGGCGACACACAGAAGCAAATCAGACGCCGAGGCCTCGTGTGTATTTGCATGACCTTGAGGCAAACTGTTTGGGCAGGTAGTACTTCATCTTGCCTTGCGTTTGTCCCATTGGTGAGGTTTTATGGATTCAGCACGTCATCCTTCGGTATCTGATCTTCAGGAAAAAAAAAAGTCCAAGTACATTTTGCAGAAGGACAAATGCACTCAAACTCTTAGAAACAACTTACGTTTGCTACTGTGGTTCACCAGAGACTCATTTGATTGACAGCTATAGTAGTATTAAGAAAGGCAATTCTTCTGTTAATAGCCTTAAAAATAAACCTTCACATATAAGGTTGGGAACTGAACACTTATAACTGATTACGTTAAACTTAAAACACCAGAACCCAAATGATTTTGAGTTGATTCAGATTGCGCTGAAGACAGCTGGTGTATTTTTGATTGTAGGTATTCACAGCATGTTGAGCTATAATGGTAATTAAATTCCACCTTACAAATACATTTAAAATTGTTTGCTTTATAAAAAAATATTGTTTATCCACCATTTAAAGAGTCTGGTTTCTGGTCTGTTTTGTGCGTGTGTGTAGTCATTTGGTAATCATTTAAATAATACATTATTAACATTAAAGATGAACAGTTAAGGTTAACCCACAAAGACCTAAAAAAAAATAATAAAAAAATAAACTCCCCCCACCTTTTAAATGTTGTTGTAAGAAGACTCTAATACAGAAATAAATGGGTTTTTACATTGACATTTTAGTAAGTTTTTAGAGAAATGTAATATTGCAATATTGCAACGTTGGGCTTGTTAGGTAGCAGAATTTCATTGATTTCACTCACTGTCTGAACATATGTAGAGAACAGCTAAGGGTTCGTTTACAGGGTGTAGACTAATAATTACACAAATTTTTTTTCATAAAAATATGACTTGTCCAGTTATGAATATTATTATTTTAAAAAAAATTGATTGTATCTACAAAACCTGATGAACTGAATGACAACTTTGGCATTTATATGATTTAATTCTGTTCATAGCCATATTCAATTATGATAGTCCCAACGGCAGCTCTTGTCCTCCGAGAAGCAGAGGCGGACATTGCACTTGCTGCAAAGTGTGTTGGTGTAAGCCTTTACCACAGTCTTCTGTCACACACTTTCAGGCATCATTAGTGATATTTTGAGCTGAAAAATCAGTGTTGGGACTGATAAAATCCTTTATCAGCCAGCGATACCTGTCACAGGGCCTGATGGCCTGCGTTCTTAAATGACTTGATTTTGTTGCCGTAATGTCCACATAATTATCAGACTGGGGTTTTCCTTTTTCAGTTCACAGGCATCTCCACATTCCTCTTCATCACTTCTATCAGAATCCATTTCAAAATCACTGTTCCCATTTTGAACGGCACCAATGACATTATACACTTTGTAGATTATATACAGACTTTCCTGGCTGGTGGCATTCTGAAAATTGAAAACGACAATACAGACGATCTGACGGGTTTTAGAAGATTAAATACAACCCGAAACTAAAAAACAGACCCGGCCTCTATTTGAGACCGGCCTTTATTTATCCAAACCTGTAGCCACACCAGACAGGCGTCTATTTGGGACTCGGCTATTATTTGAAGTTTTACGGTATTCACAAAATATTCCATCCAATATCATTCCAAGGCTGAACAATACGACCTATTAGTTGCGTAAATGTGATCTTAGAGAGAAGAAAAAACATCTGCAGGTTTATTTTAGTAGAGCTAAATCTGATGTTGTAATATTACATTAGTGGGCCTTACAGGGTTTTAACGTGGTTCAAATGACTCATCAAACTGCACTTGTCTCTCGTAACACAAGGCTTTTAGCTCAGTAGTATAACATACCAGTCCCTGCACTTCCCTTCCAGTCATCTTTGTCTTTGTCACCGCTGTGCACTGCTAACAGCTGTGTTCACACCGCCGTGGCCTCCTCTCACTGCACAGAACATTCACACTCAGCACATGTTGTGTTAATGAGGAACAGAGATGCGGTGAAGGCCCAGGGCACCAAACCCAGCTCGCACCATCAGCACCTCGACTGGGGAAGAGGCGCGTGCCGGCTTAGCTCAGCCCAAATGTTTCCCCTTTGTGCTTTTCCAGGAGCATGCAACTTTCCAAAATCTGAAGCAGAATCAGAGGGGTAGTGATAAAATGGGATCAGATCAAATGGCAAAATTCAACTTTGATTCATGTCTGTCGGTCCCTTTCTGATCTCATGATACGTAAAGGGCTCTTGGTCTTGAAAGTGAGTGGTAGAGCTCTGGGATCCTGTGAAGAAGGGAATGAGAGAGGAGAGGAAAAGGAGAAAATGTGGCAGCGTAACATCATAATACGACGGCTCCTGCAGGGCACAGTTGCTGAACGCGGTTGCTGATTGTTTCATCATGTATCAGTTCACTTTTTCCTTTTAGTTGCAGTGAGACTAGATACGAGATATGACATGACAGGGTGTCCATCTGCACTAGTTTGTTGGATTAAATCGTTTTTTATGTTTTGTTCTGCAAGCATGGGCTTAGATTACCCTACACTTTTTTTGATAATATGTAAATTCGTCCCCCGCACTTTTTCATTAGGCGAGTGTGTTTACGACACGACAAGTTGTTTTTTATGGGGGAATGTGTATAAATTCAGATTTAACATTCAAAGAGACAATATATTCTATCTACATACGTGACTTTCACATTTCCATTTTCATAGAGGTGAGTTAAAAACGGCAAAAAAACTAATTTTCACTCCTTTTTTACGAAATATTCAAGCACTGTAAGTTGGTATTCGATTATTGTGATGCACAATGATGAACAACTCTATTTCTCTTGTTGAATAATTAGCAAGTTTTGCTGGAAATTGAAAATATTCACTATACCCACACAAACGTGGACTTATTTTTCTTTTCTTTTCTTTTCTTTTCTTTTCTTTTGTAATGTCTTTTATTTTCACAGATGTGTTATCAAAGCCCTTTAAATTATAATAAAGATGCTGATTATAATGCTGAATTTGGATTTTCACGCATTAACAGCCACTATCTCTCTGTCTGAATCGGGCAGCGTTGTAACATGTTTAACCCTGCCGTTTTTACTTTATATAATTCAATAGAAATGCAGTATGCAATTGTATGGATTAACGTTCTGATCTTTTGGCAGTTTCAAGTAGCTTAAAATACTGAGATATCTGTTAGGTTTAACTCTGTATAAGTAATCTGAATGAAATGAATTCATGGAAGCTTGTTTCCACCACATTTTAAAAGATAATTGCGACTTTCTGACTTTTTTCTTCAGAATTGACCCTTCACAGGGAGTTTGATTGACAGGTGATCTGACCAATCATACTTCGCCATCCGCCATTTTGTCCGACAAAGCAGTCAGGAGAGTTAGTAGATTAACATGGGAGGATTTGAGCTTGAGAAGCGGAGTGTGCTGACGTCTTTCCGCGGTTAAAACAACATTCCTTCTGATGTTCATTCATGTTTATTTGATGCTATAAATGAACTAGAAGAAGAGATGATCGGTTCACGAGCGGCTTTAACTGAGGCGACACAGCGATCTGTCACGACACATTAAAGAGCCACAAAACTGTATTTATTGTTTACATTTCTTAAAAAAAATGACCAAATTTGAAAGGTGAGACTTTGTTTAATATGTTTAATATCAAAAGTAACCCAAAAGTAACCTGGTCTGTGTCTGTCAGTGTGTTGTCAGTGTCTCTCTGCTCCGCGATGTATTTTTCAGAGCGGGCGTAGCTTGTCGGATATAGCGACAGTAACTAAGGGGGGCGGGTCTTTGCGAACGGTCAATTGCGAGTTTATATATCACAATCGCAATTGCGACGTTATATCATGCAATTCTGACTTTATATCTCCCAATTGTGTGCTATAAAGTCAGAATTGCGAGTTTATTTCTAGCAATTGTGAGTTTATCTCACAATTTTGACTTTATTACACAAAATTCAGAGATGTAAACTTGCAATTGTGAGAAAAAAGGCAGAATTGTGAGATAAAAAGTCTCAATTGCGAGGTACAAAAGTCAGAATTGCGTGATATAAAGTCCCAATTGTGTGTAGCCTAATAGTCAAAATTGTGTGACAAAGTCAGAATTGTGATATATATAAATATATATATATATATATATTTTTTTTTTTTTTTGTGGCGGAAACCCGCTTCCATAATGAAGAGGTACAACTGCTCAGAAAGGGGTTCATGGGGACAGTTAGCTTTTCTATTTTCTATTTATTAGCAGAATACAATTGGAAATACCAACAGGTTTATTTTGTAAATGTGTAGCTTTGCACATCCCTCAATGCTGGAAATAACCCCTGCTTAAACCAGCCTAAGCTGATTTGCTGGCTTTAATTGGGTAAAGCTGGTCTCATATCCTCAGCAATGGTCTTCAGCTGGTCTAGCTGATCTCATGGCCATACTGGTGTTTAGTTAGTATAGCTGGTGGTTAGCCAGCTCTTCTCCCAGCCTGACCAGCTGAACATGTCCAAAACCTTTCTAAAACACAGCCAACAGACCCTCCTTACCAGGCTAAGAGAACAGTTTCAGGCCAGAGAACCAGCGTAGACTGGCTTAAGGTGTTTTTCGTTATAGTTAGTTTGTTTTCAACATTAATGGAAACTGAGCTTTTGCAAAACGCTGCATTTCAAGTTGCTCCTGACCACTTGGGGAAGTAAATTAAAATAATCAGTATTTACTGCTTTACAATATTTACAAGAAGCTATTTATGTCTTGAGAACCCCTTTTGTTCTGCAATTAAAGCATTTTGAATTAACTCGAAACAATTAATTTACCTTGCTAGCTAATAACCCTAATTAACTCAAATTGGAGCAAAGCTGCAGTGTTGGAAACGGTATTCATGGGAATGCATTTGAGCAAGAACAATTAGCCATCGTTGAAGCTGATTATTATTACATAAGTACTGGTTTAATTCGTCAGTGCAATAAATTAGAAGGATTCCGGTCCAGAGTAAAACTAAGTTAGCACGCAATGCATCGTGGGCAAGTTGCTATGTCAGTGCAACACACACTAGTCATGTGTCCATTGGAATGCACTATTTTCAGAGGCTTTTCTCAGTATGAGGTCAAACCATTCAATATTTGATTTGTTGGATCACAATCACTAATTTGATTCTTCTGTGTTTAAGCAAGGCGGCTTTTGTAGTTCGTACAGCAGCATTTTATCTTGTTAAGATACGGAGACCTTCCTTTAACGTTGTACTCAAAGTATAGCTTCCACTTATTGCTTGTCATTTCTCCTAGCAATGTTAAAAACATTAAACTGGTCCTGGAATACGTCCATTGTAAATAGTAGTGCCAAGTAAAACCAGCAAAAAACATTCAGAACCTCTTAATGGGTTAGTTTACTCAAAAATGAAATAAAACAAATGCTGTTCATTTACTAACCCTGAAAATGTAGGTGTCTTTTTTTCTTCAGTTGAACAGTTAATACGGTTTAGATGTTAATCTATCGCCAGGAGCCACGGATATCAATTTAGTTTAGCCTGTAAATGTTTTTTTTAACTCTCAAAGTGACGGTAGCCACTGACTTGCATTATAAGAAATTAACAGCAATTTTTAGTTTTGGGTGAAGTATCCCTTTAAGAACCACATAGCAACACTTACAATACTAGCATTGTGGCGTCAGTGCAAGTACTAGTCACGTTTTCTTTGGAAGTTGTACAATATTTTTTTGACCATTTTGTTACTTGGTTAATTCTATCAGCATTTGTTTACTTGGCTAATGCTAATGTTTGCTTCAAGGCTTGAATGTCTGAAGTTTTTGCATACATACCAAATCTAATTACGATAAAACACATTATTGCGGTATTATACAGAATGTTTGGTGTAATAATGCCATGTATGACTGTGTTAAGCTACAAGATAGCAGTTTTACAAACCACTCTAGCCGTCGAGCTAATGAAGCCTCCTGTGTGGAAATTTCAACCAACTGGCTCTAAAACACACTTGGATTGAAACAGCTGTCGGTTTAGCACTCCGCCATGGTTAATTTATCGAAACCATCCTATTTCCAAACCCCTTTCCATGGGATGTTTTATTACCCCTTTTCAACACACCATCTGTACCTTGAAATTACACTATGATGATTGTGCATAATGAATTACATTGAACCCCTTAAAGAATTGCTGTGTGTTTTTGCTTTAAAATGTATGAGGCTACAGTATTTCTCATCTAAACCACACTCCTCTCCAACTCAACTTGTTTCCAAAAGAAAAAAGATGAAAAAAGAAAGCTAGCATAAAAAAACTACAGTATAACCCGTCGTATTCAATCATTAGCTCCCTTAGCGCGAGTGGAGATGACCTCCGTGACTGCTTTCTACAGACCAGTAACGATTCACACAAGTATGTTCTGAGTTAACAACTCAATAATGAGTGGGAGAGAATCTACAAGACGAATTATTTCCCAGTCAAATAACCAATTTGGATTAGCGTCAGTCTCGCACACTTACTCGACCTTGACTTTGTGTGACGGACTGTCGAAAGAAACTTTTTCAGGGTCACTCCTGAAAATGAGGTTCATGTTGGTCTCTATTACTGCACGGCACTTACATTATCGCTAATTATTGGACTTGGAAACCTGGTGACCCACAAGAGCTTGGCGAACTCACCGGCGTGCAGAGGTGTTCTCACTCAAATCTAATGATCTGCCTTCATTTTAACGATTTGGCTCGGTTGATTGCCTTCTTCTCAACTCACCCCCACAAATCAAGAACCCTGCAACCTGATCCCGATTCTCTGCCGGCCCACGTTGACTCAAAATGGTGTCGAGTCTAAGCCAGACCCAGTGTAATAACTCGCTAATGAAGTTATATGGAAATTGGATGGCTGCATGCACACAGATGTGTAGAGTTAATTAACGCTCGGCTATTCATAGAAGTAGGTGCACAGGTGTCAGCAAACTGACATTTTGAGGGAATGGGTCAATGTGGCGAGATGGAGCAATGAGAAGTTGGCGCGCGTAGGGTGGACATGATGTTAATGGACGGAGGAGAGAGTCCGGGCTCATTTGCAGCAACTCTTTAATCATCAGGAAATTATCTGCTTCCAAGTTTCACAAATCTAGAAGAGCTTCTTTATCGCTCTAAAGGGCTTGTTGCAGATAGCATTCAGCTTCAACCTTCAAAATGTATTCACGATGGAATTAGCCCTAATAATTCAATAGATACAAAGGACAACTGGGTTTTGCCCCATTGCCCCATTTTTTTTTTATTGCAGACTTAAAACCACTTTTAATTAAAAGAAAAGTACATTTCAAATTGCATGGACTTGAATACACCTTCTGTGAGTAACATGTTTTTAATTTCTGTATTAAGTTATTTAGATTTTTTTTGTGGAAAATATACATTTTAGGGTGAACATCTGACATTCTGATTTTACAATGAAAAAAAAAATACTATAAAATGATTGGATTATTGAACCGAACACCTCATTTGACATGATCTTTCATCATTGTTTTAGAAGAAAATGTAATTAACTAGGCTAACTGCTTAGTGACTTATTACTTAAAAAACAAAATTTCTGAATAAGGTAAGGTACTACTAAAGTCATATGGTGCACCTCAAACCGGAAACAAAGCATAAATAAATAAATAAAGTAGGAAATTACATTGTGTGTCAAGGTCAATACGTCTCTTAGAATATTATATAATGTAACTTGGTTACACTTTATTTTAAGGTGTTTATGTATTTTAATTATATATTTAAGTAGTGAGTAATATTAATAAACTATATGTACTTACTATAGGGTTAGGGTAGGATTTGGTTGAGGGTTAGTTGCATGTAATTATGCATGATTTACTGTGATTGCTATGGTTAGTACATGTAACATATGTAACAAGGACACTGTAAAACAAAAGTGTTACCTGTAACTTTTTTGACAAGGCAAGGTTAAGTTTTCCAAAAACTTAATTTATTACATTTATTAAATACGCATTACCTTGTAATTTATATTTAGAAAATAATTAAAGCTACACTGTGAGATTTTCTCGCATCTAGCGGTGAAATTGTATATGACTACCAACTGAATATTACTTTCTAGCTCCTCCCATTCCGAGGGCGTTTTAACTCCTACGGTGGCCGTATTATTTCAAATCTGCCGGCAGTCGCGAGTAATCTCCCGCTCGCATTCGTCACGGCGCCACTGAGTGTAAAAACGTGAAAGGCGAAGCTTGAATTTTCAGGTATGTCCCTCTTTGGCTAATGTATTTTCAAGATGGAGGCGCAACATGGCTTCTGCCATTCGAGCAGCTCACCCGTATGTATTATAAATGGCAGATTTACGCTTACGAGAATACTTGATTAGTTGGTGGAAGTAATTACACATGAATGAGCATATATATTTTTAAAAGAACAAAGTGTTTTTTTGCTAAGAATCAACTTAAAAAATTACACCGTGTAGCTTTAAGATGCGTACACTGACATGTATTCAGGGTGTAAGAAAATCTCATTACTTTTATTTGGTTAGCTTTTATAGGTGATTTGATCAAAAAACGACTGCCTTTGAGATTAATTGTACTGCAATGCTAACGGATAGATTTTTCTCGATATAATAGACATTCTAAGTGTGACTTAAGTTGCTTTTATCGAGTAGTCCTCAACCGTACAGATTTCTTTCCCCAACCCCCTGACAGCGGTTTCTGCTCACTCGAGATCCCGTGGCACATCTTGTGTTGAATGACTTTCCACTCCGCCAAATGCCCTGCCTGGCTCTTCTGACTGGCTTTGGATCAGCCGTTCAGTTTTGATGTGGTGCCACGTTTGTCAAGATGGCTTTGTCCGGGATTTCCGTGGTTGTTCCAGCACTCTCTCCAGCCATTGGCCAGATTGTTTATTCCCTGAATAGTCATCACATCTGTACGCCTGATTAAAACAGCAAGTAAAGGACTTTAACTCCGTGTTGAGCAGATAATGTCAGTTCATGAAGCCAAATAAATCCAGATATTTACCTGAATACAGAGGCTAGGTATAGAGTCTTAGAATAGAGGGGTTTACTTTTTTTTTTTTTTTTTTGGCAGAGGCTATCTACATGTATCTTATGCGGGGTCATTATGCGGGTCATTGTCTTCTCAGGTGTGAACCACTTACTATACATGCTGGTGTTGGATCGTCCACGCCTATTGCGCATATTTCCTTCCCAAACAAAAAGTGTTTTACAAAATGTAAATCAATGTATTGTTTTATGTGAATGACTAGGCAGGATGATTTTCAGATCATTTTGAAGGGAAAACTCTAGGCGACAACATCCATCACTCAAAAGTATTGTGAACACATATTTACTATGTGTTTTGTGGCGTTATTTCAGACACTTTAATTTTTTGCCTATAGCAGAGTAACGGTTTGAGGGGAGGAGTTAAGCGATTAACCAACCCAAGCCGTCAAGCCTACATCATCAGAAAAAGACCCTCTCCAGACCGGAAGTAACTTTTCAGACTTTGATTAAAGATAACCACGGCAAACTATTTTTTTCTGTGTATTAACTTGCACGGATTAATTGTTCACCACAAGACTAGTAATATCCGCTAACAAAGTAAATAGGGTCAATTTTGATTTCATGCCGACTTTAAATGCAACTAGCGTTAAATGTTATTTACAAGTGGAATTAGCAGTATTTTCTTAGAGACAGGTTTTATTTACCCTAGATGCAAATAGAGATAGATGCTAAATTTACACTAAGTGTAATTAAGAAAATATTTGAAAAGGGGAAATAAAGAGCCTCTAATTTTGGGAATAAAGTGTTGAATGGTTAGATGTGTAGAACACTGCTCCTGTTAGCAGAGGCTTTTCTTGTGTCATTTTGTCTGGCTCAATCCGACAGTGGGTGGGCAGAGTTCATGTAAAAAGCCTCTGCCAACAAGGTGGGCTATTTGCACTTTGGTGAACAATTCATTTTTATGCCACACATAGCAAGGCCGAATGTGTTTCCATGACTTCCACACTTTGTCAGCATACAACAGTATTTCAGAATTATTACTGGCACAATCCCCACATGGAGCAACCTGGGTTTAAGTGCTTTTCTGAAGGGAAGAGTGAGGATTGTTCTGCTTTTTTGGGGAACTAATTCTCACTGTCATGCTTTCTGTTTGCCATTTGCTTCCATTGTCTATGTGTCATGCTCTAGTCATGTGTCCTGTGTTCTCATTGGTTCATTGTTTGATTGTTCTCTGGTGTTCCTTGTTAGTCATTTGTCTCTCTGTATAAATAGTCCTCATGTTCGCATTTTTCTCCGTCTAGTTTTGATGTTGTTAATGTAACCTCTGTTGGTGAGTTTGGTAGTCAACTTTCAAGTCAAGTCAGGTCTTTGTTTATTTTGTACTTTGTTCACATTAATGTTAAAGTCCCCCTGTAGTCAATCATTTTATCCCTTAAAACTCATCTTTGATCATCAAAATGACACATTCATTTTTTTTTTTGAATATACGTTTTAAATAGCTTGAATGTAACACTACACCCTTGCCTAATTTAGTATATGCGGTTCTATGAATATGCAAATGAGCCCCGCCTCCACTCACTCAGAGATCCACTGGTTGACGATCACACGTTGATCTGATCACACGTTACAACAAGGTATTGTGTGACGTCAGAAACACCAGCGATTTCAAACCGTGTTTTTGAGACTGTCTTTGGTTTACTGCAGTTTTAAGGATAAAATACTCAACAATGCTGTTGACTTATGAACTTACACATAATTTGTCTTAAAGCATTAAAACGCCATATAGACATATACATTTAAAACATTGAAAAAAACATTAAAAACTTGATTTTCACCACAGGGGGACTTTAAATAAACTACACATGCGTTTTACTGCAATTCACCTTCATTAGATTTGCATTATACTTTTCCAGTCACATTTAAATTTGGCAAAAGTCAAAAACAGTAAAACTATGATTTAAAGCTACACTGTGTAATTTTCTAAGTTGATTCTTAACAAAAAACACTTTGTTCTTTCAAAATGATATGTGCTCATTAATGTGTAATTACTTCCACCAACTAATCAAGTATTCTCGTAAGCGTAGAATCTGCCATTTATAATACATACGGGTGAGCTGCTCGAATGGCGGAAGCCATGTTGTGCCTCCATCTTGAAAATACATTAGCCAAAGAGGGACATACCTGGAAATTCAAGCTTCGCCTTTCACGTTTTTACACTCAGTGGCGCCGTGACGAATGCGAGCGGGAGATTACTTGCGACTGCCGGCAGATTTGAAATAATACGGCCACCGTAGGAGTTAAAACGCCCTCGGAATGGGAGGGGCTAGAAAGTAATATTCAGTTGGTAGTCATATACAATTTCACCGCTAGATGGGAGAAAATCCTACACAGTGTAGCTTTAACTGTGCAGTTTAGGATACATAATGTATTAGCTAGGAATTTAACCTTACTCCAGGTTCACACACCATAAATGCTTATAATTGAAACTCTACTGTTTCAGTCAAAACATGGCTTTTTGTCCCGGGTAAAGCAAATAAAACTTCACCTTACCTCACATTTAGATCAAAGGCGACATAATGGATGGCACTCATCTCTTCATGGAGTTTGGAAAAACATAAAGTTCTTTATGACGCATTTCTTGTATAGAGATTTAATTTCAAAAGAAAAGGCATGAGAGTTTTCTGTTTTTGTCAATTGTAAGTTTTAATTTAAAATGTTTGTGATTTTAACATACAGTATATGTTTAAATGCTTTGCCACTTGCTTAAGGAACTATATCTATATAGAAGTAATGAATTGAATGATGTTGTTTAAATTTGGTGCGTTTAAACGTGAAAAGTCAATGGAAGACTGTGTACAAAGAGAATCACATGCTTAAAAAAACATTTTCAGTTTTTCAGGATTTGAAATAAAAAAAAATGAGTACATTTTGTGGAATCGACACTATGAAGGGACTTTTTATAACCTTCAGAAAAAAACGGACAGATTTTTTTAATGTTTTCTCTCAATGACTTTGTTTTGTTTTTGTGAACAATGTTGTCTCGTGATACATCATGCAATTTTTGGGGGTAAATCATTGGCCGTGCTTTGAAAAGTCAATGGCAAATGGGGTCAAAGTCAAGTTACAGAGTTACAACTAAAGCTTGAAGTTTGATTTCAAAGCATTAGAGACCATTAGTGTCACCTGAGTGCTCTTTACTGTAGTGTGGTGTGTTTGGGTGAGCGTAAGTACGGGGGTTTTGAGATCCGGGATCAGGGTCGGGTGGGTTCAGGAAATATGCTCCACGTCCCCATCCTCTGCTCTGATCTGCAGTGGCAGGTGTGCATGCTAGGAATATTCCAGAAGACAGTGATGTAAATCAAGGACGATTCTCTTGCTTACAACTTGCACAATCTTAGGTTCAGTCTCTGACTTTTTTACGAAGTGCTTGCGATTTTGGTTCCCTGTCAGGTCAGAGAGATCTTTCACATAGACTATAGCTTTCTAAGTCATCTTACGCTTGATTCATTGAGAAACCATGTTTATCTTGTGCATGTGGGAATCAAATTAAAGAAGCATCTGTACAATAGACTGACAAGTATGCTTGGCTTTTCAAACTTGTGCTGTGCGCTATTCCTGAAGAATTCTGCAAAGGTGTGCTCTTCCTGACATGGGGTTTTGCTGATCTGTGATCCTTTTACATTTGATAAAAACCTCTCAGAGCTCAGCAGCCGGATGGAAGATAAGTTGCAATTCGACTGCTCCCAAATACTGCTGTATGGGTTCAAACATGGAGTAGTGAATCAAAAACACCATTTTCCCATTTTCGAATAAATTAGGCTTATGAGCTGGTTATTTTTAATTAATAAAAAAAATACAGCATTACCAGATCAGTCTCAGACCCTGAGTCATTTCTTTTAGTGAATTATGGTACGTTTACTCAATGATGTACTCAAAACGGAAAAGCTTTTTCTCTGCATTTTTTAAAGTTTCGATCCCCGTTCATACTGTACAGACCCACTAAAATGACTAAAAACGTACTGTATTCTGCTGCCAAGCCTGTATTTGGTGATGACACTTTATTGTTTTGGTTGTCAAGTACTCACGCATGCCTATAGACTAAACACAAATACACATGCACAAGATATCACGGTTTTCACAAATGTGCGTTTTGCAGTTTAGACGGAGATGATAATGGTATTGTTTTCAAAAACTTGGACTTTGAAACCCGTTTTCAAAAGATTGTGTTTTCACACCCCAATAAACGGCATTGTCGTGTAAATTTATATGACAATGTGTAGTTAAATAATGAATTCACTCATTAATTTTGTTTGTAGTAATTTATAAAATAATAAACATGCTACCACACTTTTTGTCAGTTTAGGATTGTTGTTTTCTCTAGTTAAAGGTACAGTAAGCAATTTCTGAGAAACACTGTTGAATTTTGAAATCGACACCCAGACACACACACCCCTCCCCCTTGATTGCTCGTCCCCAAACTAACAGCTGTCGTGTCAGACTAGCTGTGCAAGTATGGATTAATTATCTGCATCAACAACAATAGCGTATCTGGGTTCTATGAAACGTAGCAAAAACCAATGTTACTCGCGTGTTACTCGCATTCGTTTATTAAGTCTTCCCTCTCTCTGACGTCTCTCCAGCGCTGGAAAGGTTCTCCAATATTCACGCAGGTCCTAAATCTCTTGTCTGATCGTAACACTTCTTTGTCCAATTATATTCCTCTGACCATTTCCTCTTTGGTAATATCTCTGTCATCTCTCTTTTTACAGTCTTTCTACAAATGCCCCGCTTGCTCACTCTCTCTCCTCCCCCATCACGAGTGGACACGCCCCCTACTGCTGATTGGCTAAAAAAGTGATCGGTGGATCGGTCCGATCAAATTCGTTTTTTTTTGTCCTATTTAAACAGTCAGGACTATGTACAGACTAGAATGCGGATCGGGCCGTATTTTTCTGTCCGAACCCGACCAGAGTCCGACAGGCATTAAGATATTTTTGTCCGAGCCCGACACAGTTAAATTCTCATACTAATGACACGTACGTTTGTTTGTGTGGAAAGCCCGCTTTTATTAAGCAACTGTAGGAAGGCATTCGGAAATGTACAACAGATGAGCGTATAATCATTTCTAAATATCTGTCCGAACCCGGCCCGGCCCGTCTGGTACCGTCGGGCTCGGGTTGGGTATCCATCCTCTAGTACAGACACACTATTTTTTTTCAACACACACACACACACAGAACAGACATCTATCAAATATTAACAAAATTGTTTGTTTAGGAGCTGATTTAAATTTTCAACAGCGTTTCTCAAATAATTTACTGCTCATTTAAAACTGTCATTATCCTAATAAAAGCCTGTGTAAACACACCTTTTGCAAGAATTGTTTTAAATTGAATTATCATTCATGTCAGATCTGGAAACATTTAATCTTTACAAGTACTAAAAGAATCATAAATGGAACCATTAAGCAACTGGAATTGTTAGGAGGAATCTGAACCATTCAATTATTTATGTTTCCCATGCTAAGTTGTGATACGTTAGAATGCACATTAATGTGATTAATTATTATTGTTGTTTTTTGTTGTGAGTTCAATATGTTTCTTGTCTCTTTACTTCTCCACAGGTGGAGCGAGAGATCGCCATCTTGAAGCTAATAGAACACCCGCATGTATTAAAGTTGCACGACGTCTACGAAAATAAGAAATATTTGTAAGTATAAGAATTTTGATGAAAGTAAAATGTTGCTTTGCTTATTTGTATTGATTTGTAGTATTTAAGATCTTAAATAGACATTAAAACTGGCTAATAATTATTAAATAAAATATAATAATAATAAATACAATTATGTTTCATAATCTTAGGCTATATGTAAATTATAAATTATTTTCTCATACAGTACATCTTAAGATGCTAGCGATAACCATTTTTTTGAACATGTACCATGGTGGAACCATAGTTATCAAATGGACACAGTTTAGACTTAGAACATTTATACTTATTATATTTGTTTATTCTTAATTATTTAATGAAGACGAAATATGACTAGGATTGCAAACCCAAAATGTGAGTGTTTAGCAAAAATCAAATGGAGTTTGGTGGTGTATCCTGAAAGTTTGGCAGAAATGCGTCGTGTGTAAATGCGTTTGATCCTGAAAGGTTTTATAAGAGAGGGATTCGGCTGGTGCTAAAACACTCCTAATGATGAAAGTGTGAAGCAGCCTGTTAGTCACGGCGGTTTGAGAGCCGCTAATGGGGCCACGACTCATCCTTCATGTAAACACCATGATAATTCACTTAGCATTTTTTGGCATCAACAAATCTTTATGAAAATGATTGCTGTTTACCTCATCACTCGTTTATATTTTCTCTGGTTTTGAAGCGCTGCATGCGTTTAATATTTTACATTTCTTGGCATCATGGTGATACTGTGATTTTTAAGAGCCAAAACATTATGATCACCTTCCTAATATGTTAGTCCTCTGAGTGCTGCCAAAACAGCGCCGACCCCCGAGGCATGGACTCTACGAGACCTGAAGGTGTCCTGTGGTTTCTGGCACCAAGACTTCAGCCGCAGATCCTTCAAGTCCTGGAGGTTGAACTTGTGGATTGAACTTGTTGGTCCAGCACGTCTCAGTCGGATTGAGATCTGGGGAATTTGGAGGCCAGGGCAACACCTTGAACTCTTCATCATGTTCCTCAAACCGTTCCTGAACAACGTGTGCAGTGTGTCAGGGTTCCTCCATGGACAAATTGCAAGTGGTACAGAATGCAGCTGCAAGACTTTTGAATAAGACCAACAGGAGATCACATATTACACCTATACTTAGGGCTCTACATTGGCTTCCAATTAGTTTTAGAGTTCAGTTTTATATAAAACTGAACCTCTTTTCTCCCTCTTATATCCAGGAGATACTGCATGTATACTCTTCTGGTCACTCTTTGAGATCTACTGGCCAAGACCTTTTAACTGTTCCTAGAACACGTTTTAAAACAAGAGGTGATCGAGCTTTCTGTGTGGTGGCTCCGAGGCTCCGGAACTCTCTTCCATTAGCTTTGAGAGCTTTGGACTCTGTGGAAACTTTTAAAAAACTCCTTAAGACACATCTTTTTAGACAAGCATTTAACTAGCAATATGGTTTTGTATGTTTTGTGTACAGATATGTACAGTATATGTATATTTGTATGTTATGTGTATATCTGTTATGTGTATATTTTAACTCTGTGAAGCACTTTGTGAGTGACCCTTTTGTCTGTGAAAAGTGCTATAGAAATAAAGATTACTTGCTTGCTTACTTTATCCTTCTGAAAGAGACACTTCCACCAGGAAACACTATTGTCATGAAGGGGTGGACCTGGTTTTAACAATGTTTAGGAAGGTGGAACGTGTCAAATTGTCGTCAACATGAATGGCCGAATTTCCCAGCAGAGCATTCTCCAGAGCCTCACACTCCCTCCACCGGCTTGACGTTTTCCCTCAGTGTATCCTGGTTAGGGTTGGGTTTTATCCGATACCAGTACCTACTCTGTATTTTTTAAACGGTTCTTGAACTGGTACTCACTGGCAGCTGAACTTGAACTTTCGTCAAGCGTGTCAGAGGTTCTGGATTCTAATCCGCATTCACTTTTTTTTTTTTTTCTCATCAGAACCGATAATGCTCATCAGTGGTTGTATATCAAGCAGGGACACTTTGTGTGCATTATATTTTGGGATTTCACCAGAACGAATAGAGAGTCTCCGCAACGGATTGAAGCGCGTGTCCGAGTGAAGACAGTGTGGTGTGTGTGAGCCACAAGAGAAAACACTGTATCCGCGCCACTGATCGCAGCGGCAACGAGCACTTTGATCACTTGATTTAAAAAACACATTTCAGCGCTAGATCGTCTCTTATTTAACAAATGGACGAAATTAATGGGTTTGAATTGAATTGAAATGAATTCCTCTCAGGTTAGTGACATCACCAACCCTAAAATGTTTATAAACTCCGCCCCCGGGAACGCGATTTATAGTTTATCGAGACAGAATATGCTAATCAATGACTAGAAGATAACTGCACATAAGCTACATAAATTCACCAACTTACCATTCAGAAATGTCCTGTTCTTCTACATGTTGTCACTTCTTCTTGAGTCTCTCCATCTTTCTGACTCCGGTTTGAACATAAAAGGCTAAAAGGTTTTGAAATTTTCAGTGCATGTGCGTGTGTGTGTGTGTGTGTGAGGTAAAAGGAAACAATCAGTTGAAGCTCCGCCCTCTGTGCTGAGAGCAGCAGCTCATTTGCATTTAAAGGAACAGAACGGTGCGTTTTTGCTCACCCTCAAATAGTAACAAATTTAACATGCTATATAAAAATAGCTGTGGGGTATTTTGAGCTAAAAACACACACACACACACACACACACACACACACACACACACACACACACACACACACACACACACACACACAGACACACACACAGGGTACATCAAAGACTTATTTTACATCTTGTGAAAAGGACATTATAGGAGATGAAGCAATTTTTCCATAAAATTTGTTTTAATTAATAAAAATCCTACAAGTTTGTTTGTTTTCAGATTTAAATGAGACTTTCAATGACAGATTTCCAAAGTGACCCTATACTACGTGTGAGCAGTTTGCACAATACCATCATTGTGTTTTTAATAGGATTATATGTACTGATTTAAATATCTCTGAAATATATAGCATTATCAAAGCTAAGCACAACAAAAACAGCAGAACAAACTTTAAGCTGACAGCCATTCACTTATCTTGTGTGACACATCTGCTATCAGCAGCTCGTAATGTGCAGTCGCGCTAATGGGTTTGTCAGGATCGTGCACTTTCATTGACTTGTGCAGTTTAATTCTCACACTTTTATAGTATTTATAGATTCTAATTTAAAACAAGCTGTGTTACTATGAGAAATTATTACCTCCAAGTGAAGTTTTTTTTTTTTTACACTGATTCATTCAGAGATGAGACGCGCTCGGAGATGCTGCAGTTAATTGTTGCAACTTTATTTCGACCGGTTTTGGCTAATGGAGCAAATAGGTCAAAATAAATGGCAATATATTTATGTCTAAATATATTCTGTCTAAATGTAAGTTTCTTAGCATTAACTTGTACATTGAGCTTTTGTATAAAACAATCTCAATGACAGAGATAAGTAAGTAAGTAAGTAAAATTTATTTTTATAGCACATTTAAACACAGCTCGCGCTGACCAAAGTGCTGTACATAGCGCAATAGCCACTGAATAATAAAAGTAAAAAAAAAAAAAAAAAAAATACAAATACAATAAGTAATTACACTTTCAATCAGTAATTTAAGCTAAAATCAAGAGGAAAACAATTACTTACAGACATAGCAAGGTAAGACAGTTAAAACACAGGGAAGGCCAATGTAAACAGGTGAGTTTTGAGCTTAGTTTTAAAAATTGTGATTGATGGGGCATTTCTAATCTCAGGTGGCAGTTGGTTCCACAGCTGAGGGCCAGCAACAGAAAAGGCTCTGTCACCTTTTTGCTTAAGCCGGGACCGAGGAACATGAAGGAGACCTTGGCTAGAGGATCTAAGGGACCTGGGGGCTACATGTGGATGAATAATACCAGCTATGTAGCTGGGGGCCAGAGCGTGAAGAGCTTTAAAAACCATCAACAGTATTTTAAATTGTATCCTAGATTGGATTGGAAGCCAGTGCAAGGAGGCTAGAACAGGTGTAATGTGTTCACGTTTTTTTGTATTCGTGAGCAGCCTAGCCGCTGCATTTTGGACCATCTGAAGCCGTGCGACCAGTGTTAGAGGGAGACCAAAGTAAAGAGAGTTACAATAATCTAGGCGGGAGGTTATAAACGCATGGATGACTTTTTCCAGATCATTGTATGACAAGACAGACTTAAGTTTGGAAATTATTCTTAATTGATAAAAGCTAGCCTTTACAACAGATGATATTTGTTTGTGCAGGTTAAGATGGGAGTCTAAAATCACACCCAGGTTACGTGCATGTGATTTAACATAGGGGGCAAGGGAGCCAAAGTTGACAGGGATCGAGTTTTTTGACTTTGAAGGGCCAAAAACAATAACCTCAGTTTTGTTGTCATTTAACTGTAGGAAATTGTTAGCCATCCAGATTTTAATTTCTTTCAAACAGTCTAGAAGTTGCTGCATGGATTTGTCAGATTTGAGTGGGATGTACAGTTGGGAGTCATCTGCATAGAAATGGAATGAAATATTGAATTTTCGGATGATATTACCTAGAGGGAGCATGTAAAGACAGAAAAGTACTGGACCCAGAATGGATCCCTGAGGGACACCATAAGACGCAGGTGCAGAAGATGAAGAATACTGGCCTATAGATACAGAAAAAGATCTTTGGTGGAGGTAAGAGTGAAATAAGTTAAGAGCTATACCCTTAATGCCAACCCATTGTTCGAGACGTTCTAGTAATATACCGTGGTCTACAGTGTCGAATGCAGCACTAAGATCTAACAGGACCAAAATGGCATTATCACCTGAGTCAAGAGTGAGCAACAAGTCATTTGTCACCTTTAACAGGGCTGTCTCAGTACTGTGATGGGCTGTGAACCCAGATTGAAATGGCTCTAGAATCTCTGTCGAGTTAAGGTATGGAAGCAGCTGAGTTAAAACCACCTTCTCCAAAATTTTAGAAATAAATGGCAGTTTAGAGATAGGCCGGAAATTTGTATGACATTTTACATCCAGATTATGTTTCTTTAGCATAGGCTGGACAACCGCATGCTTGAAACATGAAGGAACGGTGCCGGTGGCAAGGCAGGAGTTAAGAATAAATTGAATGGAGGGACCAATAGCAGCAAAAGCATCTTTAATAATCTGTGAAGGGATAGGATCATGTGGGGCTGTTGATGGTTTCATATGCTTTACAATGTCCCACAGTTCAGTGTGGGAAACTGCTTGAAAATGGTCAAAAGTTGCTGTAGTAATGGGGACATGTAATGGTGCTTCAGATACAACAGGAATAAATTGTGTTCTGATGTGGTGAATTTTCTCAGTGAAAAACTTCAAGAACTCTTCACAGGTATTGGTGGATGCCTCAACCTCTGAGGAGACTTCAGGGTTAAGAATTGAATTTATGGTATTAAATAAAATTCTAGGGCGATGGGAATGTTTGCTTATAATGTCAGAGAAGTACTTAGTCCTGGCTTTTTTAGCTGCAGCTTGGAAATTAACCATGGAATTTCTGAATATTTCTAGAGAGACTGAGAGGTGATCCTTTTTCCACTTACGCTCAGCTCTTCGACAAACCTGCCTGAGATGACGAGTGGAATCATCAAGCCACTGTTGAGATTTAAAATTAGGGCGTCTGAATTTAAGAGGTGCCACAGTTTCAAGTATAGCTGAACAAGATGTGTTAAAGGAGGATATTAGCTCATCAGGGCTCAAGAGGTGGTCATGGTTGGTAATAGAGGCAGTGATATCATTTCCCAGGAAACGTTCAGAAAACTTATTTGCAGTAAAAGGGTTAATATGACGAGAGTAGTGACCGGAAGTTCTGGCTGTATACAGTGGGTTAAATAATTTAACATTAAACAAAATAGGCACATGGTCAGAGATAAATGCCTTCTCAATGCTTATGTTATCAATGGAAAACCCATGGGATAAAATCAAATCAAGTGTGTGCCCATGCACATGGGTCGCCTGATTTATGTGCTGAAGGAGGCCAAAGGACTCCATTACATGGCAGAACTCACTAACCAAGGGTTTACCTGGGCAACATACATGAATATTAAAATCACCCAAAATCAACAAACGGTCATACGAAGATGCATAATGCGACAGAAAATCTGAGAATTCTTTTATAAAATTATTATTTGGTTTGGGGGGCCTGTAAACAAGTGCGCATATCAATGGTGAGGCAGCAGATTCAATTTTTACGCATTGTACTTCAAAGGAGGAAAAGCTCCCAGCAGAAAGTGTTTGTACCTTAATTCGATTTTTAAAAATCAAAGCCACTCCACCTCCTCTTCCTGAACTCCTCGGAGTGCTTATGAATGAACAGTTTGTGGGGCAAAGTTCACCAAAGACAGATGACTCACCAGCGCCGGAACCAATCCATGTCTCCGTTAAAAACAACATGTCCAGGTCTCGCTGAATAAAAAAGTCGTTTAAAATAAAGGTTTTGTTTGACACAGACCTGCAGTTCAGTAGCGCCACCTTAGCAGCAAGGTAATCCAAGTGCTGTGGAAGTTGAGAGCGTTGTAATGGGCGAATGTTCCGGAAGTTCACACCGCCGCTTCGGACGCGCAGTCTTGGTGGAGCTGCAGGGCAATCAGGCGTCATTGACTGAGCTGGAAAAATGGAGAGATGACAGGAATATCTCAAGTCCCATGATCGACGAGCCAGGTAAAGGCCTCCGCTTCTTGCAAAGGGGATGTAGGGCCGGCGAAGTGATGGTTGCGTACGGGAGACGTTCACAAATCCCCTGATCCGCACTCGAACACCGCCGCGATTTCCTCGCTTCCTGCGCCGCTTCTTGCGGTGACAAATGCAGCAGGAGAGCTGGCGAACGCAGTCCGCGGGAGAGTTAATGAACGTCGGATGGCATCTGTAGTAAGGGCCGAGACGCCCAACGGACTGTAGCTCTAAAGAATGTTGGATGTGTAACAGAATAGATCGATCATAAGTCCTTAGGGCATCGGCGTAATGCCAGAGAGACAACAGGAGGAACACAAACAGACACAATAACATACGGGCAGGTAGGAGCTGACGGCAAGCCGACCAAAACACAGGCGCCATCTCTCTCCACAACCACTTGTGGGTGGTTGCTAGGGTGTTGAGATGTGAACAGAGCGATGATTTTAATGGCTTGACATTTAGTTTAGTTAAAAAAGAAAGAAAGAATTGAGTGGAGGTTAATCTAATGTAATTTAACAATTTGGCAATGACACCAAGTTGCCGGCATCTTCCACCGACACACACCACTCGCTTGGCTTGGAAGAGAAACTCACACATTCATAAATGTTGTTTAATCATGAATTTTTTATGACACTGACTCGCTTTTTTATTTATTTTTGACTTTAGTGTGAGTGTATTTGAAGGCAGTTTCAGTTCGTTCAGGCTCTATATTCCTCCAAACTTTTCCTGACAATCTTTCAAAAACAGCCTAATTTCAAACCATAACAGCATGTTATCGTCAAGGAGACTTAACAAAACTAAAACCCACTGAAATTTTTATCGTGTTTACTTTCTTGGTATCCCTTTTATCTTCACACTCATCTTCCATCGCGCACTTTTGGTTTACACACTTGGACAATGTAGAATGGAAGCTGTCAGCCACGGATTTCTCTGCCGTGTGCAACCTGCAACCAAAGAGAATCACTCTCGACTCTGTTTGCTGGTAAAATGCCATTTTCACAAGATGTAAAATAAGTCTCTGATGTCCCCAGAGTGTGTGTGTGAAGTTTTAGCTCAAAATACCCCACAGATATTTTTATATAGCATGTTAAAGTTGTCACTTTTTGAGGGTTTGCAAAAACGTTTTGTGCCTGGCCCTTTAAATGCAAATGAGCTGCTGCAGAGGGCGGGGTTTCAAGAGCTTGTGTGTGTTAGCAGCTGCGATTACCTCACGTACACACACTAAAATGACAGAAACTGTTCTGCCTTTTATGTTAAACCGGAGTCAGACAAAGATGGAGAGACTCAAGAAGAAGAGACAACATGTAGAAGCAACAGGACGTCTCTGAATGGTTAGTTGATACATTTATGTTGCTGATGTGGAGTTAACTATCTTCGATTAGCATATTCTGTCATGATAATCTATACATCGCTCGTATAGGAACTGTTGTGAGATGCACACAGAGTGACTTTCTATTGCATGTGAAAAGATGGATGCTAAAGTTTGAGCTGACTCACAAATGTGCTCGACTACAGCAACTCTTCCTCTTCTCAACATGGACTGCGTGTCCCGGGGGCGGGGCTTATGTAAATGTTAGGGTTGCTGATGTCACTAACCCCGAAAGGGAATATCGTGTAGTCTCTACCAGCCGTTTGTTGTAGTCCTTTTTTAAAAAGCAAATATCTCCCTTTGCTTTGAACTTTGAGCGTTGTAACTTTGCAGATGTTGTTTATGATCAAACAGCAACATTACACACTAACTACAGTTAGAAAAGTGAAATCATATTTTACCACCCCTTTAAATGAATATCCCCCAAACGTGGAGATGAAATTGTCTATTCTCTTTGAGACTTCAACCTTTGAAAAGTGTCTTAAAGAAAACAGTTCTTTTAATGAGGTTTCATTATAGACTCAAGACATTAAATCTAAATCCACGTCTGTTAGCTTTGATGTTGTCGACTTTATAAGCTAGTGTTCTCCTAAATGTTTACAAACTGAACTGTTTACATTTGAAAATGGACCTAAAATATTGATGACTCATCTTGCACACAACATGATGTAATTATGAGTCTCAAAAAACACAGTTTCAAACAGCCGTTCCCAACACAAACAAAAAGTCTGAGATTAGCAACACGTCATTAGCTGTTTGACTGCAATTGCAACTTTATATAACGAAATGTTGAGATAAAAAGTCAGAATTGCAAGATGTAAACTCGCAATTGTGAGAAAAAAAGTCTGAATTGTGAGATAAAAGGTCGCAATTACCTTTTTTAGTTTTTATTCTGTGGCAGAAACAAGCTTCCATAGCAGACAGAGTTTGCGATCAGATCATTTTACCGCTTAACTTTCCAATTATCCAGTAAGCGAATGCATTAAATAAATGGCATTAATGTAAAGAAAAGGCTTATTACATTAGAGCAGGTAGAGAGAACAGTGACTCGCAGCCAGTTTTCAGTGAATTATTAATTCCAGCGTCTGTTTAGGTTTTAAACACGAGCTCTGTCATATTCTGTGATTGTTTCTGAAGAGCGCATGCATCGCTCAGTGAAATACAGATCGAACAGAACCTCAAAACATCCCAGCGCTGTATGGACTGAGGATAACGTTTCTTCGCTTGTGTCTGCTTTGGTGTGCATCAATTCATTAATTATATGGACTCCTATTATCATGTGGTTATTAGGCGTCCTCCTTTTGGAGTCTCCAAGTGTCCTTTTTTGGAAATAACTAAATCTACCGTGAAAAAACCTTGCAGTTTTGTGAGAGTCACCCTTCACTTTAAGAGATATAGCAAATTATGACAAAATAAATGCATTAAACAAGACATTTTATGTATTTAAAATGTTACGATAAGTATGTGATTAATCACGATTAATAGATCAAAGGGGTGCGAATAATCGCGATAATGTTTTTACATATATATTGACAGCCCTAATTCTAATACATCAATTTGTAGACGACCCTGTATAATTCGCTCTTTCTCTTCTTTTTCTGAATCAGTTTCTGGTTCAAACATATATGACATTAAACAAGATAAATGATGTATGCCTAATTTCATGATAAGTATGTGATTAATCGCGATTAATCGATCAAACGTTTGCGAATAAACGCGCTTACATTTTTTTATTGACAGCCCTAATTTTAATTCATCAACTTCTAGACAACCCTGTATAACTTGCCATTGTGGATCGGTTATTCTGAGCTGGTGTGATTGACAGGGGGCGGGGACTAATTTACATATACATAGAACCGCGTATACTAAATGAAGGAAGGGTTTAGAGTTACATTCAAGTTATTTTAAGGCATGAAGAAATTGTTTTCACAGGATAAAAAAAAAAAGTCATTTGGATTATCAAAGATGAGTTTTAAGGTATAGAATTATGAACTGCAGGGGGACTCTAAAGGTTCATAAGTTACACAGGCTCTTTGACATGTCCCGGCCAAACCTCCTGTTTCATTAAAAGGTGTTACAATAATGCTATTTCTGTCTTTTGTTTCTGTTCGCAGATATTTGGTTTTAGAGCATGTGTCAGGCGGAGAGCTGTTTGACTATCTGGTAAAGAAGGGCAGATTAACACCCAAAGAAGCTCGAAAGTTCTTCAGACAGATCATCTCAGCTCTGGACTTCTGCCACAGTCACTCAATATGGTGAGTGTGACCAGCCATTCCTGAACATGTCGGTCTGTTTAATGGAAATTATTATAGCTGTGTTGATAATAATTGAAAGCATTTTTTGTTTGTTTTTAGAGCATTTGGTGTCCAACCTCAATCCCAAATGCATTTACACACAAACAAGCTGTGTAATTGAACCTTGTTAGTGTTTAAATGCTCCAAAGCACATCAAAAACTCAAAATAAAAGCGTATCCAAAACACAAAGCTTTAGCAATGCTTCCTAAAAGCCAGTCCAGTCTAGTCTTTCTCACCTTTTTCACACTTAATAGATTTGAGGCGACCGGCGAGCTCGCGCAAACTCTTCCCTTCTTGTGCTCATTAAATTCATATTCATACCCCGGGGCTTTCGATTATAACCATATCAAGATATCAGACTCAAGCTCTTTTTTTCCCTCAAAAGCCATCCGAGGCGAGGCACGTCGCCTCTCATAGTTTCTCTTTTTGATTTATGATCAGAGCCCTCAAACTGCTTTTTAAAAAAAAGGATTGGATGGTCTGAGGGAGGATTTACCATCATGTGATATTCCCATTTTTAATTTCATATTGCATGTCCAAATGGTGATTGAATGACCCATTCTATGTTTTTTTTTTTTTTTTGTGCTGAAAAGAATAACCACATCAATTGAAGACAAAATGGTGTTTTATGACTCAAAAGAAGAAGGGAAGAGAAGCTTCTTGATAGTTTTTCACACATCAGTGGCTTTTGCACTTTTTAAACCTGGAACTCTTTATCCAATTGATTACAGTTTGTCATCACAATAAAACCGCAGCGTAACCAAATTTGCTGACATGTTTCATTTGATGGAATATCTGAAGCTGTTATTTCTGTAAGCTGGTAATTTCGTTTGTTTTTGATAATTGGTCCTGTTTGGTTCACTGAAGCATAAAAGTCGGGTTATGAAAATGGGAAAAGGTGAGGGCTTAACCAACGATGTATAATGATCATGTTCTTTTACAAACATCATTAGCAGATATTGACTTTTGAACCACATCATCAGTTTCAATCGGGCCTTTTGTTTTGCAAATACCTTGTTGTACTGAAGGAAACCTTGGACAAATACTATGAAATGGTGATTAATGCACTTATGCTGCTTTTTAGTGCCTCTATGAAGTTCCCACTTACGATAAATTTATATCATTTTGGCCAAATTGAACTGAACATGTTGGACGACTATATGTATGGCTTTCTCTGTTTTTCCATCTACTGCTATAAGGACATTTTAGTGCTAATGAGATAAAATGCAGAATGAAGATCAAAGATAGCCATTAGGGAAGAAATGTCAGGTTTTATTGCTAAGTTTTATTACTATTCTTCATCAACAGTACATAAAATATCTCAAACTAAATTGTTTTGCAAACAGTCACATTTACAACTTAATTATCATCAGTACCAATTCGGTTCTGGCATGATTTTGACTTTACAAAAACATAGCATTCCAGGAAACCCCTGTGGCAAAACTTCTGGCAGTGCCACAGATGCGTTTTCCAATGGTTATGGTGCCGTTCATGTGCTCTCATCTCAACGTATGATCATTCTGACAGCGGTGACTTGAAGGCAACATCTTTACTTTGAGCTGTACCTCTGAAACACTGAGAGAAGAAAAAAACGACTGATGGATAAACGAGCAAATCCTCTCATTTAACGCGTAAGAGTGTTATCAAGCTGATGTATTTAGAGATAAAAGGGAGGTATTATGGGTAATCAGTGTGGGTCTTTTACACCACACACATACACATTTGCATTTGTGCACATCCACATACGGACAAGATGAAAGAATTCCCTCACAACAAAATACTGCGGTTCAGGGATGCTATCAGATGGTAATAACATGCTACTTTGATACACTATGGAACTAAATGATTACGGCTTTCTTGTACCATGGTGTTGAATGATACACAATATTGCCAAAAGGTCTGCCTTTGCATTTACATTAACTTTAATGACATCACATTCTTAATCCATAGGGTTTAATTTAGAGTTGGACGAGAAGGCCTGGCTCGCAGTCTCCGCTCTAATTCATCCTAAAGCTGTTCTATCGGGTTGAGGTCAGGACTCTGTGATGGCCAGTCAATTCCTCCACACCAAACTCACTCATCCATGTCTTTATGGACCTTGCTTTGTGCACTGGTGCGCAGTCATGTTGGAACAGGAACATCCCCAAACTGTTCCCAGTTAGGAGCATGAAATTGTCCAAAATGTCTTGGTATGCTGAAGCATTAAGAGTTCCTCTCACTGGAACTAAGGGGCAAAGACCCACCCCTGAAAAACAACCCCACACCACAATCCCCCTCCAGCAAACTTTACACTCGGCACAATGCAGTCAGGCAAGTCCCGTTCTCCTGGCACCCGCCAAACCCAGACTCGTCCATCGGATTGCCAGACAGAGAAGTGTGATTGGTCACTCCAGAGAACACGTCTCCTCTGCTCTAGAGTCCAGTGGCGGTGGCTTTACACCACAGCATCCGACGCTTTGCATTGCACTTGGTGATGTAGGGCTTGGCTGAAGCTGCTCGGCCATGGAAACCCACTCCATGAAGCTCTACACACTGTTCATGAGCTAATCTGAAGGCCACATGGAGTTTGGAGGTCTGTAGCTATTGACTCTGCAGAGTTGGCGACTTCTACACACTGTGTGCCTCAGCATGCGCTGACCCCACTCTGAGAACGTGGCCTACTACTTCATGGCTGAGTTGCTGTTGTTCCCAATTGCTTCCACTTTGTTATAATACCACTAACAGTTGACCGTGGAATATTTAGTAGTGAGAAAATTTCACCATTCTTTCACAGATGTTTGTAGAAGCGTCTGTATGCCTATGTGCATTTGGAAGTGATTAGAACTCCTCAATTCAATGATTTGGAGGGGTGTCCCAATACTTTGGGCAATATCGTGTAATCTTAAAGGATAAAGTCTTAGGTTAAATGATAGAGTAATCTCCAAGATCTGTAATAAACCTCTCTGTTTACACTTGGTATTAAGATGCGTTTTGGTCAATTGGATCACAAGTTGGACGGCGTTAAATACAGGTGTAAACGGGGGTCTAAAATGTTTTGGGCTTGTCTACTTTCAACTACTTCCAGAGGTAGTCGAAAACACATTTGACCGGATTGCTTTCATAGTGTAAATGCTCATGAGGTTGAATGTGTTCAAACAGCCACAAAAGACTTGATACCAGGTGTAAACTGGACCTTAGGGCCCTTTCACACCTACCTTGTTTGGTCTGGATTTTCTGACTTTTCAGTTTGATCCGAATCAAAATTACATGTGTGAAACCTCCCCCGATACCACGGTCCGGACCAAACAGATGAAATTTGGTCCGATGAAAAGGGGTAGTCTCGGTCCGGATCAAACTGAACAAAGCTTTGGTTAGTTTCTAGTGTGAACGCATTTTCTGTATGGTTCTGACTCTCGGACCATTTACAGGAAGGTCCGGTGGTTCCCGCAGGATTGCTTGCACTCTTCTCCTCCTTTCCTGTCAGCGACAATAAAATGTTTACACAACGAGGACGTTCATTTGGCAAATTTGAACTAGCCTCGCGTATAGTTGGTGCTGCAGGTAGTAATGCCGTAATAATAACAGTATAGGACAGTATAGTACAGGACTTTCAGGTGTGAAATCGCCCTTAGTGTGTCTCCTGAGCCCAACGGACTCCGTGTCTTGCTGTCTCTAGCCGTGCATCGTCTCTCAGAGCCGCAGGCCTCACGCAGAGCAGCAGTAGGGGCAGTATGCTACACCAGGGATGAGAAATGTCCCTGCCATACTGTCACACTTCCCCGGCTGTTTGCTTACTTCATATGTGACTGAGAGACGCCTGTTCCCTCCGATCTCATGCTGGGACAGTCAGCAGGGGATGATGAGAGAATTACCTACCCAATATTCTCTTTTTCCACTGCCGTCCTTTCCAATTTCAGTATTCGTCCCGCTCTTCCGATTTGTCTGGCAAGCTTTTTGTCTTTTTTTTGCTTGTCCGTTGTCTGTCTTTTCTCTGTCTTTTCTCTTTACCTACACATATAACTTGCATATCAATTCCAAAACCTGCTTAGACAGCTTTTTAAGGCATCATACTAGTTGTATGACAGCTGTTTTAAAAGGTAGACTGCATAATTATACTTATGTATGTGCATTTATTATGCTAATTCAACATATTATGCATAATTACTATGATTTGCATCTCCATTTTCACCTTTTTGGGTTAACTGATACTTTAAGGTGATGCAAATATGAATTGTGCAGCATAAGCAGTTTGGAAAAACGTGCCGGTTTTATGCAAAACTCCAAAACATACATACAATACATTAAACATAAACCAATACATTTGGACATTTGCGTCACATAACCAGCTCCATATTTATGGCTTTTCCGACAATAAACTTGCCCGGTAGCTCACCTGTTACAGCGGCGCACTTGTGATGTGGAGCGCTTGTGTATGAGACACACTTAAACTCACTTTTTGATAACACTATCAGTTCCGAAGTGTTGTGCTATGTACAGCAACCAACGTAATTAAACATTCCCAGATTCACGCTAATTTGTTTCAAATAAAAGTGAATAAGCTTTTAGCGCCATTATAAATCTTACTTTGAAAGTGTCACGAAACTTGCAAGAAGGCGGCGTAATAATATTTTGCTGAAATGTCGCTCACTACAGCCACATTTTTTTACATTGAGCCTGGGTTGGAAGTGTGGCAAACTTTGTATAAAACTAAAAAAATCAAGATGACTGACAAGTCAAGAGAAAAGCTTATTTCATTTAAAGTCCCCTGTGGTGAAAATCAAGCTTTTAATGTTGTTTATATGTCTATGTGGTGTTGCTTTAAGACAAACCATGTGCATCAACACCATTGCTGAGTATTTTCTCTTTGTAACTGCAGTGAACCGAAGACACGGTTTGAAATCGCTGGTGTGGTGATCACTATTACGTGGTCTGTAAAGTTGCTGCCTTCCAAATCACTCACTTAATAAGGTTACAGTTTTCGAACAGAGCTCATGTTATTCTGTTGAGCATCCACGTGTTTATATGTATATATATTTTATTGTGATGGACAGACTGACTTGGCTATTTGAATCATGAGCGTTGTTCTTTAGACGTTTTAATAGCTGAAGGCCAAATGATCATTCCACATCTTTCTGTCCACCTACGGGATCATCTTTCTGGGGCTTCTAGACATGAATATTGTTCCAAATATAGCTACTAATAGAGTCTGTGTATGACAACGCCTGTCAGACAAGAGCGTACATAGATACACCCAGCTGTCTCGCTGAAAGGAATAACTCTCCCAACCCATTTTTACTGATATTTCCAAGACTATATTGACTCACTTGACACCCACCTGCTCCAGAAATAACAGGCAAATATAAAGATCAGTACAGTAGCACCCCCGTCAACCCCTCGGCGGCGGTAATAAGAGTCAAGGAGATCATTTAAGAAATCAGCACAAATGCACTTTCTGTGCTTCTTTATTTGACTCGGAGTGCACTACTGTGTTATAAGGTTTTTATGTGCGACTAGAGAACGGTTTGGATGAGATCTTGGCTTTTGTAATGAGGTTACCACTGTGCTGGATCCCACTGTCATATCCCAAGTTGTCAATTCAGGGAGCCGAACGTTTTGTGTGGAAAACAGTCACTGGTACAGTAGTAGGTGATAATCATCATGTTTGGCTTTTGATGTAAAAATATGATCACTTTTGTATTGCTGTCAAAACGCGAAGCAAAAAACATGTATTTTTGAGTCAAACAGGGAAAAAAATAGTACTGGATTTGATTTTATCCATTGGGAATTGATTGGATCATGAAAATAGGCATTCCCATTTGTTTGCAGTTAACTGTTGATGATTACATCATTGGCACCTGTTGGTTAAAACGTATATTTCACGATTTCACACTTGATACAAATGCATAATGTCACATGAACTAGGGCTGTAAACGATTAATCGCGATTAATCAAATCCAAAATAAAAGTTTGTGTTTACATAATATATGTGTGTGTATTGTGTATAATTATTTTGTGTATATAAATACACACACATGCATGTATATATTTGGGAAATATTTGCATTTATATACGGCATATATATATTTATATGAATTATTTTATAAAAAAATAGAACTATTTTATATATAAATAACACATTTTTCTTAAATATATACATGCATGTGTGTGTATTTATATATACAAAATAGTTATACACAATACACAAACATATATTATGTAAACACAAACTTTTATTTTGGATTTGATTAATCGTTTACAGCCCTAACATGAAGCCTGTCAAATTGTGTGGTATGCCACTGGATGGAACAAGTTGCATTTAGTTTTCATGACGACAATATGGGGTGATAAATTGTGCACAATAATAGGAATGTGCATTAAGAAAGTAAATTGGCCAACATCAGATATCCAGCATGCAGAAAATCCAAAGCAATACTTAATCTGTAGACATACATGTTTTGTAATTAAACTCCCTCATAATTAGACCGCTGTGAACAGCATGCGAGTAAGATTGCTAATGTACTATCACATGTGCCGCCCGCTGCTCTTTACATTACAATAATGTAAAGCTTGTTCGAGTGCTAATTGAGCCTTTTAAATATGGTGGAAATTAAAGCAAAAAATGCTACAACTGGAGTTTTGGTACAGAATCATCTCTGATGCCAATGATACCTTTTCTTGTTAGACTTTATTTATTTATTAAACGTGTTCATTCATTTTATAAACTTATTTATTCATCAATTCATTTAAAATATATGTTCACGTATGTTATTTATTTATTAGTTTATGAATGAATTCTTCCATTTATTCATTCATCAGAAATGGATTTAGGAAATCATTCATTATTAAGAAAAATATTTTTTCATTCATTCATTCATTTTATTCATCAATTCATTTAAAACATTCATTTATTTCATATAATTTATTTATTTATAAATTCATTTAAGATATTTATTTATTTCATATATATCTCTCACTCACTCTTTCATCCACTCACTCCATCACTCACTCCATCACTCACTCCATCACTCACTCACTCACTCACTCACTCACTCACTCACTCACTCACTCACTCACTCACTCACACACACACTCACTCACTCACTCACTCACTCACTCACTCACTCACTCACTCACTCACTCACTCCATCACTCACTCCATCACTCACTCCATCACTCACTCACTCACTCACTCACTCACTCACTCACTCACTCACTCACTCACTCACTCACTCACACACTCACTCACTCACTCACTCACTCACTCACACACTCACTCACTCACTCACTCACTCACTCACTCACTCACACACTCACTCACTCCATCACTCACTCACACACTCACACACTCACACACTCACTCACTCACTCACTCACTCACTCACTCACTCACTCACTCACTCACTCACTCACTCACTCACTCACTCACTCCATCACTCAATCACTCCATCACTCACTCACTCACTCACTCACTCACTCACTCACTCACTCACTCACACACACACTCACTCACTCACTCACTCACTCACACACTCACTCACTCACTCACTCACTCACTCACTCACTCACTCACTCACACACTCACTCACTCCATCACTCACTCACTCACTCACACACTCACACACTCACTCACTCACTCACTCACTCACTCACTCACTCACTCACTCACTCACTCACTCACTCCATCACTCACTCCATCACTCACTCCATCACTCACTCCATCACTCACTCACTCACTCACACACTCACACACTCACTCACTCACTCACTCACTCACTCACTCACTCACTCACTCACTCACTCACTCCATCACTCACTCACTCCATCACTCACTCACTCCCTCACTCACTCACTCCATCACTCACTCACTCCATCACTCACTCACTCACTCACTCACTCACTCACTCCATCACTCACTCACTCCATCACTCACTCACTCACTCCCTCACTCACTCACTCCATCACTCAATCACTCCATCACTCACTCACTCACTCACTCACTCACTCACTCACTCACTCACTCACTCCATCACTCACTCACTCCATCACTCACTCACTCACTCACTCACTCACTCCATCACTCACTCACTCCATCACTCACTCACTCCATCACTCACTCACTCACTCACTCACTCACTCACTCACTCCATCACTCACTCACTCCATCACTCACTCACTCCATCACTCACTCACTCACTCACTCACTCACTCACTCACTCACTCACTCACTCACTCACTCACTCACTCACTCACTCACTCACTCACTCACTCCATCACTCACTCACTCCATCACTCACTCACTCACTCCCTCACTCACTCACTCCATCACTCACTCACTCACTCACTCCATCACTCACTCACTCACTCACTCACTCACTCCATCACTCTCACTCACTCCATCACTCACTCACTCCATCACTCCATCACTCACTCACTCACTCCACTCACTCACTCACTCCATCACTCACTCACTCCATCACTCTCACTCTATCACTCCATCACTCACTCACTCCATCACTCCATCACTCACTCCATCACTCACTCACTCCATCACTCACTCACTCCATCACTCACTCACTCACTCACTCACTCACTCACTCACTCACTCACTCACTCACTCACTCCATCACTCACTCACTCCATCACTCACTCACTCACTCACTCCATCACTCACTCACTCACTCACTCACTCACTCACTCACTCCATCACTCACTCACTCACTCACTCCATCACTCACTCACTCCATCACTCCATCACTCTCACTCCATCACTCTCACTCCATCACTCCATCACTCACTCACTCCATCACTCACTCACTCACTCACTCACTCACTCACTCACTCCATCACTCACTCACTCACTCACTCACTCACTCACTCACTCCATCACTCACTCACTCCATCACTCACTCACTCACTCACTCCATCACTCACTCACTCACTCACTCACTCACTCACTCACTCCATCACTCACTCACTCACTCACTCCATCACTCACTCACTCCATCACTCACTCACTCCATCACTCACTCACTCCATCACTCACTCACTCACTCCATCACTCACTCACTCACTCCATCACTCACTCACTCCATCACTCACTCACTCACTCACTCACTCACTCCATCACTCACTCACTCACTCACTCACTCACTCCATCACTCACTCACTCCATCACTCCATCACTCCATCACTCACTCACTCCATCACTCACTCACTCACTCACTCACTCACTCACTCACTCACTCACTCACTCACTCCATCACTCACTCACTTACTCACTCACTCACTCACTTAATCTTGTTATTGAAAAGCGGTCGGGAGCAGGATTGGGTGGGTTCGGGGAAATTACCAGTTAAGCTCAAACTAATAATTGATGTTTCTTAATTGATGTTAAACACCAAAACACAACATGTTGAGCAGACACACCACCAGTGATCTCTAAGCATGCAGATGCTAAACAGAGACAGTTTATTAGGTTTTTATAGGAAGGAATACTTCAGCCAGAACTGCCGTTTTGACGGCCACCATAAAAAAAAACATATTAAGCAACATTTAAATGCAGATCTCTATCACCAAACAACACAGCAACGTGTGCGTAACATTTTTAAACCATCACTGGGCCAAATAAATATGCAATTTAAGATCTCACAGCAGACTGGGGAAACATTTGGTGCCTCTGCGCCCTCAGTGGCCAAAACCAACACCATACTATCAAAACCATCACGGGATGTTTTATTACCACAGCCAAACGAACACGCAGTTCGCTTTCCCACGTCTCTCCATTAACCTCTAGACCAGAGGGGTGGAAATTAACCTCACAGCTGTTCGATTAGGAAAATATATCGCTGATCATATCAACAAACCGCTTCTGTTCAGGAGAGATACCGGCGTCTGGGTCACGTTAATGTGTCAGGAAGAGACTTTAAAGAGCCGCTACTGATGTTACCGGTGCGGCGGGTAATAAACCTCACCTCTGCAATTTGTCCCATGAACATCGTTGAGGTGTAAATCTTTTTATATTCAGTTTTATTAGCCCATGTGAGATTCAGGTTCATAAATGTGTTTTTATTTTTATTTTTTATGTGTCACTGTCACTTTAAATTTCCATCAAGTAACAAACAAACACTACAAATAACAAATGGTTATGACAAAATAAATAAATAAAAGAAAATCATAAAAAAAACTGTAATCGCATACATTTGTCACACTGCAATGCATATTCTAATATAAATTATTATTTTTTTCAGACAACTTTAGGCTATTTGAAACAACATTTGAAGAGAATATTGTTGTTTTAACATGTTTTTATATCTATTACTGTACATAGATTCAAAGTAATTCACATTTTTATCTGTGACTCATAAGCCCGTAAAGTTAAATCTTCACCTGCAATATTCTCTGGACCTCAGAGTAACCCAAACCTGTTGTAGTAAAAGTCACAATGTTAAACATTTCTTGAGTAAGAGTAGAAAAGTATCCGATGAAGTTACTTCGGATCTGATTCAGAACAAGAAAGACGATGAAGAAGTCAATTAAATATTACAATAGAATTAAAATAATTATTTTATTCCCAGTTAAAAGAGACTGTGCGCTGCCCAGTGTAACTGAGTAAAGGAAAAACATGTTTGTCATTAGAAATGCTCTTGAGTAAGAGTGAAGGTACACCCACCTTTAAGTATACAAGTATAAGTAAATGTCACGGGAGTGAATATAGCGTTACGCACCTCGGGTGGACCTGGATTAACATGTTCTAAAAGTTCATCTGAGCTGAGAATATTACACTATTATTAGTAGATTTATGAAAGTGTTTTGAAATTAGCCATATTTTCCCTATTTTTTTCTTCTTTTAATCATTTAAAACTCGTAAAAATGCATCTTAAAGAGTTTTATTTTATGAAATCTATTTTTTTTAATCTAATTTTTTTTTTTTTTTTGCTCGCATCGTAGCCTGTTCTGTTTTGTTTTTTGTTTTGTTTTGTTTTGTTTTACACTGTTTTATTTTTGTTTTTCACACATTGTAGCATGTTTTGTTTTGTTTTGTTTTCTTTTGTTTTGCACATGTCTGTAGCCTGTTGTTTTGTTTTGTTTTGTTTTTTGTTTTGTTTTGTTTTGTTTTGCACACGTTTGTAGCCTTTTTTTTTCACATTGTAGCCTGGGATGTTTTGTTTTGTTTTCTTTTGTTTTCTTTTGTTTTGCACATGTTTGTAGCCTGTTGTTTTGTTTTGTTTTACACTGTTTTATTTTTGTTTTTCTCACATTGTAGCATGTTTTGTTTTCTTTTGTTTTGCACATGTTTGTAGCCTTTTTTTTCACATTGTAGCCCGGCATGTTTTGTTTTGTTTTGTTTTGTTCACATTGTAGCCCGGCATGTTTTGTTTTGTTTTGCACACGTTTGTAGCCTGGCTTGTTTTTGTTTTTGTTTTTGTTTTGTTTTGTTCACATTGTAGCCCGGCATGTTTTGTTTTTGTTTTGTTTTGTTCACATTGTAGCCCGGCATGTTTTGTTTTGTTTTGCACACGTTTGTAGCCTGGCTTGTTTTTGTTTTTGTTTTTGTTTTGTTTTGTTCACATTGTAGCCCGGCATGTTTTGTTTTCGTCCACAATACTTTAGTTTCTTATGCACCAAAACTTGTATACTGTCATCTTGCGTCACACAGTAAAAAGTGGGGCAACCGGTGAATTAAGAGAAATCTTTACATTCATTAAGACCGTTTGGAAGAAGCTCGTTCATGTCAGTCCGTGGCCAGACGAGAGCGTAACGACAGCGGGCGTCTGTCATCTCCTCCCACAGGGTCTTATAGAGTAGCAGCGCTGGAAGAAAGAGAAGAAACGGAGATAATTGAAAACTGAAAGTCAAGTATTTAACACATCCAAGTTAGAGCACACACATTAGGAAGTGAGAGAAGTGAACACACACACACACTGGAAACCGTGACACACCATTCGCTGTGGCGTCCGGGGAGTGATTGGGGGTTAGATGCCTTTCTCCTGCCAGTATTGAGAATCGAACCCGCGACCTTCGGGTTTCCAGTCCGACTCTCTAACCATTAGGCCACAACTGTCATCTGAACACTCCTTTGTCTTGTCTTGACAGTCACAGGGACCTGAAGCCGGAGAACCTGTTGCTGGACGAGAAGAACAACATCAGGATAGCAGACTTCGGGATGGCGTCTCTGCAGGTGGGGGACAGTCTTCTGGAAACCAGCTGTGGGTGAGTGACATGAGCATTATTATTACACTCGTATATGACGAGGACAAGCACAGGACGTCAGTTATTCTCCTCTCGCCTAAGCTTTAGTCACACTGAATATATGTGGAAAGAAGAGCATGTCCTTCATAGTTGTTAAAAATGATTCTTATTTTATTACATTTTTGCCAAGGCACTTTAGTTTAACTTGTTGATTAAAATAACTCTAAACTAAAACTGAAGAAAAAAAAAAAAAACTATATTGACATATAAATATATATATAAACTAATAAAAAGATAAAACACACATTTTTTTTAAACTAAATTTAAAATATTAATTTAAAAATTATAAATATAAAACTATAATAGTATCTCAGTGATACTAAAATATAACTAATAGTAACTAAAATATAACTAAAGTAAAAAATATAACTTATTTGAAATATATAATATTTAATTATTATATGTATATTATATTTTATATATATATATATATATATATATATATATATATATATATATAAAATATAATAAGTTATAAGTTACAAGTATAACCTTGTTAATACTTATAATTTCACTTTTGAACCATTGAATGCAATTGCTAAATACATGAATAATTAATCCATTTGCCAAGATGTCAGTGTAGCAATGTGGAATCAGCCAATGAACTGTCAGCTGGGTTATGACACGCCCCCTCTGACATCATGTGATTATCTGTGATGAAAACCCAGTGCTTTCTTCTCTTCCGTTGTTTGGTCGAGGCCTGGTGTGAAGAGATAGCAGCCCGACTCATTTACGGCCCTTTATTTCTTTCTTAACGTAATCATTTCTCCTTTCAAAAAGCGACTTTGCCCCCCCACATATGCCGTAAAACCTTTAGCCTTTTGTCAGTTGATTAATTTAGCCGTGCTTGCCCGACCTTTAGGATTACACTGAGACATAGATGAATAAAACCAGCTCGGTCGTTCCCGAACACGAGTCACGTGATCACAGCTCTGCAGAGGTCACACGGGACCGTCCCGAACACCTCCGGTCAGGATCTACAGGACCGGGAGTCACAGAAGCCTCCCAGCGCCCTGACTCAACATCGGCTCTCAGAACCAATCTGGCCGGGTCCCATCATCCCAAACCATCTCCAAAAGCAGCGTTGTGTGATTCTGGCCCGGACGTCCTTGACGTGTCCGGTGACCCCGAAACTATTATAAACCCCACCCTGGAGCGCTTTATTTTCTGATAGTATCAGTACAGTATCCACACGTATTACATCGTTTCTTAGTAAATAAATACATACTGTATAGAATATTAATGAATCTAAGTCAAAAATATCTATTTATTTTTTATATGTAGATTTGAGAAAGTCATGAAAAGTTTAACTTTTTATGCAAAAGTAGAGCAACTTCATTGTTATTAGATTTTGTTTTGTTTATTAGTCATGTGACCCCCTCCTCTCAGATACTGTAATGATGGAAATATGAAGGAAATATAGACGTTATATGAATACTTTATATGACATGTGTCTGACCACGTACTGGGACTCTATTAAGAAAATTAAACGGTTTAAATCATTAATTATTTTAAAAACATGTATTTATTTATTTACTGTTTGTGTTTATTTATTTGTTAATTTAAAATGATTAATTCATTAATTAAAAAGAACTGTATCTCTTCAGTAATTCCTTCTTTATTTTTTTTTATTAATTAATTAATTATTACAAATATTTGTTCATTCAATTTCTCCATATATCAATTAATAAAAAAAAGTGTTTAATCCATTTTTTAAAACATTTCTCCATTCATTAATTCATTTATTTAAAAAAACAGCATTCATTAGTTTATTAATTATTAAAAAATACAATCATTCACTCATTCATTCATCATTTTTTAAACATTTAAAATATTTGTTTATTCACTTCATTCATTAATTTAAAAACATAATTCTTTCATTTATTAATTATTTTAAAAACATTAATTTGTTAATTTATTCATCGTTTAAAAAGATTTATTTATTCAATTTATCCATTTTTCAATTCATTTAAAATATTTTATCTATTTAATCATTCATTCTTTTACAACATTTATCCATTAATTAATTAATTTTAATTCATCCTTTTTCATCATTAAAATATTTGATTCATATATTCATTAATTATTTTTAAAATCTATTAAATCATCAATTATTTTAAACCATTTCTCCATATAATTAATTGATTTAAAAACATAATTTATTTTCATTATTTTAAATCCTCATTCTTTCATTCGTTTAAAAATATTGTGGTCAATTTATTTCTTATCCATTCTTTTGTTAATTAATTAAAAAACATTGAATCTAATTATGTAATCCTTCTTTCAAAAACATTTGTTTATTCATTCTTTTAAAAACTTTATTATAATTGATACATTTATTTATTAATTAATATAATAATTATTCTATACAGATGTTTCCCGTATTGATGTAACTTGATTCGGCTCGCACCAATGAATGCCTTTTTATCCAGTCAGAGAATCTGACATTACTGACTCCGAGCTTCATGCTTGTGTTTGCGGGTTTATTTTTGTGTCCCTGTTGCCATACACGATTCTGGCTTAATGATCATTGTACATTACAGCAGAAAGACACATTTGAGCCCATATGTCTGATGGTTTGCACACCCACATCAGTTCAGAGCACCTAATGTCTGCTGTCATTGGCTGAGGAGTTTTGCAGGAACGAGAGGGGAAATGAGCTCTGGCAAACAGCTTGGAGAGGATAAATGATCCGGCACACGTACGGCAGGGTTCCTCCATAAACTCATCCGTTAATGGCTCTATTTTTAGCTCTAATTTGCCTTCCTCATCAACATAAACAATGAAAGCATTTTACGGCCTTAAAACATCCGATTGGTTTGATCTCTCAGATCCGCACCTGCTTCAGATGAACATGCAGCGGTTATGCCATCAGAATCATAATCATCAAGCAGGACGCTCGGCTAATGTGTTGAGGGCAGTGAGTTTGCAGTGTGTGTTTTGATGTGTGCTGATGTTTTATGAAAACATAATGGCAGCTTGTTGTTAGGACTGTACTGTAAAGAAAATAATCGGAAAAATTAAGCCAAAATATCAATCGGTCGTTGGCGATTACGTGAGGTGGAGACGCGGTATCAAGGCCCCGCCCACACTCCCGATCCCGCAGACTCATTCGCAATCACAGCTGTCAATCATGCCGTTACACTCTAAAATACACTGGGTTAAAAACCACCCAATTCACCTTTGGCTAAGCCCCGCCCCCCCTTAGTTACTGTTGCTATGTCCGTCAACTTCATCTGGGCTCTGGTTTGGTATCAACATGGCTTATGCTGTGACGGCTCTTCCTGATGAACTTTTATCAAACTTTTATAAAGCAGCAAATAAAGTGTCCGATAGAAGTAGGCAAAAGGGGCTCAGTGTGCGTTCGAAGGCTATATTCAAGACATAAACGCAAGCAACAACAAGGCATCCAAATAGAGGCAAAAGCATAACGGTCACAGTCAAAAAATGAAACACCGCATATCCTGATGGAGACGGAGACTGGGACTCACAATATCAGGAGCAACACTGTTCATGCAAAGCTGGGTCTCTATTCACTTCTATAATCGTTATTACAAAGCAAACGGACTACGCGAGTATAAAGTTGTGTTTATTAGCAGCGTGTGCTAGCGTATCAACAATTAGTGTAGAGAACCGAAATCATAACCTAAACCAGCATAAAACTGTCTAACTAGTGTAACTTCACAGTACGGTTAAAAGCTAAATGTATCTTAGAGACAAAAGTGTGTTGTTGATCTTGAGGGGTTTCGCTGACTGAGGACGACAGTTTAATCCAAAGACGACACTTGTCAGGATTTGACTTCGGTTTTGGGAAGGGAAAAAACGGACACCGCCTCCAACCTCTCTGGGAAACGCGTATCTGTGTTACAAATGCCCCAGGCACAACGGTTAACCATATTTATGATAAAACTACGACGGTAATAGCCTGCCGAGACCAAACATATGAGACGCCTGTGTTAAAGTCAACGGAGCGCTGTGAAGAAGTGTCGGACCGCTGTGGAGCTCGTTCTTGGCTGCGCTGTGATTGGTCAATCTACATTCAAGGGCGTGGCTTAGCCAAAGGCGAATTTGGGTTGTTTTCAACCCAAGGGCTGGGTAAATTTAGGACAGAACACTTGATAATGGGTCGAAGCTTTTTTTATTATTACAGGTTGAGCCACTGTCGTCACGTGGACTATTTTAAACATTGTCTGAACTGACTTTCTGGGCCGGCAAGTTTCAATCCCTTAGAAGCCTGTAAGGAGTGAGACAGCTCTCAGATTTAATCAAAAATATCTTCATTTGTGTTCTGAAGATGAGCGAAAGTCTTACGGGGAACAACATGAGGGTGAGTGATTGACCCTTCGCAGGGAGTTTGATTGACATGTGATCTGACCAATCATACTTCGCCATCCGCCATTTTGTCCGACAAAGCAGTCAGGAGAGTTAGTAGATTAACATGGGAGGATTTGAGCTTGAGAAGCGGAGTGTACTGACGCCTTTCCTCGGTTAAAACAACATTCCTTCTGATGTTCATTCATGTTTATTTGATGCTATAAATGAACTAGAAGAAGAGATGATCGGTTCACGAGCGGCTTTAACTGAGGCGACACAGCGATCTGTCACGCACATTAAAGAGCCACAAAACGCTATTTATTGTTTACATTTCTTTTAAAAATGACCAAATTTGAAAGGTGAGAATTTGTTTAATATCTAAAGTAAGCTGGTCTGTGTCTGTCAGTGTGTCTGTCAGTGTCTTTCTGCTCCGCGTGTATTTTTCACTGCGTGAGAACATGGTGTGTGTGTGAGAGCGGCGTAGCTTGTCGGACATAGCAACCATAACTAAGGGGGGCGGGTCTTTGCGAACGGTCAATTACTGACAGAATTTTAATTTTTGGGTAAACTAACCCTTTAAGCAAGTTGGAAAACGTAATAAAACTCGAGCGTTTGAGCAACCGAACACACATCTCCAACACATATTGCTCTTGACGCGTCAGCGGTCGCTTTGGCCAGGGGGTGTTTATAGCAGAGGGGGCGGAGCTTAAGATTCTAGAGAGCATTTGATTGGACAGAAGATGTAATGAGAAGCTGAATGTCATAAAAATCCCTGATATATTTTAGCGGATGAGAGACTGTAAGTTATGAATGCTTATATCTTGTTGTTTTGGAACACACACCAGATTTATTCATAACCGAAAGGCTAACATATTCATACTAAAAGCTAAAAAACGTACATTTTGATTTCAGGGGGCCTTTAAACCCGAGCGAGAGCTTTAAAGTTGACGTGTGTAGTGTTTCTGTATGCAGCTGCAGTTCTTCAAGTCGAACACGTTTAGATGATAAGAAAAAGCTCTCACTAACTGGATGCACATTTGCATAGATGCGCGCTTGTAAAGGTTTGTGAGGGATCACGGGAGAAACTCTCCCAATAATACGATTAGCTCTGAACGTGCCTGTTTATCTCCCAAAAAGCAACCTCGGGAAGAGTCTCATGCGCAGATGCACAACACTGCCGTATAGAATAGGATTTGTCAGGAAAGATTAATGGAGACAGGATGTCAGCTGGTGTAACAGGAAGTGCTGTCAACATTTTGTGACCCTAATTACTCCGGGAAGATGTTCTCTTCTTCTTTAGTGTGTCTTTGTGTCCCTCCAACCACATCTCGATATTAATCATTCTAAGCAAACAGTGTCAGACGTCACGGATCAGCGCCACTAAAGCTCACGGTGCTTCTGCTTCTCACAGCTCCTGTAGCGATGTGCGAGTTATTCTGTGATGATTTTATATTCGACAGAAGTAATATAGTGACAGGAATTATTGTGGAGAGAGTAAGATCAGGAGATGTTTTTGAAAGAAGTGTCTTCTGTTCACCAAGGCTGCATTTATTTGATCAAAAATACAGTGAAAAAGTAACATTGTGAAATATTATTACAATTTAAAAAAAAAAAATTCTACTTTAATGTTCTTTAAAATGTAATTTATTCCCACGAAGGTTAAGCTGGATTTTCAGTCTTCGTTGTTGATGATCCTTCAGAAATCATTGTGTTTCTGTGTCTGAAAATCAGTTCAAAAAGATGAAATATTAATCGAAAGCTTTCACAGTTTTAGTTAAAATATATGTTGGCCATTTTTGTTCTGTCTATTTTCACAGTGGTGCACATTAATAAATGAATATAAGAGCTGCACGAATCTGCAGAGATTGAGAATATATATATATATTTTGATTTTTTTTAATGTAGATTCTCTGAATAGACAATTTATGTAATAAATAGTTTTTTAATCGTTTTAAAGGAATGATTCAATGACTCACTCAAAAAGACTTGTTTCATGAATCAGTGTTTACTTGAATGATTCAATGACTCACTCAAAAAGACTTGTTTCATGAATCAGTGTTTACTTGAATGATTCAATGACAAATACATTTTAAACAATCACTAATCACTTGTAATCAATACAATCGATATTACAATATATATATTTATAATATTTGTATATAATTTCATATAATTGTAAGTATTCTCTGTTCATTTAGTTTGAAAAACATTTAAAAATAAAATAATTGTTACTACAGGTGAAACTCGAAAAATGAGAATATGGTGCAAAAGTTCATTTATTTCAGTAATTCAACTTAAAAGGTGAAACTAATATATTATATAGACTCATTACATGCAAAGTGAGATATATTCAAGCCGTTATTTGTTATAATTGTGATGATTACAGCTTATGAAAACCTTTTCACAATATTCTAATTTAAAATTTGGGGTTTTCATATATAAGCTTTAACCATAATCATCAAAATTATAACAAATAAATGCTTGAAATATCTCACTTTGCATGTAATGAGTCTATATAATATATTAGTTTCACTCAATTACTGAAATTCACTTTTGCACGATATTCTAATTATTTTGAATTTTCACCTGTATTTATAAGATATAAAATAATAAAAATGAAGATTATTGTACAGTTATTACTGCCAGTGACTCTAGTTGATGTGTTTTCACAGATCTCCTCATTATGCGTGTCCTGAAGTGATCCGGGTGAGTTGTACTTTTACTGTGTGGAAGAAAGAAGAGAATTATGAATGTAAGCGCGGATCTCTAATGCGAGTTATTGCTGTTCTAGGGAGAGAAGTATGACGGCCGGAAAGCAGACGTCTGGAGCTGTGGGGTCATTCTCTTCGCTCTGTTGGTGGTGAGTCACTCCACACAAATATAACATGACAATTACTCACATTCATGTTGTTCTAAACCCATATATTCATTAATTTCTTCCGAGAAACACAACATATGTTTGCAATCAGTGTATGGAGCGAAGATTAGAGACTCATTTTTGCGTGATATTTTCAGTCTAATTATGTAGAAAGTCACAAACAACATTCAAACACATTTTATTATGCTGGCTGATTTGAAAAGAGTGATGGATATTGAAGATAAAGTCATGTTTTCAGAATGTCATCATCAAGCAATGGGATTTTGTGGAAAGGAACATGCTCTCAAAGACCCACCCCCCTTAGTTACTGTTGCTATATCCGACAAGCTACGCCGCTCTCACACACACACACACCATGTTCTCACGCAGTGAAAAACACATCGCGGAGCAGAGAGACACTGACAGACACAGACCAGCTTACTTTTGATATTAAACATTTTAAACAGTCTCACCTTTCAAATTTGGTCATTTTTTAAAAAGAAATGTGAACAATAAATAGCGTTTTGTGGCTCTTTAATGTGTGTGTCAGATCGCTGTGTCGCCTCAGTTAAAGCCGCTCGTGAACCGATCATCTCTTCTTCTAGTTCATTTATAGCATCAAATAAACATGAATGAACATCAGAAGGAATGTTGTTTTAACCGCGGAAAGACGTCAGTACACTCCGCTTCTCAAGTTCAAATCCTCCCATGTTAATCTACTAACTCTCCTGACTGCTTTGTCCGACAAAATGGCGGATGGCGAAGTATGATTGGTCAGATCACCTGTCAATCAAACTCCCTGCGGAGGGATTTCCCGAAGACTGATATTTCGAGCGAGTGTTGGACTGCATTATTAGCAGATTTGATTTGAACGGTTGTCCCAGGAGGTCCGGCTCAGTTGAAATGCTCTTGTTGAGTGTGGAGAGTAGAAGCGGAGACGCTCTCGTCTGAGAGACGCTGAGACACGGCAGTATAAACACAGCTGGACTGATGTTGACGAGCGAGTTCTTTCCTCAGAGATCGGTCAGTGTAACTGCAGAACAGACTCGAGCTGCACATTACATTCAAACAACCACTCTTCCTTTCACCTTCACCTCATCTTTCTCTTCTGTCCTCTTTTCTCTTTTTTAACTCGTCTCATCTCGTTTTGTCTCATCTTGCACAGTTTTTCTCCCCTCTTTCATTTTGTCTCATTTCATTTTGTCTTGTCAATTCTTCTGTTTTTCTCTGGTCTTGTCTCATCCAGTCTCAGCTCATTTCACCTCGTCTTGTTTTTGTTCTCTTCTTTCATTAGTGTGTCCTAACTCGTTTCATTCTGTCTCGTCTCAAGTTGTTTCGTCTCTTGTCTTCAGTTTTCGCCTCGTCTCGTCTCACGCCGTCTCATGTCACCTTGACTCTTGGCTCTTTTATTTTTATTTTGTCTCATCTTGTGTGAATTCATTTCGTTTGTCTTATTTTGCTTGGTCTCGTGCCATATTGTTTTGTCTCTTCTCTTCTGTCTCATCTCATGTCACTTTGTCTTGTCTTATTTTTGTCTCTTTTTGTATTTTGTCTCATTTTTTCGTTTGGTCTTGTCAAGTTCTTCTGTTTTTCTCTGGTCTCATTTAGTCTTCACCTTGTTTTTGTTCTCTTCTTTCTTTTTGTCTAGTTCGTCGTTTCTCGTTTCATTTTGTCTCATCTCAAGTTGTTTTGTCTCTTCTCTTCAGTTTATCGTCTCGTCTCATTTTATCTCGTCTTTTGACTCTTTTTGTCTCATCTTTTTGATTTTGTCTCATCTTGTTGCATTTCATTTTGTCTCGTTTTGTTTGGTCTCGTGCCATATGGTTTTGTCTCTTCTCTTCTGTTCTCATCTCATGTCACCTTGTCTCGTATCATTTTTGTCTCTTCTTTTATTTTATCTCACGTGTTGCGTTTAATTTGGTCTTGTCTCTTCTCTTCTGTTTTCTTCTCTCAGCATCACTGCTCTCGTCTCATTGCCTAATTTCGTGTCGCCTTGTCTTGTTGTTGTCAATTCTCCTCTTATATTTTGTCATCATATTGAGATTTTTATCTTTTGTCTCATCTTGTTTTGTTTTATTTATTCTAATGGCATCTCATTTTGTCGTATCTCATGTTGTCGTCTTTTCTTCGTTCACTTTAACTCATCTAACCGTCTCGTCTCACTATGTCTCACCTCCTCATCAATCTTTCATTTTGTCTCAACTCATTTTACATTTATTTAGCATCTTGTCAGTCTTCACAACTCGTTGCATCTTGTTTTGTCTCGTCTCACATGTCTTTTCTTTTCTTTTATACTTTGTTCTTCTGAAGTTCACTCATTCGTCCCTTTATGAAATATATATTGACCTGATGTAGAAAGGCAGACGTACCAAAACCAAAAATAAAATTGACTGCTAGCAGAAAAACTGTGCCTCTGTAGACTTACTCTTTGCTGAATACACAAAATCCTCTCAGATCTGAAGTGGTTGGAGAGCGTTTATGCTCTCATCCTGTCTCTTTAGTTTGTTGTTATTCCTCTGTTTTGTTTTTTCATCAGAAATGAAACCTCTTCATCCTCATCTATAGCATGTCAGCAGTACACGCATGAAAAAGTTGCAAAGCAAGATTTCATAAATGAAAACGTATCATTTATGGGTCAATCCTCTAAGCACTTTTCTTCGAATTTGTTCTGTTTTCCATCAGTCCTCATTTACATTGTCTTTCTTTTGTTGTCTGTGTCTGTCTTTCAGGGCGCTCTGCCGTTTGACGATGATAATTTACGAAACTTGTTAGAAAAAGTGAAGCTGGGGGTGTTTCACATGCCCCATTTTATTCCACCGGACTGCCAGAACCTTCTCCGAGGAATGATCGAGGTCGAAGCCGGGAAACGGTTACCGGTAAGTTCTGCCAAACTACTGCGCTTCAACTCATGGGATCATGTCAGATGCTTTAATGGTTTTACTTGCATATATATAAACTCAAATAACCTAAACCAGCATAAAACGGTCTAACTAGTGTAACTTCACAGTAAGGTTAAAAGCTAAATGTGTCTTAGAGACAAAAGTGTGTTGTTGATCTTGAGGGGTTTCGCTGACTGAGGACGTCCACACAGTTTAATCCACAGACGACACTTGTCAGGATTTGACTTCGGTTTTGGGAAGGGAAAAAACGGACACCCCCCTCCAACCTCTCTGGGAAACGCGTATCTGTGTTACAAATGCCCCCGGCACAACGCTTAACCATATTTCTGATAAAACTACGACGGTAATAGCCTGCCGAGACCAAAAATATGAGACGCCGGTGTTAAAGTCAATGGAGCGCTGTGAAGAAGTGTCGGACCGCTGTGGAGCTAGTTCTTGGCTGCGCTGTGATTGGTCAATCTACATTCTAGGGCGTGGCTTAGCCAAAGGCGAATTGGAGCAAAAGTCGTAGTTTATTACAGCCTTATGTTGGACAACATGGTGCAGATAATATTCCTTTGGTTGCAAATGTCCGCTGTGTTTTTCATGTTTAATAGATACGCTCAGCTAGCAGTCAGAGAAAGATGGGATTTTAGGACCGAACAGACGATTATGGGCATACTTGACGTTTCCTGACTCTCTCGTCTTCGATTCGGTGGGGAATCTTAACCCCGTGACTCGTCTATAAAGAGAAAGTGTGGTTTAAAGTTTGATGAGCAGATAGTAAAGCTAGTCGGACGGTTCAAAGGAAAGCGTTTATCAGCGGTGAGGTTGTGTGTTTGGAGATCACCTCGGCATGTCCACACACACATCTGCTATCACCGTGACCTTTCTCTCTTCACAGAGGAAGCATATTCCTCATATTCCAACCTAGAAAAAGCTGCTTTTGACTGGAATAAATGAATAAAAAGTCAGAGTCCCTCTGGAGCTGCTATCTGTCAGTTTGTCGGATGCTTGTGTTAAACACTTTGACAGGAGAAAGAAGGGACAGAATATTTGCTGAGATGTTATAGAACGCCATTGAATCCAAATCATGAGCATGTCTTGGGGCAAACGGTCTTTTTTCTTGGTGCAAAGGATCATGGGAATTCTTCGTTTGTCTGTCCTTATGTTGGGTGAATCTCTTGGAACCTGTAAGGAACATATCGGGCGTGTTTTTTTGCCCCATGATTAAAATAAATAAATAATTAATTAACGATAAAACATATATTTAGCTTAAATAACACACACAAATGTTTTATGGCTCATATTGTTTTATGAATTTTTTTGGGATTGATTGCGAAAATATGTGATAATTCATTTAAAAACTCATATTTATGATATAAATACAAATGTTTAATCATCATGAAAATGATCGTATAATGCAAATTCATTTTCATTTATGAAAAATCGAATTCTTTTCTTTTTCTTTTGGTTTTGGCCTGAAACCTTGAGGACGTTTAGTCTTCACAGTTCATAAGAGTCAGTTCTCTCCGTCACGATTACATCACACTTCTGTACAGACACAGTCAAAGCATTCACACACTCAGCAGGAACTGCGTTTCAAGACCAAGCTGAACTCAAACTGGAAGTGGAACTGAAATTTCTCTAATAACATGCCTTATATTTTCTCCTAGACTACAAATGGAGGTCTCCTGCTTCTCAGAACTCAGATCTTAACAATTGTATGTTAAAAATTGCCTCATTTGTTTCTTTCTTCTTGAGAATTTTAAGAGTAATGTCTGAGAAAAAGAAAGAAAAACACATGACATAATGGCCTAGTGATCTCGCTGTCCTCTTGCAGAACATTGCCTTATGATCACATCCCACGTCTCGTTTCCTTGTTCTCGTTGCGTTTTACGAGCGGGGCATTTTAATGAGTCCGGGTGGCTCTCAAGGACACTGATGGAGTTTGATAGTGCACTGAATTGTGAAACACCTTCACATGTTTCTCAGAAAGCCATTTAACAATACATGTTCACAACAAACAATCGAATGATTCACTTTCCCAATGTGAATCCCACAATTCACAACACATTCCTGAAAATACCAGACAGTGTCTGCTCTATAAAACTCTAAAATCAATAGGCTATCACATTTGCAGTCATGCTGATATTCGGAAAAACAGCACTCTGTGTCATGTTATGAAATATTAAAAACAAGAACTCATAGAAATCTTGATTTTTTGGGGGCAAAAATATGAGTTCTTGAGCAAGCAGATGAAGGCTTTTTTGATGCAAGGCCTGTTTCAAGTGAAACGGGTAAAAATAGGAAAGACCGCTACTGGTGATGGGGAAATATGGATATCAACAAAGATAAATATCCTCCAAGGCAGTGAAAATTTATTATTGTTGACCCCTATTTAATAAATAGCAAATGTATTTTTGTAAAATTGTAGAAACTCAGCAAATCTACACGTATGATAATTCTGGTATCGATGAAATCTCTTTTCTGTCCAGTTATATTTTTGTCTTCTGCATATTTTTCTAAATATTTATGATGACAAAATTGCATATTTGCACATGCATGTTTTCACACAAATCTGTTTGCATAAAAACTCTACCGAGTGAGTCCCGATATTAAACAAACTTGGCCATTAATGTTTTTAAATCGTATCTGTGCAGTTTCTTAGTTAATTATATTCCTTTAATGAAAATCTTTTTCGTTGGAAAGCAAATGCATGTGTCTTGAGTGTGTAACATTAGCATATGTAAAATACACATCATAGAAACAAATGATTGAGAAATGTTACGACCCCCTCAAGCATAGATATGCAAATAATAATTGGATATCACGGCAGCTCTCATCTCTACACACAGTAATTTGTCATCACATGGTGATGCATCTTTTTTCATATTAAAAGTGAGCGGTGATCTGTGTGTGTAGATTACCTGCACCTGGACTCACTCCAGTATCAATCTTGTGCAGACTTTGGTGCTCTCGATGTGGATTTGCGGTCTCATGGCCTTCGCTTGCACGTCCGTGAAGGTCGCGAGACTGTCGGGTCCCATTCGTCATGTTCTCCCTCAGTGGCCCGTTTGCCAAAGCCGGCGACGCTGGACTTCACAGCGGACTGATTCCCAACACTTTAAAAGCTGGTGCTTTATGCAGCATATATTGGCCAAGAATCGCCCACTTATTGTGAAAGAGACTCTTTGGATGATATGTAAAGTAGGCAATTTATGCATATCTATAGTCAAGTCAAGTCACCTTCATTTATATAGCGCTTTTAACAATATAGATTGACTCAAAACAGCTTTACAGTGATAATAGGACATTAAAGTAACAGCGATTGTTTTGGCTTTACAGCAGCCAAAGTTACTTTTGATTGATTCACTTCCGTCGCAACGATCATTAGTTATTAATTTAGGGGCCGCTTACATGACACCGATCTAACAGAAAACCCCTAATGCGATCCGGCCGCTCATTCGCACAAAACAGTGCCTGGTGTCTCGACAACGCAAACCATGAAATAGGTTCCAAGGTACAAGCCTTGAAAAATGTATAATACAGAATATTTTATCGCTTCCGCGTAGCCACGTGAACCGGAATTATCCCGACAACGTTTTATCTGTACAGAGGTATAGTTGACACTTCAGCACTGCGTTGTCGCCGTGTCCAGGCTCAGGTCCTTCATCAGATCCGGATACGGCCTGGATCCGGCGGACTGCGGTAAACCTCGGGATAGACAGAGAGACTAATATTAGCGTAGACGCCATCCTTCTTATGATGTACCAAGTACATCAGGATTTATGGCAAGTGTTCCCGGTTTTGTCTGATCTAATCTATGCAGCCTAACATTGAGTTATAGAAGTCTATAATGTGTTATGTGTGTGCTAGGTCAAAGAGATGTGTTTTTAGTCTAGATTTGAACTGACAGAGTGTGTCTGCTTCCCGGACAATGTTAGGAAGACTGTTCCAAAGTTTTGGTGCTAAATAGGAAAAGGATCTACCGCCAGCAGTCGATTTTGATATTCTAGGTATTATCCACTAGCCTGGCTCCGCCCTCCTACGTATTTCCGCTCAGTTTTAATTTTCCTTCAGAACTACGTCTGGGTTTGCGGTATATTCACGGGTTTTCTCCGGTCAATTTTTAACCGGTCCAATCAGTGGACAGAGGGAGTGGCTGAGAACGATGACGTTGAGGTTGTGCGCTAGTTTGAGTTGAAGTTTCGTCACGAGTCACGACCAAATGTCAGCGATTGGTTACGGCATATCCAGAGTGGCTCTTGGCAGATCCAATAGTTTTAAACTTCAACAGAGTATCTGCCTACAAGGAAGTTAACGCTTGTAAATGTAGAGAGGCAAATTAAATGTAGGAGAGTCTGGTAGAACCAGGCTAATTATCAACTGGCCAATAGACGAGAAGGACTATAATGCGTTAAGAGCTCGCTCAAGTACTGCGGAGCTAAACCATTTAGTGCTTTGTAAGTAATCAACAATATTAAAAATTTATACGATGTTTAATAGGAAGCCAATGCAGTGTTACAGAACGGGGCTAATGTGGTCATACTTCCTGGTTCTGGTAAGAACTCGAGCTGCTGCGTTTTGAACTAGCTGTAGTTTGTTTGTTAAGCGTGCAGGGCAACCACCCAGTAGAGCATTACAATAATCTAGCCTTGAGGTCATGAACGCATTAACTAATTGTTCTGCATTATTCATTGAGAGCATATGACGTAATTTAGATATGTTTTTAAGATGGAAGAAAGCGGTTTTACAGATACTAGACACATGACTTTCAAATGAAAGATTGGTATCAAAGAGCACACCCAGGTTCCTAACCGACGACGAAGACTTAACAGAGCAGCCATCAAGTGTTAGACAGTACTCTAGATTATTACACTCTAAAAAATGCTGGGTTGTTTCAACCCAATTTTGGGTAAAATATGGACAAACCCAAACTTTGGGTTAAAAATGTAATGTAAAAATTTTACCCAACGGCTGGGTTTTGTCCATATTTTACCCAAAATTGGGTTAAAACAACCCAGCATTTTTTTTGTGTACGTGTGGACGTTTTTTTGCCCAATAATTAGAATCTGTTTTTTTTCAGAATTAAGTAATAAAGTGCCTATATATAATATAAATTATGTATAAGTATATATACATACAGTATATACATGCACATTTTTCTTAAATATACTGTACATGCATTTGTACTGCATTTATATATACAAAATAATTATACACAGTACACACACATATATTATGTAAACACAAACTTTAATTTTGGATGCGATTTGCCCAGCACTATTTTAAATATTTAATCAGATTAAATTAATGTTATAATTTGGCAGCCCTAATACATTTTTGGTGTTGAATATCCCAGATTAAGGATTTTTTTTCTAATGGCATCATACATGGCAAATACTCTTTATTTGAATATTATTTTCTAATTTACTATGAATGTGATTGAGTGAATCATTCGGACTCATCATAGATGATGTATGTTGTCTGGTTGTTTCATGAATTGCTGCAGTTTTGTGATGTGCATCTAACCGTCTCGATGTGTGCTTGTCTTACAGCTAGAGCTGATCCAGAAGCACACGTGGTACATGTAAGTACATCAACTCCCATCATGTGTTTCTTCAGGGCTGGAAACAATACTTGTGACACACAGAAACAGAATGACTAGAAACGGGATGGGCATCAGGGACGGCACGATAGATGGGGATCAAATGTGAGCGAGTGTTATTCTGTGTGTGTGATAAATGGCGCAGACCCCACATGTCAGCAGCAAGGACAAATGCCCCGTGCCCCGGCAGGGATTTGCTGTCCGCTCCGTCGTCTGGCTTCCTCAGGAGAGAGAAGGAGAGAGAGGAGAGAGAGGGAGAGAGAGAGAGAGAGGAGAGAGAGGGAGAGAGAGGGAGAGAGAGGGAGAGAGAGGGAGAGAGAGAGAGAGAGAGAGAGAGAGGGAGAGAGAGAGAGAGAGAGAGAGAGAGAGAGAGAGAGAGAGAGAGAGAGAGAGAGAGAGAGAGAGAGAGAGAGAGAGAGAGAGAGAGAGAGAGAGAGAGAGAGAGAGAGAGAGAGAGGGAGGGAGAGAGAGAGAGAGAGAGAGAGAGAGAGAGAGAGAGAGGAGAGAGAGAGAGAGAGAGAGAGAGAG